>NC_067490.1:68489566-68850066 GCF_947179515.1 Apodemus sylvaticus
CAAAAGAGTGCCCAAAGGAGAATTTTCTTTCCTCAAAATTTTTCAGAAAATCACGTTTTAAGGAAATCCCGCATCGTGCGAAATTATCTTTTTTTTCCTAAACAACACGTTGTAAGTCGAAAAGCTTTCATGTTGCGTGTATGTCTAAGTGTGTAGCCTCAAAAGAGAAGGCACAGGAGAGTTTTCTCTCGAAACAATATGTAAGAATACCACTTCATAAGGAAATACAGTTTTGCAGAGCAAAGACATATACGTACGTATTGGAAACTCTTTATGAGAAGAAATAACGCATAGTACAAAATTAGCTTGTATCTCCAAAACTACACGTTGTAACTCGAAAAGAATTGGTGTGGCGTCTACATCGTAACGTGTAGTCTCAAAAGAGAGCCCAAAGGAGAATTTTCTTTCCTCAAAATTTTTCAGAAAATCACGTTTTAAGGAAATCCCGCATCGTGCGAAATTATCTTGTTTTTCCTAAACAACACGTTGTAACTCGAAAAGCTTTCGTGTTGCGTGTATGTCTAAGTGTGTAGCCTCAAAACAGAAGGCACAGGAGAGTATTCTGTCGAAAGAATATTGTAGAATACTACGTTATATGGAAATACAATTTTGCAGAGTAAAGACAAATACGTACGTATTGGAAACACTTTAGGAGAAGAAATAACTCATGGTACAATATTAGCTTGTATCTCCAAATCTACACGTTGTAATTCGAAAAGAATTCGTGTGGCGTGTAAGTCTTAACGTGTAGCCTCAAAAGAGAACCCAAAGGAGAATTTTCTTTCATCAAAATTTTTCAGGAAATCGCGTTTTGAGGAAATCCCGCATCGTGCGAAATTATCTTGTTTTTCCTAAACAACACGTTGTAAGTCGAAAAGCTTTTGTGTTGCGTGTATGTCTAAGTGTGTAGCCTCAAAAGAGAAGGCACAGGAGAGTTTTCTCTCAAAAGAATATGTAAGAAAACCACGTTATAACGAAATACAGTTTTGCAGAGTAAAGACAAATACATACTTATTGGAAACACTTGAGGAGAAGAAATAACGCATCGTACAAAATTAGCTTGTATCCCCAAAACTACACGTTGTAACTCGAAAAGAATTGTTGTGGCGTGTCCGTCTTAACATGTAGCATCTAAAGAGAACCCAAAGGAGAATTTTCTTTCGTCAAAAGTTTTCAGAAAATCACGTTTTAAGGAAATCCCGCATCGTGCGAAATTATCTTGTTTTTCCTAATCAACACGTTGTAACTCGAAAAGCTTTCGTGTTGCCTGTATGTCTAAGTGTGTAGCCTCAAAAGAGAAGGCACAGGAGAGTTTTCTCTCGAAAGAATATGTAAGAATACCACTTCATAAGGAAATACTTTTTTGCAGATTAAAGACATACACGTACATATTGGAAACTCTACGAGAAGAAATAACGCATAGTACAAAATTAGCTTGTATCTCCAAAACTACACGTTGTAACTCGAAAAGAATTGCTGTGGCGTGTACGTCTTAACGTGTAGTCTCAAAAGAGTGCCCAAAGGAGATTTTTCTTTTGTCAAAATTTTTCAGAAAATCATGTTTTAAAGAAATACCGCATCATGCGAAATTATCTTGTTTTTCCTAAAAAACACTTTGTAACTCGAAAAGCTTTCATTTGTGTGTATGTCTAAGTGTGTAGCCTCAAAACAGAAGGCACAGGAGAGTTTTATGTCGAAAGAATATTGTAGAATACCACGTTATAAGGAAACACAATTTTGCAGAGTAAAGACAAAATACTTACGTATTGGAAACACTTTACGAGAAGAAATAACGCATCGTACAAAATTAGCTTGTATCTCCAAATCTACACGTTGTAACTCGAAAAGAATTGGTGTGGCGTGTACGTCTTAGCGTGTAGCCTCAAAGAGAACCCAAAGGAGAATTTTCTTTCATCAAAATTTTTCAGAAATTCGCGTTTGGAGGAAATCCCGCATCGTGCGAAATTATCTTGTTTTTCCTAAACAACACGTTGTAAGTCGAAAAGCTTTCGTGTTGCGTGTATGTCTAAGTGTGTAGCCTCAAAAGAGAAGGCACAGGAGAGTTTTCTCTCGAAAGAATATTGTAGTATACCACGTTATAAGGAAATACATTTTGGCAGAGTAAAGACAAATATGTACGTATTGAAAACACTTTACGAGAAGAAATAACGCATCATACAAAATTAGCTTGTATCTCCAAAACTACACGTTGTAACTCGAAAAGAATTGTTGTGGCGTGTCCGTCTTAACATGTAGCATTTAAAGATAACCAAAAGGAGAATTTTCTTTCGGCAAAATTTTTCAGAAAATCACGTTTTTAGGAAAACCCGCATCGTGCGAAATTATCTTGTTTTTCATAAAGAACACGTTGTAACTCGAAAAGCTTTCCTGTTGCGTGTATGTCTAAGTGTGTAGCCTCAAAACAGAAGGCACAGGAGAGTTTTCTGCCGAAAGAATATTGTAGAATACCACGTAATAAGGAAATTCAATTTTGCAGAGTAAAGACAAATACGTACTTATTGGAAACACTTTACAAGAAGAAATAACGCATCGTACAAAATTAGCTTGTATCTCCAAAACTACACCTTGTAACTCGAAAAGAATTGGTGTGGCGTGTAGGTCTTAACGTGTAGCCTCAAAAGAGAAACCAAAGGAGAATTTTCTTTCGTCAAAATTTTTCAGAAAATCGCGTTTTGAGGAAATCCCGCATCGTGCGAAATTATCTTGTTTTTCCTAAAGAACACGTTGTAACTCGAAAAGCTATCCTGTTGCGTGTATGTCTAAGTGTGTAGCCTCAAAACAGAAGGCACAGGAGAGTTTTCTGTCGAAAGAATATTGTAGAATACCACGTAATAAGGAAATACAATTTTGCAGAGTAAAGACAAATACATACGTATTGGAAACACTTTACAAGAAGAAATAATGCATCGTACAAAATTAGCTTATATCTCCAAATCTACACGTTGTAACTCGAAAAGAATTGGTGTGGCGTGTACGTCTTAACGTGTAGCCTCAAAAGAGAACCCAAAGGAGAATTTTCTTTCGTCAAAATTTTTCAGGAAATCGCGTTTTGAGGAAATCCCGCATCATGCGAAATTATCTTGTTTTTCCTAAACAACATGTTGTAACTCAAAAAGCTTTCGTGTTGCGTTTATGTCTAAGTGTGCAGCCTCAAAAGAGAAGGCACAGGAGAGGTTTCTCTCAAAAGAATATGTAAGAAAACCACGTTATAACGAAATACAGTTTTGCAGAGTAAAGACAAATACTTACTTATTGGAAACACTTTATGAGAAGAAATAATGCATCGTACAAAATTAGCTTGTATCTCCAAAACTACACGTTGTAACTTGAAAAGAATTGGTGTGGCGTGTACGTCTTAACGTGTAGTCTATAAAGAGTGCACAAAGGAGAATTTTCTTTCCTCAAAATTTTTCAAAAATCACGTTTTAAGTAAATCCCGCATCGTGCGAAATTATCTTGTTTTTCCTAAAGAACACGTTGTAACTCGAAAAGCTTTCGTGTTGTGTGCATGTCTAAGTGTGTAGCCTCAAAACAGAATGCACAGGAGAGTTTTCTCTCGAAAGAATATTGTAGAATACCACGGTATAAGGAAATACAATTTTGCAGAGTAAAGACAAATACGTACGTATTGGAAACACTTTATGAGAAGAAATAACGCATCGTACAAAATTAGCTTGTATCTCCAAAACAACACGTTGTAACTCGAAAAGAATTGTTGTGGCGTGTACGTCTTAACATGTAGCACCAAAAGAGAATCCAAAGGAGAATTTTCTTTCGTCAAAATTTTTCAGAAAATCGCGTTTTAAGGAAATCCCGCATCGTGCGATATTATCTTGTTTTCCCTAAACAACACGTTGTAACTCGAAAATCTTTCGTGTTGTGTGTATGTCTAAGTGTGAAGCCTCAAGAGAAGGCACAGGAGAGTTTTCTCTCGAAAGAATATGTAAGAATACCACTTCATAAGGAAATACAGTTTTGCAGAGTAAAGACATATACTTACATATTGGAAACTCTTTACGAGAAGAAATGATGCATAGTACAAAATTAGCTTGTATCTCCAAAACTACACGTTGTAACTCGAAAAGAATTGGTGCGGTGTGTACCTCTTATCGTGTAGTCTCAAAAGAGTGCCCAAAGGAGAATTTTCTTACGTCAAAATTTTTCAGAAAATCACGTTTTAAGGAAATCCCGCATCGTGCAAAACTATCTTGTTTTTCCTAAACAACACGTTGTAACTCAAAAAGCTTTCGTGTTGCATTTATGTCTAAGTGTGTAGCCTCAAAACAGAAGGCACAGGAGAGTTTTCTGTCGAAAGAATATTGTAGAATACCACGTTATAAGGAAATACAATTTTGCAGAGTAAAGACAAATACGTACGTATTGGAAACACTTTAGGAGAAGAAATAATGCATCTTACAAAATTAGCTTGTATCTCCAAAACTACAAGTTGTAACTCGAAAAGAATTGTTGTGGCGTGTATGTCTTAACATGTAGCATCTGAAGAGAACCAAAAGGAGAATTTTCTTTCGTCAAAATTTTTCAGAAAATAACGTTTTAAGGAAATCCCGCATTTCGTGCGAAATTATCTTCTTTTTCCTAAACAACACATTGTAAGTCGAAAAGCTTTCATGTTGCGTCTATGTCTAAGTGTGTATCCTCAAAAGAAAACAGCACAGGAGAGTTATCTCTCGAAAGAATATGTAAGAATACCACTTCATAAGGAAATTCAGTTTTGCAGAGTAAAGACATATACGTACATATTGGAAACTCTTTACGAGAAGAAATAACACATAGTACAAAATTAGCTTGTATCTCCAAAACTACATGTTGTAACTCGAAAAGAATTTGTGTGGCGTGTATGTCTTAACGTGTAGTCTCAAAAGAGAGCTGAAAGGAGATTTTTCTTTCGTCAAAATTTTTCAGAAAATCACGTTTTAAGGAAATCCCGCACTGTGCGAAATTATCTTGTTTTTCCTAAACAACACGTTGTAAATTGAAAAGCTTGCGTGTTGCGAGTATGTCTAAGTGTGTAGACTCAAAACAGAAGGCACAGGAGAGTTTTCTGTCGAAAGAATATTGTAGAATACCACGTTATAAGGAAATACAAGTTTGCAGATTAAAGACAAATACGTACGTATTGGAAACACTTTACGAGAAGAAATAACGCAGAGTACAAAATTAGCTTGTATCTCCAAAACTACACGTTGTAACTCGAAAAGAATTGTTGTGGCGTGTACGTCTTAACATGTAGAATCTAAAGAGAACCAAAAGGAGAATTTTCTTTTGTCAAAATTTTTCAGAAAATCACGTTTAAAGGAAATCCTGCATCGTGCGAAATTATCTTGCTTTTCCTAAACACCACGTTGTAACTCGAAAAGCTGTCGTGTTGCGTGTATGTCTAAGTGTGTAGCCTCAAAAGAGAAGGCACAGGAGAGTTTTCTCTCGGAAGAATATGTAAGAATACCACTTCATAAGGAAATACAGTTTTGCAGAGAAAAGACATATACGTACATATTGGAAACTCTACAAGAAGAAATAACGCATAGTACAAAATTAGCTTGTATCTCCAAAACTACACGTTGTAACTCGAAAAGAATTGTTGTGGCGTGTACGTCTTAACATGTACCATCTAAAGAGAACCAAAAGAATAATTTTCTTTCGTCAAAATTTTTCAGGAAATCACGTTTTAAGGAAATCGCGCATCGTGCGAAATTATCTTGTTTTTCCTAAACAACACGTTGTAACTCGAAAAGCTTTCGTGTTGCCTGTATGTCTAAGTGTGTAGCCTCAAAAGAGAAGGCACAGGAGAGTTTTCTCTCGATAGAATATGTAAGAATACCACTTCATAAGGAAATACAGTTTTGCAGAGTAAAGACATATAGGTACATATTGGAAACTCTTTAGGAGAAGAAATAACGCATAGAACAAAATTAGCTTGTTTCTCCAAAACTACACGTTGTAACTCGAAAAGAATTGGTGTGGCGTGTACGTCTTAACGTGTAGTCTCAAAAGAGAACCCAAAGGAGAATTTTCTTTCGTCAAAATTTTTCAGAAAATCACGTTTTAAGGAAATCCCGCATCGTGCGTAATTATCTTGTTTTTCCTTAATAACACTTTGTAACTCGAAAAGCTTTCGTGTTGCGTGTATGTCTAAGTGTGTAGCCTCAAAAGAGAAGGCACAGGAGAGTTTTCTCTCGAAAGAATATGTAAGAAAACCACGTTATAACGAAATACAGTTTTGCAGAATATAGACAAATATGTACTTATTGGAAACACTTTACGAGAAGAAATAACGCATCGTACAAAATTAGCTTGTATCTCCAAAACTACATGTTGTAACTCGAAAAGAATTTTTGTGGCGTGTACGTCTTAACATGTAGCATCAAAAGAGAACCCAAAGGAGAATTTTCTTTCTTCAAAATTTTTCAGAAAATCACGTTTTAAGGAAATCCCGCATCATGCGAAATTATCTTGTTTTTCCTAAACAACACGTTGTAACTCGAAAAGCTTTCGTGTTACGTGTATGTCTAAGTGTGTAGCCTCAAAACGGAAGGCACAGGAGAGTTTTCTGTCGAAAGAATATTGTAGAATACCACGTTATAAGGAAATACAATTTTGCAGAGTAAAGACAAATACGTATGTATTGGAAACACTTTACGAGAAGAAATAACGCATCTTACAAAAATTAGCTTGAATCTCCAAAACTACACGTTGTAACTCGAAAAGAATTGTTGTGGCGTGTACGTCTTAACATGTAGCATCAAAAGAGAACCCAAAGGAGAATTTTCTTTTGTCAAAATTTTTCAGAAAATCACGTTTTAAGGAAATCCCGCATTGTGCCAAATTATATTGTTTTTTCTAAAAAACACCCTGTAACTAGAAAATCTTTCGTGTTCCGTGTATGTCTAAGTTTGTAGCCTCAAAACAAAAGGCACAGGAGAGTTTTCTCTCGAAAGAATATTGTAAAATACCACGTTATAAGGAAATACAATTTTGCAGAGTTAAGACAAATACGTACGTATTGGAAACCTTTACGAGAAGAAATAATGCATCGTACAAAATTAGCTTGTATCTCCAAAACTACACGTTGTAACTCGAAAAGAATTGTTGTGGTGTGTACGTCTTAACATGTACCATCTAAAGAGAACCAAAAGGAGAATTTTCTTTCTTCAAAATTTTTCAGAAAATCACGTTTTAAGGAAATCCCGCATCGTGCGAAATTATATTGTTTTTCCTAAACAACATGTTGTAAGTCGAAAAGCTTTCGTGTTGCGTGTATGTCTAAGTGTGTAGCCTCAAAAGAGAAGGCACAGGAGAGTTTTCTCTCGATAGAATATGTAAGAATACCACTTCATAAGGAAATACAGTTTTGCAGAGTAAAGACATATAAGTACGTATTGGAAACTCTTTAAGAGAAGAAATAACGCATAGTACAAAATTAACTTGTATCTCCAAAACTACACGTGGTAACTTGAAAAGAATTGGTGTGGTGTGTACGTCTTAACGTGTAGTCTCAAAAGAGAGCCCAAAGGAGAATTTTCTTTTGTCAAAATTTTTCAGAAAATCACGTTTTAAGGAAATCCCGCATTGTGCGTAATTATCTTGTTTTTCCTAAACAACAGGTTGTAACTCGAAAAGCTTTCGTGTTGCGTGTATGTCTAAGTGTGTAGCCTCAAAACAGAAGGCACAGGAGAGTTTTCTGTCGAAAGAATATTGTAGAATACCACTTTATAAGGAAATACAATTTTGCAGAGTAAAGACAAATACGTGCGTATTGGAAACACTTGAGTAGAAGAAATAACGCATCGTACAAAATTAGCTTGTATCTCCAAAACTACACGTTGTAACTCGAAAAGAATTGTTGTGGCGTGTCCGTCTTAACATGTAGCATCTAAAGAGAACCCAAAGGAGAATTTTCTTTTGTCAAAAGTTTTCAGAAAATCACGTTTTAAGGAAATCCCGCATCGTGCGAAATTATCTTGTTTTTCCTAAACAACACGTTGTAACTCGAAAAGCTTTCGTGTTGCGTGTATGTCTAAGTGGATAGCCTCAAAAGAGAAGGCACAGGAGAATTTTCTCTCGAAAGAATATGTAAGAATACCACTTCATAAGGAAATACAGTTTTGCATAGTAAAGACATATACGTACCTATTGGAAAATCTTTACGAGAAGAAATAACGCATAGTACAAAATTAACTTGTATCTCCAAAACTACATGTTGTAACTCGAAAAGATTTGGTGTGGGGTGTACCTCTTAACGTGTAGTCTCAAAAGAGAGCACAAAGGAGAATTTTCTTTCGTCAAAATTTTTCAGAAAATCACGTTTTAAGGAAATCCCGCATCGTGCGATATTATCTTGTTTTTCCTAAACAACACATTGTAACTCGAAAACCTTTCGTGTTGCGCGTATGTCTAAGTGTGCAGCCTCAAAACAGAAGGCACAGGAGAGTTTTCTCTCGAAAGAATATTGTAGAATACCACTTTATAAGGAAATACAATTTTGCAGAGTAAAGACAAATACATACGTATTGGAAACACTTTACGAGAAGAAATAACGCATCGTACAAAATTAGCTTGTATCTCCAAAACTACACGTTGTAACTCGAAAAGAATTGTTGTGGCGTGTACGACTTAACATGTAGCATCTAAAGAGAACCAAAAGGAGAATTTTCTTTCGGCAATATTTTTCAGAAAATCACGTTTTAAGGAAATCCCGCATCGTGTGAAATCATCTTGTTTTTCCTAAACAACACGTTGTAAGTCGAAAAGCTTTCATATTGCGTGTATGTCTAAGTGTGTAGCCTCAAAAGGGAAGGCACATGAGAGTTTTCTCTCGAAAGAATATGTAAGAATACCACTTCATAAGGAAATACAGTTTTGCAGAGTAAAGACATATACATACGTATTGGAAACTCTTTATGAGAAGAAATAACGCATAGTACAAAAATAGCTTGTATCTCCAAAACTACACGTTGTAACTCGAAAAGAATTGTTGTGGCGTTTACGTCCTAACGTGTAGTCTCAAAAGAGTGCCCAAAGGAGAATTTTCTATCCTCAAAATTTTTCAGAAAATCACGTTTTAAGGAAATCACGCATCGTGCGAAATTATCTTGTTTTTCCTAAACAACACGTTGTAACTTGAAAAGCTTTAGTGTTGCGTGTATGTCTAAGTGTGTAGCCTCAAAACAGAAGGCACAGGAGAGTATTCTGTCGAAAGAATATTGTAGAATACCACGTTATATGGAAATACAATTTTGCAGAGTAAAGACAAATACGTACATATTGGAAACACTTTAGGAGAAGAAATAACTCATGGTACAATATTAGCTTGTATCTCCAAATCTACACGTTGTAACTCGAAAAGAATTGGTGTGGCGTGTACGTCTTAACGTGTAGCCTCAAAAGAGAACCCAAAGGAGAATTTTCTTTCGTCAAAATTTTTCAGAAAATCGCGTTTTGAGGAAATACTGCATCGTGCGGAATTATCTTGTTTTTCCTAAACAACACGTTGTAAGTCGAAAAGCTTTTGTGTTGCGTGTATGTCTAAGTGTGTAGCCTCAAAAGAGAAGGCACAGGAGAGTTTTCTCTCAAAAGAATATGTAAGAAAACCACGTTATAACGAAATACAGTTTTGCAGAGTAAAGACAAATGCATACTTATTGGAAACACTTGAGGAGAAGAAATAACGCATTGTACAAAATTAGCTTGTATCTCCAAAACTACACGTTGTAACTCGAAAAGAATTGTTGTGGCATGTCCGTCTTAACATGTAGCATCTAAAGAGAACCAAAAGGAGAATTTACTTTCGTCTAAAGTTTTCAGAAAATCACGTTTTAAGGAAATCCCGCATCGTGCGAAATTATCTTGTTTTTCCTAAACAACACCTTGTAACTCGAAAAGCTTTCGTGTTGCGTGTATGTCTAAGTGTGTATCCTCAAAAGAGAAAGCACAGGAGAGTTTTCTCTTGAAAGAATATGTAAGAATACCACTTCATAAGGAAATACAGTGTTGCAGAGTAAAGACATATACGTACGTATTGGAAACACTTTACGAGAAGAAATAACACATAGTACAAAATTAGCTTGTATCTCCAAAACTACACCTTGTAACTCGAAAAGAATTGGTGTGGCGTGTACGTCTTAACGTGTAGTCTCAAACGAGTGCCCAAAGGAGAATTTTCTTTCCTCAAAATTTTTCAGAAAATCACGTTTTAAGGAAATCCCGCATCGTGCGAAATTATCTTGTTTTTCCTAAACAACACGTTGTAACTCGAAAAGCTTTCGTGTTGCGTGTATGTCTAAGTGTGTAGCCACAAAAAAAGAAGGCACAGGAGAGTATTCTGTCGAAAGAATATTGTAGAATACCACGTTATAAGGAAATACAATTTTGCAGAGTAAAGACAAATACGTACGTATTGGAAACACTTTACGAGAAGAAATAACTCATGGTACAATATTAGCTTGTATCTCCAAATCTACACGTTGTAACTCGAAAAGAATTGGTGTGGCGTGTACGTCTTAACGTGTAGCCTCAAAAGAGAACCCAAAGGAGAATTTTCTTTCGTCAAAATTTTTCAGAAAATCGCGTTTTGAGGAAATCCCGCTTCGTGCGAAATTATCTTGTTTTTCCTAAACAACACGTTATAAGTCGAAAATCTTTTGTGTTGCGTGTATGTCTAAGTGTGTAGCCTCAAAAGAGAAGGCACAGGAGAGTTTTCTCTCAAAAGAATATGTAAGAAAACCCGTTATAACGAAGTACAGTTTTGCAGAGTAAAGACAAATACATACTCATTGGAAACACTTTAGGAGAAGAAATAACGCATCGTACAAAAATTAGCTTGTATCTCCAAAACTACACGTTGTAACTCGAAAAGAATTGTTGTGGCGTGTACGTCTTAACATGTAGCATCAAAAGAGAACCCAAAGGAGAATTTTCTTTTGTCAAAATTTTTCAGAATATCACGTTTTAAGGAAATCCCGCATTGTGCGAAATTATATTGTTTTTTCTAAACAACACCCAGTAACTAGAAAATCTTTCGTAATCCGTGTATGTCTAAGTGTGTAGCCTCAAAACAAAAGGCAGAGGAGAGTTTTCTCTCGAAATAATATTGTAGAATACCACGTTATAAGGAAATACAATTTTGCAGAGTAAAGACAAATACATACATATTGGAAACACTTTACAAGAAGAAATAACGCATCGTACAAAATTAGCTTGTATCTCCAAAACTACACGTTGTAACTCGAAAGAATTGTTGTGGCGTGTCTGTCTTAACATGTAGCATCTAAAGAGAACCAAAAGGAGAATTTTCTTTCGTCAAAATTTTTCAGAAAATAACGTTTTAAGGAAATCCCGCATCTTGCGAAATTATCTTGTTTTTCCTAAACAACACCCTGTAACTCGAAAAGCTTTCGTGTTGCGTGTATGTCTAAGTGTGTATCCTCAAAAGAGATAGGACAGGAGAGTTTTCTCTTGAAAGAATATGTAAGAATACCTCTTCATAAGGAAATACAGTGTTGCAGAGTAAAGACATATACATACATACTGGAAACTCTTTACGAGAAGAAATAACGCATAGTAAAAAATTAGCTTGTATCTCCAAAACTACACGTTGTAACTCGAAAAGAATTGGTATGGCGTGTACGTCTTAACGTGTAGTCTCAAAAGAGTGCCCAAAGGAGAATTTTCTTTCCTCAAAATTTTTCAGAAAATCACGTTTTAAGGAAATCCCGCATCGTGCGAAATTATCTTGTTTTTCCTAAACAACACGTTGTAACTCGAAAAGCTTTCGTGTTGCGTGTATGTCTAAGTGTGTAGCCTCAAAACAGAAGGCACAGGAGAGTATTCTGTCGAAAGAATATTGTAGAATACCACGTTATATGTAAATACAATTTTGCGGAGTAAAGACAAATACGTACGTATTGGAAACACTTTACGACAAGAAATAACTCATGGTACAAAATTAGCTTGTATCTCCAAATCTACACGTTATAACTCGAAAAGAATTGGTGTGGCGTGTACGTCTTAACGTGTAGCCTCAAAAGAGAACCCAAAGGAGAATTTTCTTTCGTCAAAATTTTTCAGAAAATCGCGTTTTGAGGAAATACCGCATCGTGCGAAATTATCTTGTTTTTCCTAAACAACACGTTGTAAGTCGAAAAGCTTTTGTGTTGCGTGTATGTCTAAGTGTGTAGCCTCAAAAGAGAATGCACAGGAGAATTTTCTCTCAAAAGAATATGAAAGAAAACCACGTTATAACGAAATACAGTTTTGCAGAGTAAAGACAAATACATACTTATTGGAAACACTTTAGGAGAAGAAATAACGCATCGTACAAAATTAGCTTGTATCTCCAAAACTACACGTTGTAACTCGAAAAGAATTGTTGTGGCGTGTCCGTCTTAACATGTAGCATCTGAAAAGAACCCAAAGGAGAATATTCTTTCGTCAAAAGTTTTCAGAAAATCATGTTTTAAGGAAATCCCGCATTGTGCGAAATTATCTTGTTTTTCCTAAACAACACGTTGTAACTCGAAAAGCTTTCGTGTTGCCTGTATGTCTAAGTGTATAGCCTCAAAAGAGAAGGCACAGGAGAGTTTTCTCTCGAAAGAATATGTAAGAATACCACTTCATAAGGAAATATAGTTTTGCAGAGTAAAGACATATACGTACGTATTGGAAACTCTTTACGAGAAGAAATAACGCATAGTACAAAATTAGTTTGTATATCCAAAACTACATGTTGTAACTCGAAAAGATTTGGTGTGGGGTGTACCTCTTAACGTGTAGTCTCAAAAGAGAGCCCAAAGGAGAATTTTCTTTCGTCAAATTTTTTCAGAAAATCGCGTTTTGAGGAAATCCCGCATCGTGCGAAATTATCATGTTTTTCCTAAACAACACGTTGTAAGTCGAAAAGCTTTTGTGTTGCGTGTATGTCTAAGTGTGTAGCCTCAAAAGAGAAGGCACAGGAGAGTTTTCTCTCAAAAGAATATGTAAGAAACCACGTTATAACGAAATACAGTTTTGCAGAGTAAAGACAAATACATACTTATTGGAAACACTTTAGGAGAAGAAATAACGCATCGTACAAAAATTAGCTTGTATCTCCAAAACTACACGTTGTAACTCGAAAAGAATTGTTGTGGCGTGTACGTCTTAACATGTAGCATCAAAAGAGAACCCAAAGGAGAATTATCTTTTGTCAAAATTTTTCAGAAAATCACGTTTTAAGGAAATCCCGCATTGTGCGAAATTATATTGTTTTTTCTAAACAACACCCTGTAACTAGAAAATCTTTCGTGTTCCGTGTATGTCTAAGTGTGTAGCCTCAAAACAAAAGGCAGAGGAGAGTTTTCTCTCGAAAGAATATTGTAGAATACCACGTTATAAGGAAATACAATTTTGCAGAGTAAAGACAAATACATACATATTGGAAACACTTTACAAGAAGAAATAACGCATCGTACAAAATTAGCTTGTATCTCCAAAACTACACGTTGTAACTCGAAAGGAATTGTTGTGGCATGTCTGTCTTAACATGTAGCATCTAAAGAGAACCAAAAGGAGAATTTTCTTTCGTCTAAAGTTTTCAGAAAATCACGTTTTAAGGAAATCCCGCATCGTGCGAAATTATCTTGTTTTTCCTAAACAACACCTTGTAACTCGAAAAGCTTTCGTGTTGCGTGTATGTCTAAGTGTGTATCCTCAAAAGAGAAAGCACAGGAGAGTTTTCTCTTGAAAGAATATGTAAGAATACCACTTCATAAGGAAATACAATTTTGCAGAGTAAAGACATATACGTACGTATTGGAAACACTTTACGAGAAGAAATAACACATAGTACAAAATTAGCTTGTATCTCCAAAACTACACCTTGTAACTCGAAAAGAATTGGTGTGGCGTGTACGTCTTAACGTGTAGTCTCAAAAGAGGGCCCAAAGGAGAATTTTCTTTCCTCAAAATTTTTCAGAAAATCACGTTTTAAGGAAATCCCGCATCGTGCGAAATTATCTTGTTTTTCCTAAACAACACGTTGTAACTCGAAAAGCTTTCGTGTTGCGTGTATGTCTAAGTGTGTAGCCACAAAAAAAGAAGGCACAGGAGAGTATTCTGTCGAAAGAATATTGTAGAATACCACGTTATAAGGAAATACAATTTTGCAGAGTAAAGACAAATACGTACGTATTGGAAACACTTTACGAGAAGAAATAACTCATGGTACAATATTAGCTTGTATCTCCAAATCTACACGTTGTAACTCGAAAAGAATTGGTGTGGCGTGTACGTCTTAACGTGTAGCCTCAAAAGAGAACCCAAAGGAGAATTTTCTTTCGTCAAAATTTTTCAGAAAATCGCGTTTTGAGGAAATCCCGCTTCGTGCGAAATTATCTTGTTTTTCCTAAACAACACGTTGTAAGTCGAAAATCTTTTGTGTTGCGTGTATGTCTAAGTGTGTAGCCTCAAAAGAGAAGGCACAGGAGAGTTTTCTCTCAAAAGAATATGTAAGAAAACCACGTTATAACGAAGTACAGTTTTGCAGAGTAAAGACAAATACATACTTATTGGAAACACTTTAGGAGAAGAAATAACGCATCGTACAAAAATTAGCTTGTATTTCCAAAACTACACGTTGTAACTCGAAAAGAATTGTTGTGGCGTGTACGTCTTAACATGTAGCATCAAAAGAGAACCAAAAGGAGAATTTTCTTTTGTCAAAATATTTCAGAATATCACGTTTTAAGGAAATCCCGCATTGTGCGAAATTATATTGTTTTTTCTAAACAACACCCAGTAACTAGAAAATCTTTCGTAATCCGTGTATGTCTAAGTGTGTAGCCTCAAAACAAAAGGCAGAGGAGAGTTTTCTCTCGAAATAATATTGTAGAATACCACGTTATAAGGAAATACAATTTTGCAGAGTAAAGACAAATACATACATATTGGAAACACTTTACAAGAAGAAATAACGCATCGTACAAAATTAGCTTGTATCTCCAAAACTACACGTTGTAACTCGAAAGAATTGTTGTGGCGTGTCTGTCTTAACATGTAGCATCTAAAGAGAACCAAAAGGAGAATTTTCTTTCGTCAAAATTTTTCAGAAAATAACGTTTTAAGGAAATCCCGCATCTTGCGAAATTATCTTGTTTTTCCTAAACAACAGCCTGTAACTCGAAAAGCTTTGGTGTTGCGTGTATGTCTAAGTGTGTATCCTCAAAAGAGATAGGACAGGAGAGTTTTCTCTTGAAAGAATATGTAAGAATACCTCTTCATAAGGAAATACAGTGTTGCAGAGTAAAGACATATACATACGTACTGGAAACTCTTTACGAGAAGAAATAACGCATAGTACAAAATTAGCTTGTATCTCCAAAACTACACGTTGTAACTCGAAAAGAATTGGTATGGCGTGTACGTCTTAACGTGTAGTCTCAAAAGAGTGCCCAAAGGAGAATTTTCTTTCCTCAAAATTTTTCAGAAAATCACGTTTTAAGGAAATCCCGCATCGTGCGAAATTATCTTGTTTTTCCTAAACAACACGTTGTAACTCGAAAAGCTTTCGTGTTGCGTGTATGTCTAAGTGTGTAGCCTCAAAACAGAAGGCACAGGAGAGTATTCTGTCGAAAGAATATTGTAGAATACCACGTTATATGTAAATACAATTTTGCGGAGTAAAGACAAATACGTACGTATTGGAAACACTTTACGACAAGAAATAACTCATGGTACAAAATTAGCTTGTATCTCCAAATCTACACGTTATAACTCGAAAATAATTGGTGTGGCGTGTACTTCTTAACGTGTAGCCTCAAAAGAGAACCCAAAGGAGAATTTTCTTTCGTCAAAATTTTTCAGAAAATCGCGTTTTGAGGAAATACCGCATCGTGCGAAATTATCTTGTTTTTCCTAAACAACACGTTGTAAGTCGAAAAGCTTTTGTGTTGCGTGTATGTCTAAGTGTGTAGCCTCAAAAGAGAATGCACAGGAGAATTTTCTCTCAAAAGAATATGAAAGAAAACCACGTTATAACGAAATACAGTTTTGCAGAGTAAAGACAAATACATACATATTGGAAACACTTTAGGAGAAGAAATAACGCATCGTACAAAATTAGCTTGTATCTCCAAAACTACACGTTGTAACTCGAAAAGAATTGTTGTGGCGTGTCCGTCTTAACATGTAGCATCTGAAAAGAACCCAAAGGAGAATATTCTTTCGTCAAAAGTTTTCAGAAAATCATGTTTTAAGGAAATCCCGCATTGTGCGAAATTATCTTGTTTTTCCTAAACAACACGTTGTAACTCGAAAAGCTTTCGTGTTGCCTGTATGTCTAAGTGTATAGCCTCAAAAGAGAAGGCACAGGAGAGTTTTCTCTCGAAAGAATATGTAAGAATACCACTTCATAAGGAAATATAGTTTTGCAGAGTAAAGACATTTACGTACGTATTGGAAACTCTTTACGAGAAGAAATAACGCATAGTACAAAATTAGTTTGTATATCCAAAACTACATGTTGTAACTCGAAAAGATTTGGTGTGGGGTGTACCTCTTAACGTGTAGTCTCAAAAGAGAGCCCAAAGGAGAATTTTCTTTCGTCAAAATTTTTCAGAAAATCGCGTTTTGAGGAAATCCCGCATCGTGCGAAATTATCATGTTTTTCCTAAACAACACGTTGTAAGTCGAAAAGCTTTTGTGTTGCGTGTATGTCTAAGTGTGTAGCCTCAAAAGAGAAGGCACAGGAGAGTTTTCTCTCAAAAGAATATGTAAGAAACCACGTTATAACGAAATACAGTTTTGCAGAGTAAAGACAAATACATACTTATTGGAAACACTTTAGGAGAAGAAATAACGCATCGTACAAAAATTAGCTTGTATCTCCAAAACTACACGTTGTAACTCGAAAAGAATTGTTGTGGCGTGTACGTCTTAACATGTAGCATCAAAAGAGAACCCAAAGGAGAATTTTCTTTTGTCAAAATTTTTCAGAAAATCACGTTTTAAGGAAATCCCGCATTGTGCGAAATTATATTGTTTTTTCTAAACAACACCCTGTAACTAGAAAATCTTTCGTGTTCCGTGTATGTCTAAGTGTGTAGCCTCAAAACAAAAGGCAGAGGAGAGTTTTCTCTCGAAAGAATATTGTAGAATACCACGTTATAAGGAAATACAATTTTGCAGAGTAAAGACAAATACATACATATTGGAAACACTTTACAAGAAGAAATAACGCATCGTACAAAATTAGCTTGTATCTCCAAAACTACACGTTGTAACTCGAAAGGAATTGTTGTGGCATGTCTGTCTTAACATGTAGCATCTAAAGAGAACCAAAAGGAGAATTTTCTTTCGTCTAAAGTTTTCAGAAAATCACGTTTTAAGGAAATCCCGCATCGTGCGAAATTATCTTGTTTTTCCTAAACAACACCTTGTAACTCGAAAAGCTTTCGTGTTGCGTGTATGTCTAAGTGTGTATCCTCAAAAGAGAAAGCACAGGAGAGTTTTCTCTTGAAAGAATATGTAAGAATACCACTTCATAAGGAAATACAATTTTGCAGAGTAAAGACATATACGTACGTATTGGAAACACTTTACGAGAAGAAATAACACATAGTACAAAATTAGCTTGTATCTCCAAAACTACACCTTGTAACTCGAAAAGAATTGGTGTGGCGTGTACGTCTTAACGTGTAGTCTCAAAAGAGTGCCCAAAGGAGAATTTTCTTTCCTCAAAATTTTTCAGAAAATCACGTTTTAAGGAAATCCCGCATCGTGCGAAATTATCTTGTTTTTCCTAAACAACACGTTGTAACTCGAAAAGCTTTCGTGTTGCGTGTATGTCTAAGTGTGTAGCCACAAAAAAAGAAGGCACAGGAGAGTATTCTGTCGAAAGAATATTGTAGAATACCACGTTATAAGGAAATACAATTTTGCAGAGTAAAGACAAATACGTACGTATTAGAAACACTTTACGAGAAGAAATAACTCATGGTACAATATTAGCTTGTATCTCCAAATCTACACGTTGTAACTCGAAAAGAATTGGTGTGGCGTGTACGTCTTAACGTGTAGCCTCAAAAGAGAACCCAAAGGAGAATTTTCTTTCGTCAAAATTTTTCAGAAAATCGCGTTTTGAGGAAATCCCGCTTCGTGCGAAATTATCTTGTTTTTCCTAAACAACACGTTGTAAGTCGAAAATCTTTTGTGTTGCGTGTATGTCTAAGTGTGTAGCCTCAAAAGAGAAGGCACTGGAGAGTTTTCTCTCAAAAGAATATGTAAGAAAACCACGTTATAACGAAGTACAGTTTTGCAGAGTAAAGACAAATACATACTTATTGGAAACACTTTAGGAGAAGAAATAACGCATCGTACAAAAATTAGCTTGTATCTCCAAAACTACACGTTGTAACTCGAAAAGAATTGTTGTGGCGTGTACGTCTTAACATGTAGCATCAAAAGAGAACCCAAAGGAGAATTTTCTTTTGTCAAAATATTTCAGAATATCACGTTTTAAGGAAATCCCGCATTGTGCGAAATTATATTGTTTTTTCTAAACAACACCCAGTAACAAGAAAATCTTTCGTAATCCGTGTATGTCTAAGTGTGTAGCCTCAAAACAAAAGGCAGAGGAGAGTTTTCTCTCGAAATAATATTGTAGAATACCACGTTATAAGGAAATACAATTTTGCAGAGTAAAGACAAATACATACATATTGGAAACACTTTACAAGAAGAAATAACGCATCGTACAAAATTAGCTTGTATCTCCAAAACTACACGTTGTAACTCGAAAAGAATTGTTGTGGCGTGTCTGTCTTAACATGTAGCATCTAAAGAGAACCAAAAGGAGAATTTTCTTTCGTCAAAATTTTCAGAAAATAACGTTTTAAGGAAATCCCGCATCTTGCGAAATTATCTTGTTTTTCCTAAACAACACCCTGTAACTCGAAAAGCTTTCGTGTTGCGTGTATGTCTAAGTGTGTATCCTCAAAAGAGATAGGACAGGAGAGTTTTCTCTTGAAAGAATATGTAAGAATACCATTTAATAAGGAAATACAGTGTTGCAGAGTAAAGACATATACATACGTACTGGAAACTCTTTACGAGAAGAAATAACGCATAGTACAAAATTAGCTTGTATCTCCAAAACTACACGTTGTAACTCGAAAAGAATTGGTATGGCGTGTACGTCTTAATGTGTAGTCTCAAAAGAGTGCCCAAAGGAGAATTTTCTTTCCTCAAAATTTTTCAGAAAATCACGTTTTAAGGAAATCCCGCATCGTGCGAAATTATCTTGTTTTTCCTAAACAACACGTTGTAACTCGAAAAGCTTTCGTGTTGCGTGTATGTCTAAGTGTGTAGCCTCAAAACAGAAGGCACAGGAGAGTATTCTGTCGAAAGAATATTGTAGAATACCACGTTATATGTAAATACAATTTTGCAGAGTAAAGACAAATACGTACGTATTGGAAACACTTTACGAGAAGAAATAACTCATGGTACAAAATTAGCTTGTATCTCCAAATCTACACGTTATAACTCGAAAAGAATTGGTGTGGCGTGTACGTCTTAACGTGTAGCCTCAAAAGAGAACCCAAAGGAGAATTTTCTTTCGTCAAAATTTTTCAGAAAATCGCGTTTTGAGGAAATACCGCATCGTGCGAAATTATCTTGTTTTTCCTAAACAACACGTTGTAAGTCGAAAAGCTTTTGTGTTGCGTGTATGTCTAAGTGTGTAGCCTCAAAAGAGAATGCACAGGAGAATTTTCTCTCAAAAGAATATGAAAGAAAACCACGTTATAACGAAATACAGTTTTGCAGAGTAAAGACAAATACATACTTATTGGAAACACTTTAGGAGAAGAAATAACGCATCGTACAAAATTAGCTTGTATCTCCAAAACTACACGTTGTAACTCGAAAAGAATTGTTTTGGCGTGTCCGTCTTAACATGTAGCATCTGAAAAGGACCCAAAGGAGAATATTCTTTCGTCAAAAGTTTTCAGAAAATCATGTTTTAAGGAAATCCCGCATTGTGCGAAATTATCTTGTTTTTCCTAAACAACACGTTGTAACTCGAAAAGCTTTCGTGTTGCCTGTATGTCTAAGTGTATAGCCTCAAAAGAGAAGGCACAGGAGAGTTTTCTCTCGAAAGAATATGTAAGAATACCACTTCATAAGAAAATATAGTTTTGCAGAGTAAAGACATATACGTACGTATTGGAAACTCTTTACGAGAAGAAATAACGCATAGTACAAAATTAGTTTGTATATCCAAAACTACATGTTGTAACTCGAAAAGATTTGGTGTGGGGTGTACCTCTTAACGTGTAGTCTCAAAAGAGAGCCCAAAGGAGAATTTTCTTTCGTCAAAATTTTTCAGAAAATCGCGTTTTGAGGAAATCCCGCATCGTGCGAAATTATCATGTTTTTCCTAAACAACACGTTGTAAGTCGAAAAGCTTTTGTGTTGCGTGTATGTCTAAGTGTGTAGCCTCAAAAGAGAAGGCACAGGAGAGTTTTCTCTCAAAAGAATATGTAAGAAACCACGTTATAACGAAATACAGTTTTGCAGAGTAAAGACAAATACATACTTATTGGAAACACTTTAGGAGAAGAAATAATGCATCGTACAAAAATTCGCTTGTATCTCCAAAACTACACGTTGTAACTCGAAAAGAATTGTTGTGGCGTGTACGTCTTAACATGTAGCATCAAAAGAGAACCCAAAGGAGAATTTTCTTTTGTCAAAATTTTTCAGAAAATCACGTTTTAAGGAAATCCCGCATTGTGCGAAATTATATTGTTTTTTCTAAACAAGACCCAGTAACTAGAAAATCTTTCGTAATCCGTGTATGTCTAAGTGTGTAGCCTCAAAACAAAAGGCAGAGGAGAGTTTTCTCTCGAAATAATATTGTAGAATACCACGTTATAAGGAAATACAATTTTGCAGAGTAAAGACAAATACATACATATTGGAAACACTTTACAAGAAGAAATAACGCATCGTACAAAATTAGCTTGTATCTCCAAAACTACACGTTGTAACTCGAAAAGAATTGTTGTGGCGTGTCTGTCTTAACATGTAGCATCTAAAGAGAACCAAAAGGAGAATTTTCTTTCGTCAAAATTTTTCAGAAAATAACGTTTTAAGGAAATCCCGCATCTTGCGAAATTATCTTGTTTTTCCTAAACAACACCCTGTAACTCGAAAAGCTTTCATGTTGCGTGTATGTCTAAGTGTGTATCCTCAAAAGAGATAGGACAGGAGAGTTTTCTCTTGAAAGAATATGTAAGAATACCACTTCATAAGGAAATACAGTGTTGCAGAGTAAAGACATATACATACGTACTGGAAACTCTTTACGAGAAGAAATAACGCATAGTACAAAATTAGCTTGTATCTCCAAAACTACACGTTGTAACTCGAAAAGAATTGGTATGGCGTGTACGTCTTAACGTGTAGTCTCAAAAGAGTGCCCAAAGGAGAATTTTCTTTCCTCAAAATTTTTCAGAAAATCACGTTTTAAGGAAATCCCGCATCGTGCGAAATTATCTTGTTTTTCCTAAACAACACGTTGTAACTCGAAAAGCTTTCGTGTTTCGTGTATGTCTAAGTGTGTAGCCTCAAAACAGAAGGCAGAGGAGAGTATTCTGTCGAAAGAATATTGTAGAATACCACGTTATATGTAAATACAATTTTGCGGAGTAAAGACAAATACGTACGTATTGGAAACACTTTACGAGAAGAAATAACTCATGGTACAAAATTAGCTTGTATCTCCAAATCTACACGTTATAACTCGAAAAGAATTGGTGTGGCGTGTACGTCTTAACGTGTAGCCTCAAAAGAGAACCCAAAGGAGAATTTTCTTTCGTCAAAATTTTTCAGAAAATCGCGTTTTGAGGAAATACCGCATCGTGCGAAATTATCTTGTTTTTCCAAAACAACACGTTGTAAGTCGAAAAGCTTTTGTGTTGCGTGTATGTCTAAGTGTGTAGCCTCAAAAGAGAATGCACAGGAGAATTTTCTCTCAAAAGAATATGAAAGAAAACCACGTTATAACGAAATACAGTTTTGCAGAGTAAAGACAAATACATACTTATTGGAAACACTTTAGGAGAAGAAATAACGCATCGTACAAAATTAGCTTGTATCTCCAAAACTACACGTTGTAACTTGAAAAGAATTGTTGTGGCGTGTCCGTCTTAACATGTAGCATCTGAAAAGAACCCAAAGGAGAATATTCTTTCGTCAAAAGTTTTCAGAAAATCATGTTTTAAGGAAATCCCGCATTGTGCGAAATTATCTTGTTTTTCCTAAACAACACGTTGTAACTCGAAAAGCTTTCGTGTTGCCTGTATGTCTAAGTGTATAGCCTCAAAAGAGAAGGCACAGGAGAGTTTTCTCTCGAAAGAATATGTAAGAATACCACTTCATAAGAAAATATAGTTTTGCAGAGTAAAGACATATACGTACGTATTGGAAACTCTTTACGAGAAGAAATAACGCATAGTACAAAATTAGTTTGTATATCCAAAACTACATGTTGTAACTCGAAAAGATTTGGTGTGGGGTGTACCTCTTAACGTGTAGTCTCAAAAGAGAGCCCAAAGGAGAATTTTCTTTCGTCAAAATTTTTCAGAAAATCGCGTTTTGAGGAAAACCCGCATCGTGCGAAATTATCATGTTTTTCCTAAACAACACGTTGTAAGTCGAAAAGCTTTTGTGTTGCGTGTATGTCTAAGTGTGTAGCCTCATAAGAGAAGGCACAGGAGAGTTTTCTCTCAAAAGAATATGTAAGAAACCACGTTATAACGAAATACAGTTTTGCAGAGTAAAGACAAATACATACTTATTGGAAACACTTTAGGAGAAGAAATAACGCATCGTACAAAAATTCGCTTGTATCTCCAAAACTACACGTTGTAACTCGAAAAGAATTGTTGTGGCGTGTACGTCTTAACATGTAGCATCAAAAGAGAACCCAAAGGAGAATTTTCTTTTGTCAAAATTTTTCAGAAAATCACGTTTTAAGGAAATCCCGCATTGTGCGAAATTATATTGTTTTTTCTAAATAACACCCAGTAACTAGAAAATCTTTCGTAATCCGTGTATGTCTAAGTGTGTAGCCTCAAAACAAAAGGCAGAGGAGAGTTTTCTCTCGAAATAATATTGTAGAATACCACGTTATAAGGAAATACAATTTTGCAGAGTAAAGACAAATACATACATATTGGAAACACTTTTCAAGAAGAAATAACGCATCGTACAAAATTAGCTTGTATCTCCAAAACTACACGTTGTAACTCGAAAAGAATTGTTGTGGCGTGTCTGTCTTAACATGTAGCATCTAAAGAGAACCAAAAGGAGAATTTTCTTTCGTCAAAATTTTTCAGAAAATAACGTTTTAAGGAAATCCCGCATCTTGCGAAATTATCTTGTTTTTCCTAAACAACACCCTGTAACTCGAAAAGCTTTCGTGTTGCGTGTATGTCTAAGTGTGTATCCTCAAAAGAGATAGGACAGGAGAGTTTTCTCTTGAAAGAATATGTAAGAATACCACTTCATAAGGAAATACAGTGTTGCAGAGTAAAGACATATACATACGTACTGGAAACTCTTTACGAGAAGAAATAACGCATAGTACAAAATTAGCTTGTATCTCCAAAACTACACGTTGTAACTCGAAAAGAATTGGTATGGCGTGTACGTCTTAACGTGTAGTCTCAAAAGAGTGCCCAAAGGAGAATTTTCTTTCCTCAAAATTTTTCAGAAAATCACGTTTTAAGGAAATCCCGCATCGTGCGAAATTATCTTGTTTTTCCTAAACAACACGTTGTAACTCGAAAAGCTTTCGTGTTGCGTGTATGTCTAAGTGTGTAGCCTCAAAACAGAAGGCACAGGAGAGTATTCTGTCGAAAGAATATTGTAGAATACCCCGTTATATGTAAATACAATTTTGCAGAGTAAAGACAAATACGTACGTATTGGAAACACTTTACGACAAGAAATAACTCATGGTACAAAATTAGCTTGTATCTCCAAATCTACACGTTATAACTCGAAAAGAATTGGTGTGGCGTGTACGTCTTAACGTGTAGCCTCAAAAGAGAACCCAAAGGAGAATTTTCTTTCGTCAAAATTTTTCAGAAAATCGCGTTTTGAGGAAATACCGCATCGTGCGAAATTATCTTGTTTTTCCTAAACAACACGTTGTAAGTCGAAAAGCTTTTGTGTTGCGTGTATGTCTAAGTGTGTAGCCTCAAAAGAGAAGGCACAGGAGAATTTTCTCTCAAAAGAATATGAAAGAAAACCACGTTATAACGAAATACAGTTTTGCAGAGTAAAGACAAATACATACTTATTGGAAACACTTTAGGAGAAGAAATAACGCATCGTACAAAATTAGCTTGTATCTCCAAAACTACACGTTGTAACTCGAAAAGAATTGTTGTGGCGTGTCCGACTTAACATGTAGCATCTGAAAAGAACCCAAAGGAGAATATTCTTTCGTCAAAAGTTTTCAGAAAATCATGTTTTAAGGAAATCCCGCATTGTGCGAAATTATCTTGTTTTTCCTAAACAACACGTTGTAACTCGAAAAGCTTTCGTGTTGCCTGTATGTCTAAGTGTATAGCCTCAAAAGAGAAGGCACAGGAGAGTTTTCTCTCGAAAGAATATGTAAGAATACCACTTCATAAGGAAATATAGTTTTGCAGAGTAAAGACATTTACGTACGTATTGGAAACTCTTTACGAGAAGAAATAACGCATAGTACAAAATTAGTTTGTATATCCAAAACTACATGTTGTAACTCGAAAAGATTTGGTGTGGGGTGTACCTCTTAACGTGTAGTCTCAAAAGAGAGCCCAAAGGAGAATTTTCTTTCGTCAAAATTTTTCAGAAAATCGCGTTTTGAGGAAATCCCGCATCGTGCGAAATTATCATGTTTTTCCTAAACAACACGTTGTAAGTCGAAAAGCTTTTGTGTTGCGTGTATGTCTAAGTGTGTAGCCTCAAAAGAGAAGGCACAGGAGAGTTTTCTCTCAAAAGAATATGTAAGAAACCACGTTATAACAAAATACAGTTTTGCAGTGTAAAGACAAATACATACTTATTGGAAACACTTTAGGAGAAGAAATAACGATCGTACAAAAATTAGCTTGTATCTCCAAAACTACACTTTGTAACTCGAAAAGAATTGTTATGGCGTGTACGTCTTAACATGTAGCATCAAAAGAGAACCCAAAGGAGAATTTTCTTTTGTCAAAATTTTTCAGAAAATCACGTTTTAAGGAAATCCCGCATTGTGCGAAATTATATTGTTTTTTCTAAACAACACCCTGTAACTAGAAAATCTTTCGTGTTCCGTGTATGTCTAAGTGTGTAGCCTCAAAACAAAAGGCAGAGGAGAGTTTTCTCTCGAAAGAATATTGTAGAATACCACGTTATAAGGAAATACAATTTTGCAGAGTAAAGACAAATACATACATATTGGAAACACTTTACAAGAAGAAATAACGCATCGTACAAAATTAGCTTGTATCTCCAAAACTACACGTTGTAACTCGAAAAGAATTGTTGTGGCATGTCTGTCTTAACATGTAGCATCTAAAGAGAACCAAAAGGAGAATTTTCTTTCGTCAAAATTTTTCAGAAAATAACGTTTTAAGGAAATCCCGCATCTTGCGAAATTATCTTGTTTTTCCTAAACAACACCCTGTAACTCGAAAAGCTTTCGTGTTGCGTGTATGTCTAAGTGTGTATCCTCAAAAGAGAAAGGACAGGAGAGTTTTCTCTTGAAAGAATATGTAAGAATACCACTTCATAAGGAAATACAGTGTTGCAGAGTAAAGACATATACATACGTACTGGAAACTCTTTACGAGAAGAAATAACGCATAGTACAAAATTAGCTTGTATCTCCAAAACTACACGTTGTAACTCGAAAAGAATTGGTGTGGCGTGTACGTCTTAACGTGTAGTCTCAAAAGAGTGCCCAAAGGAGAATTTTCTTTCCTCAAAATTTTTCAGAAAATCACGTTTTAAGGAAATCCCGCATCGTGCGAAATTATCTTGTTTTTCCTAAACAACACGTTGTAACTCGAAAAGCTTTCGTGTTGCGTGTATGTCTAAGTGTGTAGCCTCAAAACAGAAAGCACAGGAGAGTATTCTGTCGAAAGAATATTGTAGAATACCACGTTATATGTAAATACAATTTTTGCAGAGTAAAGACAAATACGTACGTATTGGAAAAACTTTATGAGAAGAAATAACTCATGGTACAAAATTAGCTTGTATCTCCAAATCTACATGTTATAACTCGAAAAGAATTGGTGTGGCGTGTACGTCTTAACGTGTAGCCTCAAAAGAGAACCCAAAGGAGAATTTTCTTTCGTCAAAATTTTTCAGAAAATCGCGTTTTGAGGAAATACCGCATCGTGCGAAATTATCTTGTTTTTCCTAAACAACACGTTGTAAGTCGAAAAGCTTTTGTGTTGCGTGTATGTCTAAGTGTGTAGCCTCAAAAGAGAAGGCACAGGAGAATTTTCTCTCAAAAGAATATGTAAGAAAACCACGTTATAACGAAATACAGTTTTTCAGAGTAAAGACAAATACATACTTATTGGAAACACTGTAGGAGAAGAAATAACGCATCGTACAAAATTAGCTTGTATCTCCAAAACTACACGTTGTAACTCGAAAAGAATTGTTGTGGCGTGTCCGTCTTAACATGTAGAATCTAAAGAGAACCCAAAGGAGAATATTCTTTCGTCAAAAGTTTTCAGAAAATCATGTTTTAAGGAAATCCCGCATTGTGCGAAATTATCTTGTTTTTCCTAAACAACACGTTGTAACTCGAAAAGCTTTCGTGTTGCCTGTATGTCTAAGTGTATAGCCTCATAAGAGAAGGCACAGGAGAGTTTTCTCTCGAAAGAATATGTAAGAATAACACTTCATAAGGAAATATAGTTTTGCAGAGTAAAGACATATACGTACGTATTGGAAACTCTTTACGAGAAGAAATAAAGCATAGTAAAAATTAGCTTGTATATCCAAAACTACATGTTGTAACTCGAAAAGATTTGGTGTGGGGTGTACCTCTTAACGAGTAGTCTCAAAAGAGAGCCCAAAGGAGAATTTTCTTTCGTCAAAATTTTTCAGAAAATCACGTTTTAAGGAAATCCCGCATCCTGCGATATTATCTTGTTTTTCCTAAACAACACGTTGTAACTTGAAAAGCTTTCATGTTGCGCGTATGTCTCAGTGTGCAGCCTCAAAACAGAAGGCACAGGAGAGTTTTCTCTCGAAAGAATATTGTAGAATACCACGTTATAAGGAAATACAATTTTGCAGAGTAAAGACAAATACATACGTATTGGAAACACTTTACGAGAAGAAATAACGCATAGTACAAAATTAGCTTGTATCTCCATAACTACACGTTGTAACTCGAAAAGAATTGTTGTGGCGTGTACGACTTAACATGTAGCATCTAAAGAGAACCAAAAGGAGAATTTTCTTTCGCAATATTTTTCAGAAAATCACGTTTTAAGGAAATCCCGCATCGTGTGAAATTATCTTGTTTTTCCTAAACAACACGTTGTAAGTCGAAAAGCTTTCATGTTGCGTGTATGTCTAAGTGTGTAGCCTCAAAAGAGAAGGCACAGGAGAGTTTTCTCTCGAAAGAATATGTAAGAATACCACTTCATAAGGAAATACAGTTTTGCAGAGTAAAGACATATACGTACGTATTGGAAACTCTTTATGAGAAGAAATAACGCATAGTACAAAATTAGCTTGTATCTCCAAAACTACACGTTGTAACTCGAAAAGAATTGTTGTGGCGTGTCTGTCATAACATGTAGCATCTAAAGAGAACCAAAAGGAGAATTTTCTTTCGTCAAAATTTTTCAGAAAATAACGTTTTTAGGAAATCCCGCATCTTGCGAAATTATCTTGTTTTTCCTAAACAACACCCTGTAACTCGAAAAGCTTTCGTGTTGCGTGTATGACTAAGTGTGTATCCTCAAAAGAGAAAGCACAGGAGAGTTTTCTCTTGAAAGAATATGTAAGAATACCACTTCATAAGGAAATACAGTGTTGCAGAGTAAAGACATATTCATACGTACTGGAAACTCTTTACGAGAAGAAATAACGCATAGTACAAAATTAGCTTGTATCTCCAAAACTACACGTTGTAACTCGAAAATAATTGGTGTGGCGTGTACGTCTTAACGTGTAGTCTCAAAAGAGTGCCCAAAGGAGAATTTTCTTTCCTCAAAATTTTTCAGAAAATCACGTTTTAAGGAAATCCCGCATCGTGCGAAATTATCTTGTTTTTCCTAAACAACACGTTGTAACTCGAAAAGCTTTCATGTTGCGTGTATGTCTAAGTGTGTAGCCTCAAATCAGAAGGCACAGGAGAGTATTCTGTCGAAAGAATATTGTTGAATACCACGTTAGAGGGAAATACAATTTTGCAGAGTAAAGACAAATACGTACGTATTGGAAACACTTTACGAGAAGAAATAACTCATGGTAAAAAATAAGTTTGTATCTCCAAATCTACACGTTATAACTCGAAAAGAATTGGTGTGGCTTGTACGTCTTAACGTGTAGCCTCAAAAGAGAACCCAAAGGAGAATTTTCTTTCGTCAAAATTTTTCAGAAAATCGCGTTTTGAGGAAATACCGCATCGTGCGAAATTATCTTGTTTTTCCTAAACAACACGTTGTAAGTCGAAAAGCTTTTGTGTTGCGTGTATGTCTAAGTGTGTAGCCTCAAAAGAAAAGGCACAGGAGAGTTTTCTCTCAAAAGAATATGTAAGAAAACCACGTTATAACGAAATACAGCTTTGCAGAGTAAAGACAAATACATACTTATTGGAAACACTTTAGGAGAAGAAATAAGGCATCGTACAAAATTAGCTTGTATCTCCAAAACTACACGTTGTAACTCGAAAAGAATTGTTGTGGCGTGTCCGTCTTAACATGTAGCATCTAAAGAGAACCGAAAGGAATATATTCTTTCGTCAAAAGTTTTCAGAAAATCATGTTTTAAGGAAATCCCGCATTGTGGCGAAATTATCTTGTTTTTCCTAAACAACAACGTTGTAACTCGAAAAGCTTTCGTGTTGCCTGTATGTCTAAGTGTATAGCCTCAAAAGAAAAGGCACAGGAGAGTTTTCTCTCGAAAGAATATGTAAGAATACCACTTCATAAGGAAATATAGTTTTGCAGAGTAAAGACATATACATACGTATTGGAAACTCTTTACGAGAAGAAATAACGCATAGTACAAAATTAGCTTGTATATCCAAAACTACATGTTGTAACTCGAAAAGATTTGGTGTGGGGTGTACCTCTTAACGTGTAGTCTCAAAAGAATGCCCAAAGGAGAATTTTCTTTTCGTCAAAATTTTTCAGAAAATCATTTAAGGA
Source organism: Apodemus sylvaticus (assembly GCF_947179515.1). Classification (NCBI taxonomy): domain Eukaryota; kingdom Metazoa; phylum Chordata; class Mammalia; order Rodentia; family Muridae; genus Apodemus; species Apodemus sylvaticus. The sequence continues at coordinate 68,519,032 of NC_067490.1, forward strand.
AATCCCGCATCCAGCGATATTATCTTGTTTTTCCTAAACAACACGATGTAACTTGAAAAGCTTTCGTGTTGCGCGTATGTCTCAGTGTGCAGCCAAAAAACAGAAGGCACAGGAGAGTTTTCTCTCGAAAGAATATTGTAGAATACCACGTTATAAGGAAATACAATTTTGCAGAGTAAAGACAAATACATACGTATTGTAAACACTTTACTAGAAGAAATAACGCATAGTCCAAAATTAGCTTGTATCTCCAAAACTACACGTTGTAACTCGAAAAGAATTGTTGTGGCGTGTACGACTTAACATGTAGCATCTAAAGAGAACCAAAAGGAGAATTTTCTTTCGCAATATTTTTCAGAAAATCACGTTTTAAGGAAATCCCGCATCGTGTGAAATTATCTTGTTTTTCCTAAACAACACGTTGTAAGTCGAAAAGCTTTCATGTTGCGTGTATGTCTAAGTGTGTAGCCTCAAAAGAGAAGGCACAGGAGAGTTTTCTCTCGAAAGAATATGTAAGAATACCACTTCATAGGGAAATACAGTTTTGCAGAGTAAAGACATATACGTATGTATTGGAAACTCTTTATGAGAATAAATAACGCATAGTACAAAATTAGCTTGTATCTCCAAAACTACACGTTGTAACTCGAAAAGAATTGGTGTGGCGTGTACGTCTTAACGTGTAGTCTCAAAAGAGTCCCCAAAGGAGAATTTTCTTTCCTCAAAATTTTTCAGAAAATCACGTTTTAAGGAAATCCCGCATCGTGCGAAATTATCTTGTTTATCCTAAACAACACGTTGTAACTCGAAAAGCTTTCGTGTTGCGTATATGTCTAAGTGTGTAGCCTCAAAACAGAAGGCACAGGAGAGTATTCTGTCGAAAGAATATTGTAGAATACCACGTTATAAGGAAATACAATTTTGCAGAGTAAAGACAAATACGTAGGTATTGGAAACACTTTAGGAGAAGAAATAACTCATGGTACAAAATTAGCTTGTATCTCCAAATCTACACGTTGTAACTCGAAAAGAATTGGTGTGGCGTGTACGTCTTAACGTGCAGCCTCAAAAGAGAACCCAAAGGATTATTTTCTTTCGTCAAAATTTTTCAGAAAATCGCGTTTTGAGGAAATTCCGCATCGTGCGAAATTATCTTGTTTTTCCTAAACAACATGTTGTAAGTCGAAAAGCTTTTGTGTTGCGTATATGTCTAAGTGTGTAGCCTCAGAAGAGAAGGCACAGGAGAGTTTTCTCTCAAAAGAATATGTAAGAAAACCACGTTATAACGAAATACAGTTTTGCAGAGTAAAGACAAATACATACTTATTGGAAACACTTGAGGAGAAGAAATAACGCATAGTACAAAATTAGCTTGTATCTCCAAAACTACACGTTGTAACTCGAAAAGTATTGTTGTGGCATGTCCGTCCTAACATGTAGCATCTAAAGAGAACCCAAAGGAGAATTTTCTTTCGTCAAAAGTTTTCAGAAAATCACGTTTTAAGGAAATCCCGCATCGTGCGAAATTATCTTGTTTTTCCTAACCAACACGTTGTAACTCGAAAAGCTTTCGTGTTGCCTGTATGTCTAAGTGTATAGCCTCAAAGAGAAGGCACAGTAGAGTTTTCTCTCGAAAGAATATGTAAGAATACCACTTCATAAGGAAATACAGTTTTGCAGAGTAAAGACATATACATACATATTGGAAACTCTTTACTAGAAGAAATAACGCATAGTACAAAATTAGCTTGTATCTCCAAAACTACATGTTGTAACTCGAAAAGATTTGGTGTGGGGTGTACCTCTTAACATGTAGTCTCAAACGAGAGCCCAAAGGAGAATTTTCTTTCGTCAAAATTTTTCAGAAAATCACGTTTTAAGGAAATCCCGCATCATGCGATATTATCTTGTTTTTCCTAAACAACACGTTGTAACTCGAAAAGCTTTCGTGTTGCACGTATGTCTAAGAGTGCAGCCTCAAAACAGAAGGCACAGGAGAGTTTTCTCTCGAAAGAATATTGTAGAATACCACGTTATAAGGAAATACAATTTTGCAGAGTAAAGACAAATACATACGTATTGGAAACACTTTACGAGAAGAAATAACGCATCGTACAACATTAGCTTGTATCTCCAAAAATACACGTTGTAACTCGAAAAGAATTGTTGTGGCATGTCCGTCTTAACATGTAGCATCTAAAGAGAACCAAAAGGAGAATATTCTTTCGTCAAAACTTTTCAGAAAGTCACGTTTTAAGGAAATCCCGCATAGTGCGAAATTATCTTGTTTTTCCTAAACAACACGTTGTAAGTCGAAAAGCTTTCATGTTGCGTGTATGTCTAAGTGTGTAGCCTCAAAAGAGAAGGCACAGGAGAGTTTTCTCTCGAAAGAATATGTAAGAATACCACTTCATAAGGAAATACAGTTTTTCAGAGTAAAGACATATATGTACGTATTGGAAACTCTTTACGAGAATAAATAACGCATAGTACAAAATTAGCTTGTATCTCCAAAACAACACGTTGTAACTCGAAAAGAATTGGTGTGGTGTGTACGTCTTAACGTGTAGTCTCAAAAGAGAGCCCAAAGGAGAATTTTCTTTGGTCAAAATTTTCAGAAAATCACGTTTTAAGGAAATCCCGCATCGTGCGAAATTATCTTGTTTTTCCTAAACAACACGTAGTAACTCGAAAAGCTTTCGTGTTGCGTGTATGTCTAAGAGTGATAGCCTCAAAAGAGAAGGCACAGGAGAGTTTTCTCTCGAAAGAATATGTAAGAAAACCACGTTATAAGGAAATACAATTTTGCAGAGTAAAGACAAATACGTACGTATTGGAAACACTTTACGAGAAGAAATAACGCATAGTACAAAATTAGCTTGTATATCCAAAACTACATGTTGTAACTCGAAACGATTTGGTGTGGGGTGTACCTCTTAACGTGTAGTCTCAAAAGAGAGCCCAAAGGAGAATTTTCTTTCGTCAAAATTTTTCAGAAAATCACGTTTTAAGGAAATCCCGCATCCAGCGATATTATCTTGTTTTTCCTAAACAAAACGATGTAACTTGAAAATCTTTCGTGTTGCGCGTATGTCTCAGTGTGCAGCCTCAAAACAGAAGGCACAGGAGAGTTTTCTCTCGAAAGAATATTGTAGAATACCACGTTATAAGGAAATACAATTTTGCAGAATAAAGACAAATACATACGTATTGGAAACACATTACTAGAAGAAATAACGCATAGTACAAAATTAGCTTGTATCTCCAAAACTACACGTTGTAACTCGAAAAGAATTGTTGTGGCGTGTACGACTTAACATGTAGCATCTAAAGAGAACCAAAAGGAGAATTTTCTTTCGCAATATTTTTCAGAAAATCACGTTTTAAGGAAATCCCGCATCGTGTGAAATTATCTTGTTTTTCCTAAACAACACGTTGTAAGTCGAAAAGCTTTCATGTTGCGTGTATGTCTAAGTGTGTAGCCTCAAAAGGGAAGGCACAGGAGAGTTTTCTCTCGAAAGAATATGTAAGAATACCACTTCATAAGGAAATACAGTTTTGCAGAGTAAAGACATATACGTACGTATTGGAAACTCTTTATGAGAAGAAATAACGCATAGTACAAAATTAGCTTGTATCTCCAAAACTACACGTTGTAACTTGAAAAGAATTGGTGTGGCGTGTACGTCGTAACGTGTAGTCTCAAAAGAGTGCCCAAAGGAGAATTTTCTTTCCTCAAAATTTTTCAGAAAATCACGTTTTAAGGAAATCCCGCATCGTGCGAAATTATCTTGTTTTTCCTAAACAACACGTTGTGACTCGAAAAGCTTTCGTGTTGCGTGTATGTCTAAGTGTGTAGCCTCAAAACAGAAGGCACAGGAGAGTATTCTGTCGAAAGAATATTGTACAATACCAAGTTATAAGGAAATACAATTTTGCAGAATAAAGACAAATACGTAGGTATTGGAAACACTTTAGGAGAAGAAATAACTCATGGTACAAAATTAGCTTGTATCTCCAAATCTACACGTTGTAACTCGAAAAGAATTGGTGTGGCGTGTACGTCTTAACGTGTAGCCTCAAAAGAGAACCCAAAGAAGAATTTTCTTTCGTCAAAATTTTTCAGAAAATCGCGTTTTGAGGAAATCCCGCAACGTGCGAAATTATCTTGTTTTTCCTAAACAACACGTTGTAAGTCGAAAAGCTTTTGTGTTGCGTGTATGTCTAAGTGTGTAGCCTCAAAAGAGAAGGCACAGGAGAGTTTTCTCTCAAAAGAATATGTAAGAAAACCACGTTATAACGAAATACAGTTTTGCAGAGTAAAGACAAATACATACTTATTGGAAACATGTGAGGAGAAGAAATAACGCATAGTACAAAATTAGCTTGTATCTCCAAAACTACACGTTGTAACTCGAAAAGAATTGTTGTGGCATGTCCATCTTAATATGTAGCATCTAAAGAGAACCCAAAGGAGAATTTTCTTTCGTCAAAAGTTTTCAGAAAATCACGTTTTAAGGAAATCCCGCATCGTGCGAAATTATCTTGTTTTTCCTAAACAACACGTTGTAACTCGAAAAGCTTTCGTGTTGCCTGTATGTCTAAGTGTATAGCCTCAAAAGAGAAGGCACAGTAGAGTTTTCTCTCGAAAGAATATGTAAGAATACCACTTCATAAGGAAATACAGTTTTGCAGAGTAAAGACATATACATACGTATTGGAAACTCTTTACGAGAAGAAATAACGCATAGTACAAAATAAGCTTGTACCTCCAAAAGTACATGTTGTAACTCGAAAAGATTTGGTGTGGGGTGTACCTCTTAACATGTAGTCTCAAACGAGAGCCCAAAGGAGAATTTTCTTTCGTCAAAATTTTTCAGAAAATCACGTTTTAAGGAAATCCAGCATCATGCGATATTATCTTGTTTTTCCTAAACAACACGTTGTAACTCGAAAAGCTTTCGTGTTGCACGTATGTCTAAGTGTGCAGCCTCAAAACAGAAGGCACAGGAGAGTTTTCTCTCGAAAGAATATTGTAGAATACCACGTTATAAGGAAATACAATTTTGCAGAGTAAAGACATATACATACGTATTGGAAACACTTTACGAGAAGAAATAAAGCATCGTACAACATTAGCTTGTATCTCCAAAAATACACGTTGTAACTCGAAAAGAATTGTTGTGGCATGTCCGTCTTAACATGTAGCATCTAAAGAGAACCAAAAGGAGAATTTTCTTTCGGCAAAATTTTTCAGAAAGTCACGTTTTAAGGAAATCCCGCATAGTGAGAAATTATCTTGTTTTTCCTAAACAACAAGTTGTAAGACGAAAAGCTTTCATGTTGCGTGTATGTCTAAGTGTGTAGCCTCAAAAGAGAAGGCACAGGAGAGTTTTCTCTCGAAAGAATATGTAAGAATACCACTTCATAAGGAAATACAGTTTTGCAGAGTAAAGATATATATGTACGTATTGGAAACTCTTTACGAGAATAAATAACGCATAGTACAAAATTAGCTTTTATCTCCAAAACTACACGTTGTAACTCGAAAAGAATTGGTGTGGTGTGTACGTCTTAACGTGTAGTCTCAAAAGAGAGCCCAAAGGAGAATTTTCTTTCGTCAAAATTTTTCAGAAAATCACGTTTTAAGGAAATCCCGCATCGTGCGAAATTATCTTGTTTTTCTTAAACAACACGTTGTAACTCGAAAAGCTTTCGTGTTGCGTGTATGTCTAAGAGTGTAGCCTCAAAAGAGAAGGCACAGGAGAGTTTTCTCTCGAAAGAATATGTAAGAAAACCCCGTTATAAGGAACTACAGTTTTGCAGAGTAAAGACAAATATGTACTTATTGGAAACACTTTACGAGAAGAAATAACGCATCGTACAAAAATAGCTTGTATCTCCAAAACTACACATTGTAACTCGAAAAGACTTGTTGTGGCGTGTACGTCTTAACATGTAGCATCAAAAGAGAACCCAAAGGAGAATTTTCTTTCGTCAAAATTTTTCAGAAAAGCACGTTTTAAGGAAATCCCGCATCTTGCCTAATTATCTTGTTTTTCCTAAACAACACCCTGTAACTCGAAAAGCTTTCGTGTTGCGTGTATGTCTAAGTGTGTATCCTCAAAAGAGAAAGCACAGGAGAGTTTTCTCTTGAAAGAATATGTAAGAATACCACTTCATAAGGAAATACAGTTTTGCAGAGTAAAGAAAAATACGTACTTATTGGAAACTCTTTACGAGAAGAAATAACGCATAGTACAAAATTAGCTTGTATCTCCAAAACTACACGTTGTAACTCGAAAAGAATTGGTGTGGCGTGTACGTCTTAATGTGTAGTCTCAAAAGAGAGCACAAAGGAGAATTTTCTTTAGTCAAAATTTTTCAGAAAATCACGTTTTAAGAAAATCCCGCATCGTGCGAAATTATCTTGTTTTTCCTAAACAACACATTGTAACTCGAAAAGCTTTCGTGTTGCCTGTATGTCTAAGTGTGTAGCCTCAAAACAGAAGGCACAGGAGAGTTTTCTGTCGAAAGAATATTGTTGAATACCACGTTATAAGGAAATACAATTTTGCAGAGTAAAGACAAATACGTGCGTATTGGAAACACTTGAGGAGAAGAAATAAGGCATCGTACAAAATTAGCTTGTATCTCCAAAACTACACGTTGTAACTCGAAAAGAATTGTTGTGGCGTGTACGACTTAACATGTAGCATCTAAAGAGAACCAAAAGGAGAATTTTCTTTCCTCAAAAGTTTTCAGAAAATCACGTTTTAAGGAAATCCCGCATCGTGCGAAATTATCTTGTTTTTCCTAAACAACACGTTGTAACTCGAAAAGCTTTCGTGTTGTCTGTATATCTAAGTGTATAGCCTCAAAAGAGAAGGCACAGGAGAGTTTTCTCTCGAAAGAATATGTAAGAATACCACTTCATAAGGAAATGCAGTTTTGCAGAGTAAAGACATATACGTAAGTATTGGAAATTCTTTACGAGAAGAAATAAAGCATAGTAAAAATTAGCATGTATCTCCAAAACTACATGTTGTAACTCGAAGAGATTTGGTGTGGGGTGTACCTCTTAACGTGTAGTCTCAAAAGAGAGCCCAAAGGAGAATTTTCTTTCGTCAAAATTTTTCAGAAATTCACGTTTTAAGGAAATCCCGCATCCTGCGATATTATCTTGTTTTTCCTAAACAACACGTTGTAACTTGAAAAGGTTTCATGTTGCGCGTATGTCTAAGTGTGCAGCCTCAAAACAGTAGGCACAGGAGAGTTTTCTCTCGAAAGAATATTGTAGAATACCACGTTATAAGGAAATACAATTTTGCAGAGTAAAGACAAATACATACGTATTGGAAACACTTTACAAGAAGAAATAACGCATCTTACAAAATTAGATTGTATCTCCAAAACTACACGTTGTAACTCGAAAAGAATTGTTGTGGCGTGTCTGTCTTAACATGTAGCATCTAAAGAGAACCAAAAGGAGAATTTTCTTTCGGCAAAATTTTTCAGAAAATCACGTTTTAAGGAAATCCCGCATCTTGTGAAATTATCTTGTTTTTCCTAAACAACACGTTGTAAGTCGAAAAGCTTTCATGTTGCGTTTATGTCTAAGTGTGTAGCCTCAAAAGAGAAGGCACAGGAGAGTTTTCTCTCGAAAGAATTTGTAAGAATACCACTTCATAAGGAAATACAGTGTTGAAGAGTAAAGACATATACGTACGTATTGGAAACTCTTTACGAGAAGAAATAACGCATAGTACAAAATTAGATTGTATCTCCAAAACTACACGTTGTAACTCGAAAAGAATTGGTGTGGCGTGTACGTCTTAACGTGTAGTCTAAAAAGAGTGCCCAAGGGAGAATTTTCTTTCCTCAAAATTTTTCAGAAAATCACGTTTTAAGGAAATCCCGCATCGTGCGAAATTATCTTATTTTTCCTAAAAACACGTTGTAACTCGAAAAGCTTTCGTGTTGCATGTATGTCTAAGTGTGTAGCCTCAAAACAGAAGGCACAGGAGAGTATTCTGTCGAAAGAATATTGTAGAATACCACGTTATAAGGAAATACAATTTTGCAGAGTAAAGACAAATACGTACGTATTGGAAACACTTTACGAGAAGAAATAACTCATGGTACAAAATTAGCTTGTATCTCCAAATCTACTCGTTGTAACTCGAAAAGAATTGGTGTGGCGTGTACGTCTTAACGGGTAGCCTCAAAAGAGAACCCAAAGGAGAATTTTCTTTCGTCAAAATTTTTCAGAAAATCGTGTTTTGAGGAAATCCCGCATCGTGCGAAATTATCTTGTTTTTCCTAAACAACACGTTGTAAGTCGAAAAGTTTTTGTGTTGCGTGTATGTCTAAGTGTGTAGCCTCAAAAGAGAAGGCACAGGAGAGTTTTCTCTCAATAGAATATGTAAGAAAACCACGTTATAACGAAATACAGTTTTGCAGAGTAAAGACAAATACATACTTATTGGAAACACTTTAGGAGAAGAAATAACGCATCGTACAAAATTAGCTTGGGTCTCCAAAACTACACGTTGTAACTCGAAAAGAATTGTTGTGGCGTGTACATCTTAACATGTAGCATCAAAAGAGAACCCAAAGGAGAATTTTCTTTCGTCAAAATTTTTCAGAAAATCACGTTTTAAGGAAATCCCGCATCTTGAGTAATTATCTTGTTTTTCCTAAACAACACCCTGTAACTCGAAAAGCTTTCGTGTTGCGTGTATGTCTAAGTGTGTATCCTCAAAAGAGAAAGCACAGGAGAGTTTTCTCTTGAAAGAATATGTAAGAATACCACTTCATAAGGAAATACAGTTTTGCAGAGTAAAGAAAAATAAGTACTTATTGGAAACTCTTACGAGAAGAAATAACGCATAGTACAAAATTAGCTTGTATCTCCAAAGCTACACGTTGTAACTCGAAAAGAATTGGTGTGGCGTGTACGTCTTAATGTGTAGTCTCAAAAGAGAGCACAAAGGAGAATTTTCTTTAGTCAAAATTTTTCAGAAAATCACGTTTTAAGAAAATCCCGCATCGTGCGAAATTATCTTGTTTTTCCTAAACAACACATTGTAACTCGAAAAGCTTTCGTGTTGCCTGTATGTCTAAGTGTGTAGCCTCAAAACAGAAGGCACAGGAGAGTTTTCTCTCGAAAGAATATTGTAGAATACCACGTTATAAGGAAATACAATTTTGCAGAGTAAAGACAAATACGTGCGTATTGGAAACACTTGAGGAGAAGAAATAAGGCATCGTACAAAATTAGCTTGTATCTCCAAAACTACACGTTGTAACTCGAAAAGAATTGTTGTGGCGTGTACGACTTAACATGTAGCATCTAAAGAGAACCAAAAGGAGAATTTTCTTTCGTCAAAAGTTTTCAGAAAATCACGTTTTAAGGAAATCCCGCATCGTGCGAAATTATCTTGTTTTTCCTAAACAACACGTTGTAACTCGAAAAGCTTTCGTGTTGCCTGTATATCTAAGTGTATAGCCTCAAAAGAGAAGGCACAGGAGAGTTTTCTCTCGAAAGAATATGTAAGAATACCACTTCATAAGGAAATACAGTTTTGCAGAGTAAAGACATATACAGAAGTATTGGAAATTCTTTACGAGAAGAAATAAAGCATAGTACAAAATTAGCTTGTATCTCCAAAACTCCATGTTGTAACTTGAAAAGATTTGGTGTGGGGTGTACCTCTTAACGCGTAGTCTCAAAAGAGAGCCCAAAGGAGAATTTTCTTTCGTCAAAATTTTTCAGAAAATCACGTTTTAAGGAAATCCCGCATCCTGCGATAATATCTTGTTTTTCCTAAACAACACGTTGTAACTTGAAAAGCTTTCGTGTTGTGCGTATGTCTAAGTGTGCAGCCTCAAAACAGTAGGCACAGGAGAGTTTTCTGTCGAAAGAATATTGTAGAATACCACGTTATAAGGAAATACAATTTTGCAGAGTAAAGACAAATACGTACGTATTGGAAACACTTTACGAGAAGAAATAATGCATCGTACAAAATTAGCATGTATCTCCAAATCTACACGTTGTAACTCGAAAAGAATTGGTGTGGCGTGTACGTCTTAGCGTGTAGCCTCAAAGAGAACCCAAAGGAGAATTTTCTTTCGTCAAAATTTTTCAGAAAATCACGTTTTGAGGAAATCCCGCATCGTGCGAAATTATCTTGTTTTTCCTAAACAGCACGTTGTAAGTCGAAAAGCTTTTGTGTTGCGTGTATGTTTAAGTGTGTAGCCTCAAAATAGAAGGCACAGGAGTGTTTTCTCTCAAAAGAATATCTAAGAAAACCACGTTATAAGGAAATACAGTTTTGCAGAGTAAAGACTAATACATACTTATTGGAAACACTTTATGAGAAGAAATAACGCATCGTACAAAATTAGCTTGTATCTCCAAAACTTCACGTTGTAACTCGAAAAGAATTGTTGTGGCGTGTCTGTCTTAACATGTAGCATCAAAAGAGAACCCAAAGGAGAATTTTCTTTCGTCAAAATTTTTCAGAAAATCAGGTTTTACGGAAATCCCCCATCGTGCAAAATTATCTTGTTTTTCCTAAACAACACGTTGTAACTCGAAAAGCTTTCGTGTTGCGTGTATGTCTAAGTGTGTAGCCTCAAAAGAGAAGGCACAGCAGAGTTTTCTCTCGAAAGAATATGTAAGAATACCACTTCATAAGGAAATACAGTTTTGCAGAGTAAAGACATATACGTACGTATTGGAAACTCTTTAGGAGAAGAAATAACGCATAGTACAAAATTAGCTTGTATCTCCAAAACTACATGTTGTAACTCGAAAAGAATTGGTGTGGCGTGTACGTCTTAACGTGTAGTCTCAAAAGAGAGCCCAAAGGAGAATTTTCTTTCGTCAAATTTTTTCAGAAAATCACGTTTTAAGGAAATCCCGCATCATGCGAAATTATTTTGTTTTTCCTAAACAACACGTTGTAACTCGAAAAGCTTTCGTGTTGCGTGTATGTCTAAGTGTGTTGCCTCAAAACAGAAGGCACAGGAGAGTTTTCTGTCGAAAGAATATTGTAGAATACCATGTTATAAGGAAATACAATTTTGCAGAGTAAAGACAAATACATACGTATTGGAAACACTTTACTAGAAGAAATAACGCATAGTACAAAATTAGCTTGTATCTCCAAAACTACACGTTGTAACTCGAAAAGAATTGGCATGGCGTGTACCTCTTAACGTGTAGTCTCAAAAGAGAGCCCAAAGTAGAATTTTCTTTCGTCAAAATTTTTCAGAAAATCAAGTTTTAGGAAATCCCGTATCATGCGAAATTATCTTGTTTTTCTTAAACAACACGTTGTAACTCGAAAAGCTTTCGTGTTACGTGTATGTCTAAGTGTGCAGCCTCAAAACAGAAGGCTCAGGAGAGTTTTCTCTCGAAAGAATATTGTAGAATACCACGTTATAAGGAAATACAATTTTGCAGAGTAAAGACAAATATGTACGTTTTGGAAACACTTTAGGAGAAGAAATAAGGCTTCATAAAAAATTAGCTTTTATCTCCAAAACTACACGTTGTAACTCGCAAAGAATTGTTGTGGCATGTCCGTCTTAACATGTAGCATCTAAAGAGAACCAAAAGGAGAATTTTCTTTCGTCAAAATTTTTCAGAAAATCACGTTTTAAGGAAATCCCGCATCTTGCGAAATTATCTTGTTTTTCCTAAACAACACAATGTAACTCGAAAAGCTTTCGTGTTGCGTGTATGTCTAAGTGTGTAGCCTCAAAAGAGAAAGCACAGGAGAGTTTTCTCTCGAAAGAATATGTAAGAATACCACTTCATAAGGAAATACAGTTTTGCAGAGTAAAGACAAATACATACTTATTGGAAACTCTTTACGATAAGAAATAACGCATAGTAAAAAATTAGTTGTATCTCCAAAACTACACGTTGTAACTCGAAAAGAATTGGTGTGGCGTGTATGTCTTAACGTGTAGTCTCAAAAGAGAGCCCAAAAGGAGAATTTTCTTTTGTCAAATTTTTTCAGAAAATCACGTTTAAGGAAATCCCGCATCGTGCGAAATTATCTTGTTTTTCCTAAACAACACGTTGTAACTCGAAAAGCTTTCGTGTTGCGTGTATGTCTAAGTGTGTAGCCTCAAAACAAAAGGCACAGGAGAGTTTTCTGTCGAAAGAATATTGTAGAATACCACGTTATAAGGAACTACAATTTTGCAGAGTAAAGACAAATACGTACGTATTGGAAACACTTTACGAGAAGAAATAACGCATCATACAAAATTAGTTGTATCTCCAAATCTACACGTTGTAACTCGAAAAGAATTGGTGTGGCGTGTACGTCTTAGTGTGTAGCCTCAAAGAGAACCCAAAGGAGAATTTTCTTTCCTCAAAATTTTTCAGAAAATCGCGTTTTGAGGAAATCCCGCATCGTGCGAAATTATCTTGTTTTTCCTAAACAACACGTTGTAAGTTGAAAAGCTTTCGTGTTGCGTGTATGTCTAAGTGTGTAGCCTCAAAAGAGAAGGCACAGGAGAGTTTTCTCTCAAAAGAATATGTACGAAAACCACGGTATAACGAAATACAGTTTTGCAGAGTAAAGACAAATACGTACTTATTGGGAACACTTTACGAGAAGAAATAACGCATCTTACAAAATTAGCTTGTATCTCCAAAACTACACGTTGTAACTCGAAATGAATTGTTGTGGCGAGTACGTCTTAACATGTAGCATCTAAAGAGAACCAAAAGGAGACTTTTCTTTCGTCAACATTTTTCAGAAAATCACGTTTTAAGGAAATCCCGCATCATGCGAAATTATCTTGGTTTTCCTAAACAACACGTTTTAACTCGAAAAGCTTTCGTGTTGCGTGTATGTCTAACTGTGCAGCCTCAAAACAGAAGGCACCGGAGAGTTTTCTCTCGAAAGAATATTGTAGAATACCACGTTATAAGGAAATACAATTTTGCAGAGTAAAGACAAATATGTACGTATTGGAAACACTCTAGGAGAAGAAATAAGGCATCGTACAAAATTAGCTTGTATCTCCAAAACTACACGTTGTAACTCGAAAAGAATTGTTGTGGCATGTCCGTCTTAACATGTAGCATCTAAAGAGAACCAAAAGAAGAATTTTCTTTCGTCAAAATTTTTCAGAAAATCACGTTTTAAGGAAATCCCGCATCGTGCGAAATTATCTTGTTTTTCCTATACAACACCCTGTAACTCGAAAAGCTTTCGTGTTGTGTGTATGTCTAAGTGTGTAGCCTCAAAAGAGAAAGCACAGGAGAGTTTTCTCTCGAAAGAATATGTAAGAATACCACTTCATAAGGAAATACAATTTTGCAGAGTAAAGACATATACGTACTTATTGGAAACTCTTTACTAGAAGAAATAACGCATAGTACAAAATTAGCTTGTATCTCCAAAACTACACGTTGTAACTCGAAAAGAATTGGTGTGGCGTGTACGGCTTAAGGTGTACTCTCAAAAGAGAGCCCAAAGGAGAATTTTCTTTCCTCAAAATTTTTCAGAAAATCACGTTTTAAGGAAATCCCGCATCATGCGAAATTATCTTGTTTTTCCTAAACAACACGTTGTAACTCGAAAAGCTTTCGTGTTGCGTGTATGTCTAAGTGTGTAGCCTCAAAAGAGAAGGCACAGGTGAGTTTTCTCTCGAAAGAATATTGTAGAATACCACGTTATAAGGAAATACAATTTTGCAGAGTAAAGACAAATACTTACGTATTGGAAACACTTGAGGAGAAGAAATAACGCATCATACAAAATTAGCTTGTATCTCCAAAACTACACGTGGTAACTCGCAAAGAATTGTTGTGGCGTGTCCGTCTTAACATGTAGCATCTAAAGAGAACCCAAAGGAGAATTTTCTTTCGTTAAAATTTTTCAGAAAGTCACGTTTTAAGGAAATCCCGCATAGTGAGAAATTATCTTGTTTTTCCTAAACAACAAGTTGTAAGACGAAAAGCTTTCATGTTGCGTGTATGTCTAAGTGTGTAGCCTCAAAAGAGAAGGCACAGGAGAGTTTTCTCTCGAAAGAATATGTAAGAATACCACTTCATAAGGAAATACAGTTTTGCAGAGTAAAGATATATATGTACGTATTGGAAACTCTTTACGAGAATAAATAACGCATAGTACAAAATTAGCTTTTATCTCCAAAACTACACGTTGTAACTCGAAAAGAATTGGTGTGGTGTGTACGTCTTAACGTGTAGTCTCAAAAGAGAGCCCAAAGGAGAATTTTCTTTCGTCAAAATTTTTCAGAAAATCACGTTTTAAGGAAATCCCGCATCGTGCGAAATTATCTTGTTTTTCTTAAACAACACGTTGTAACTCGAAAAGCTTTCGTGTTGCGTGTATGTCTAAGAGTGTAGCCTCAAAAGAGAAGGCACAGGAGAGTTTTCTCTCGAAAGAATATGTAAGAAAACCCCGTTATAAGGAACTACAGTTTTGCAGAGTAAAGACAAATATGTACTTATTGGAAACACTTTACGAGAAGAAATAACGCATCGTACAAAAATAGCTTGTATCTCCAAAACTACACATTGTAACTCGAAAAGACTTGTTGTGGCGTGTACGTCTTAACATGTAGCATCAAAAGAGAACCCAAAGGAGAATTTTCTTTCGTCAAAATTTTTCAGAAAATCACGTTTTAAGGAAATCCCGCATCTTGCGTAATTATCTTGTTTTTCCTAAACAACACCCTGTAACTCGAAAAGCTTTCGTGTTGCGTGTATGTCTAAGTGTGTATCCTCAAAAGAGAAAGCACAGGAGAGTTTTCTCTTGAAAGAATATGTAAGAATACCACTTCATAAGGAAATACAGTTTTGCAGAGTAAAGAAAAATACGTACTTATTGGAAACTCTTTACGAGAAGAAATAACGCATAGTACAAAATTAGCTTGTATCTCCAAAACTACACGTTGTAACTCGAAAAGAATTGGTGTGGCGTGTACGTCTTAATGTGTAGTCTCAAAAGAGAGCACAAAGGAGAATTTTCTTTAGTCAAAATTTTTCAGAAAATCACGTTTTAAGAAAATCCCGCATCGTGCGAAATTATCTTGTTTTTCCTAAACAACACATTGTAACTCGAAAAGCTTTCGTGTTGCCTGTATGTCTAAGTGTGTAGCCTCAAAACAGAAGGCACAGGAGAGTTTTCTGTCGAAAGAATATTGTTGAATACCACGTTATAAGGAAATACAATTTTGCAGAGTAAAGACAAATACGTGCGTATTGGAAACACTTGAGGAGAAGAAATAAGGCATCGTACAAAATTAGCTTGTATCTCCAAAACTACACGTTGTAACTCGAAAAGAATTGTTGTGGCGTGTACGACTTAACATGTAGCATCTAAAGAGAACCAAAAGGAGAATTTTCTTTCCTCAAAAGTTTTCAGAAAATCACGTTTTAAGGAAATCCCGCATCGTGCGAAATTATCTTGTTTTTCCTAAACAACACGTTGTAACTCGAAAAGCTTTCGTGTTGTCTGTATATCTAAGTGTATAGCCTCAAAAGAGAAGGCACAGGAGAGTTTTCTCTCGAAAGAATATGTAAGAATACCACTTCATAAGGAAATGCAGTTTTGCAGAGTAAAGACATATACGTAAGTATTGGAAATTCTTTACGAGAAGAAATAAAGCATAGTAAAAATTAGCATGTATCTCCAAAACTACATGTTGTAACTCGAAGAGATTTGGTGTGGGGTGTACCTCTTAACGTGTAGTCTCAAAAGAGAGCCCAAAGGAGAATTTTCTTTCGTCAAAATTTTTCAGAAATTCACGTTTTAAGGAAATCCCGCATCCTGCGATATTATCTTGTTTTTCCTAAACAACACGTTGTAACTTGAAAAGCTTTCGTGTTGCGCGTATGTCTAAGTGTGCAGCCTCAAAACAGTAGGCACAGGAGAGTTTTCTCTCGAAAGAATATTGTAGAATACCACGTTATAAGGAAATACAATTTTGCAGAGTAAAGACAAATACATACGTATTGGAAACACTTTACGAGAAGAAATAACGCATCTTACAAAATTAGATTGTATCTCCAAAACTACACGTTGTAACTCGAAAAGAATTGTTGTGGCGTGTCTGTCTTAACATGTAGCATCTAAAGAGAACCAAAAGGAGAATTTTCTTTCGGCAAAATTTTTCAGAAAATCACGTTTTAAGGAAATCCCGCATCTTGTGAAATTATCTTGTTTTTCCTAAACAACACGTTGTAAGTCGAAAAGCTTTCATGTTGCGTTTATGTCTAAGTGTGTAGCCTCAAAAGAGAAGGCACAGGAGAGTTTTCTCTCGAAAGAATTTGTAAGAATACCACTTCATAAGGAAATACAGTGTTGAAGAGTAAAGACATATACGTACGTATTGGAAACTCTTTACGAGAAGAAATAACGCATAGTACAAAATTAGATTGTATCTCCAAAATACACGTTGTAACTCGAAAAGAATTGGTGTGGCGTGTACGTCTTAACGTGTAGTCTAAAAAGAGTGCCCAAGGGAGAATTTTCTTTCCTCAAAATTTTTCAGAAAATCACGTTTTAAGGAAATCCCGCATCGTGCGAAATTATCTTATTTTTCCTAAAAACACGTTGTAACTCGAAAAGCTTTCGTGTTGCATGTATGTCTAAGTGTGTAGCCTCAAAACAGAAGGCACAGGAGAGTATTCTGTCGAAAGAATATTGTAGAATACCACGTTATAAGGAAATACAATTTTGCAGAGTAAAGACAAATACGTACGTATTGGAAACACTTTACGAGAAGAAATAACTCATGGTACAAAATTAGCTTGTATCTCCAAATCTACTCGTTGTAACTCGAAAAGAATTGGTGTGGCGTGTACGTCTTAACGGGTAGCCTCAAAAGAGAACCCAAAGGAGAATTTTCTTTCGTCAAAATTTTTCAGAAAATCGTGTTTTGAGGAAATCCCGCATCGTGCGAAATTATCTTGTTTTTCCTAAACAACACGTTGTAAGTCGAAAAGTTTTTGTGTTGCGTGTATGTCTAAGTGTGTAGCCTCAAAAGAGAAGGCACAGGAGAGTTTTCTCTCAATAGAATATGTAAGAAAACCACGTTATAACGAAATACAGTTTTGCAGAGTAAAGACAAATACATACTTATTGGAAACACTTTAGGAGAAGAAATAACGCATCGTACAAAATTAGCTTGGGTCTCCAAAACTACACGTTGTAACTCGAAAAGAATTGTTGTGGCGTGTACATCTTAACATGTAGCATCAAAAGAGAACCCAAAGGAGAATTTTCTTTCGTCAAAATTTTTCAGAAAATCACGTTTTAAGGAAATCCCGCATCTTGAGTAATTATCTTGTTTTTCCTAAACAACACCCTGTAACTCGAAAAGCTTTCGTGTTGCGTGTATGTCTAAGTGTGTATCCTCAAAAGAGAAAGCACAGGAGAGTTTTCTCTTGAAAGAATATGTAAGAATACCACTTCATAAGGAAATACAGTTTTGCAGAGTAAAGAAAAATAAGTACTTATTGGAAACTCTTACGAGAAGAAATAACGCATAGTACAAAATTAGCTTGTATCTCCAAAGCTACACGTTGTAACTCGAAAAGAATTGGTGTGGCGTGTACGTCTTAATGTGTAGTCTCAAAAGAGAGCACAAAGGAGAATTTTCTTTAGTCAAAATTTTTCAGAAAATCACGTTTTAAGAAAATCCCGCATCGTGCGAAATTATCTTGTTTTTCCTAAACAACACATTGTAACTCGAAAAGCTTTCGTGTTGCCTGTATGTCTAAGTGTGTAGCCTCAAAACAGAAGGCACAGGAGAGTTTTCTCTCGAAAGAATATTGTAGAATACCACGTTATAAGGAAATACAATTTTGCAGAGTAAAGACAAATACGTGCGTATTGGAAACACTTGAGGAGAAGAAATAAGGCATCGTACAAAATTAGCTTGTATCTCCAAAACTACACGTTGTAACTCGAAAAGAATTGTTGTGGCGTGTACGACTTAACATGTAGCATCTAAAGAGAACCAAAAGGAGAATTTTCTTTCCTCAAAAGTTTTCAGAAAATCACGTTTTAAGGAAATCCCGCATCGTGCGAAATTATCTTGTTTTTCCTAAACAACACGTTGTAACTCGAAAAGCTTTCGTGTTGTCTGTATATCTAAGTGTATAGCCTCAAAAGAGAAGGCACAGGAGAGTTTTCTCTCGAAAGAATATGTAAGAATACCACTTCATAAGGAAATGCAGTTTTGCAGAGTAAAGACATATACGTAAGTATTGGAAATTCTTTACGAGAAGAAATAAAGCATAGTAAAAATTAGCATGTATCTCCAAAACTACATGTTGTAACTCGAAGAGATTTGGTGTGGGGTGTACCTCTTAACGTGTAGTCTCAAAAGAGAGCCCAAAGGAGAATTTTCTTTCGTCAAAATTTTTCAGAAATTCACGTTTTAAGGAAATCCCGCATCCTGCGATATTATCTTGTTTTTCCTAAACAACACGTTGTAACTTGAAAAGCTTTCGTGTTGCGCGTATGTCTAAGTGTGCAGCCTCAAAACAGTAGGCACAGGAGAGTTTTCTCTCGAAAGAATATTGTAGAATACCACGTTATAAGGAAATACAATTTTGCAGAGTAAAGACAAATACATACGTATTGGAAACACTTTACGAGAAGAAATAACGCATCTTACAAAATTAGATTGTATCTCCAAAACTACACGTTGTAACTCGAAAAGAATTGTTGTGGCGTGTCTGTCTTAACATGTAGCATCTAAAGAGAACCAAAAGGAGAATTTTCTTTCGGCAAAATTTTTCAGAAAATCACGTTTTAAGGAAATCCCGCATCTTGTGAAATTATCTTGTTTTTCCTAAACAACACGTTGTAAGTCGAAAAGCTTTCATGTTGCGTTTATGTCTAAGTGTGTAGCCTCAAAAGAGAAGGCACAGGAGAGTTTTCTCTCGAAAGAATTTGTAAGAATACCACTTCATAAGGAAATACAGTGTTGAAGAGTAAAGACATATACGTACGTATTGGAAACTCTTTACGAGAAGAAATAACGCATAGTACAAAATTAGATTGTATCTCCAAAATACACGTTGTAACTCGAAAAGAATTGGTGTGGCGTGTACGTCTTAACGTGTAGTCTAAAAAGAGTGCCCAAGGGAGAATTTTCTTTCCTCAAAATTTTTCAGAAAATCACGTTTTAAGGAAATCCCGCATCGTGCGAAATTATCTTATTTTTCCTAAAAACACGTTGTAACTCGAAAAGCTTTCGTGTTGCATGTATGTCTAAGTGTGTAGCCTCAAAACAGAAGGCACAGGAGAGTATTCTGTCGAAAGAATATTGTAGAATACCACGTTATAAGGAAATACAATTTTGCAGAGTAAAGACAAATACGTACGTATTGGAAACACTTTACGAGAAGAAATAACTCATGGTACAAAATTAGCTTGTATCTCCAAATCTACTCGTTGTAACTCGAAAAGAATTGGTGTGGCGTGTACGTCTTAACGGGTAGCCTCAAAAGAGAACCCAAAGGAGAATTTTCTTTCGTCAAAATTTTTCAGAAAATCGTGTTTTGAGGAAATCCCGCATCGTGCGAAATTATCTTGTTTTTCCTAAACAACACGTTGTAAGTCGAAAAGTTTTTGTGTTGCGTGTATGTCTAAGTGTGTAGCCTCAAAAGAGAAGGCACAGGAGAGTTTTCTCTCAATAGAATATGTAAGAAAACCACGTTATAACGAAATACAGTTTTGCAGAGTAAAGACAAATACATACTTATTGGAAACACTTTAGGAGAAGAAATAACGCATCGTACAAAATTAGCTTGGGTCTCCAAAACTACACGTTGTAACTCGAAAAGAATTGTTGTGGCGTGTACATCTTAACATGTAGCATCAAAAGAGAACCCAAAGGAGAATTTTCTTTCGTCAAAATTTTTCAGAAAATCACGTTTTAAGGAAATCCCGCATCTTGAGTAATTATCTTGTTTTTCCTAAACAACACCCTGTAACTCGAAAAGCTTTCGTGTTGCGTGTATGTCTAAGTGTGTATCCTCAAAAGAGAAAGCACAGGAGAGTTTTCTCTTGAAAGAATATGTAAGAATACCACTTCATAAGGAAATACAGTTTTGCAGAGTAAAGAAAAATAAGTACTTATTGGAAACTCTTACGAGAAGAAATAACGCATAGTACAAAATTAGCTTGTATCTCCAAAGCTACACGTTGTAACTCGAAAAGAATTGGTGTGGCGTGTACGTCTTAATGTGTAGTCTCAAAAGAGAGCACAAAGGAGAATTTTCTTTAGTCAAAATTTTTCAGAAAATCACGTTTTAAGAAAATCCCGCATCGTGCGAAATTATCTTGTTTTTCCTAAACAACACATTGTAACTCGAAAAGCTTTCGTGTTGCCTGTATGTCTAAGTGTGTAGCCTCAAAACAGAAGGCACAGGAGAGTTTTCTCTCGAAAGAATATTGTAGAATACCACGTTATAAGGAAATACAATTTTGCAGAGTAAAGACAAATACGTGCGTATTGGAAACACTTGAGGAGAAGAAATAAGGCATCGTACAAAATTAGCTTGTATCTCCAAAACTACACGTTGTAACTCGAAAAGAATTGTTGTGGCGTGTACGACTTAACATGTAGCATCTAAAGAGAACCAAAAGGAGAATTTTCTTTCGTCAAAAGTTTTCAGAAAATCACGTTTTAAGGAAATCCCGCATCGTGCGAAATTATCTTGTTTTTCCTAAACAACACGTTGTAACTCGAAAAGCTTTCGTGTTGCCTGTATATCTAAGTGTATAGCCTCAAAAGAGAAGGCACAGGAGAGTTTTCTCTCGAAAGAATATGTAAGAATACCACTTCATAAGGAAATACAGTTTTGCAGAGTAAAGACATATACAGAAGTATTGGAAATTCTTTACGAGAAGAAATAAAGCATAGTACAAAATTAGCTTGTATCTCCAAAACTCCATGTTGTAACTTGAAAAGATTTGGTGTGAGGTGTACCTCTTAATGCGTAGTCTCAAAAGAGAGCCCAAAGGAGAATTTTCTTTCGTCAAAATTTTTCAGAAAATCACGTTTTAAGGAAATCCCGCATCCTGCGATAATATCTTGTTTTTCCTAAACAACACGTTGTAACTTGAAAAGCTTTCGTGTTGTGCGTATGTCTAAGTGTGCAGCCTCAAAACAGTAGGCACAGGAGAGTTTTCTGTCGAAAGAATATTGTAGAATACCACGTTATAAGGAAATACAATTTTGCAGAGTAAAGACAAATACGTACGTATTGGAAACACTTTACGAGAAGAAATAATGCATCGTACAAAATTAGCATGTATCTCCAAATCTACACGTTGTAACTCGAAAAGAATTGGTGTGGCGTGTACGTCTTAGCGTGTAGCCTCAAAGAGAACCCAAAGGAGAATTTTCTTTCGTCAAAATTTTTCAGAAAATCACGTTTTGAGGAAATCCCGCATCGTGCGAAATTATCTTGTTTTTCCTAAACAGCACGTTGTAAGTCGAAAAGCTTTTGTGTTGCGTGTATGTTTAAGTGTGTAGCCTCAAAATAGAAGGCACAGGAGTGTTTTCTCTCAAAAGAATATCTAAGAAAACCACGTTATAAGGAAATACAGTTTTGCAGAGTAAAGACTAATACATACTTATTGGAAACACTTTATGAGAAGAAATAACGCATCGTACAAAATTAGCTTGTATCTCCAAAACTTCACGTTGTAACTCGAAAAGAATTGTTGTGGCGTGTCTGTCTTAACATGTAGCATCAAAAGAGAACCCAAAGGAGAATTTTCTTTCGTCAAAATTTTTCAGAAAATCAGGTTTTACGGAAATCCCCCATCGTGCAAAATTATCTTGTTTTTCCTAAACAACACGTTGTAACTCGAAAAGCTTTCGTGTTGCGTGTATGTCTAAGTGTGTAGCCTCAAAAGAGAAGGCACAGCAGAGTTTTCTCTCGAAAGAATATGTAAGAATACCACTTCATAAGGAAATACAGTTTTGCAGAGTAAAGACATATACGTACGTATTGGAAACTCTTTAGGAGAAGAAATAACGCATAGTACAAAATTAGCTTGTATCTCCAAAACTACATGTTGTAACTCGAAAAGAATTGGTGTGGCGTGTACGTCTTAACGTGTAGTCTCAAAAGAGAGCCCAAAGGAGAATTTTCTTTCGTCAAATTTTTTCAGAAAATCACGTTTTAAGGAAATCCCGCATCATGCGAAATTATTTTGTTTTTCCTAAACAACACGTTGTAACTCGAAAAGCTTTCGTGTTGCGTGTATGTCTAAGTGTGTTGCCTCAAAACAGAAGGCACAGGAGAGTTTTCTGTCGAAAGAATATTGTAGAATACCATGTTATAAGGAAATACAATTTTGCAGAGTAAAGACAAATACATACGTATTGGAAACACTTTACTAGAAGAAATAACGCATAGTACAAAATTAGCTTGTATCTCCAAAACTACACGTTGTAACTCGAAAAGAATTGGCATGGCGTGTACCTCTTAACGTGTAGTCTCAAAAGAGAGCCCAAAGTAGAATTTTCTTTCGTCAAAATTTTTCAGAAAATCAAGTTTTAGGAAATCCCGTATCATGCGAAATTATCTTGTTTTTCTTAAACAACACGTTGTAACTCGAAAAGCTTTCGTGTTACGTGTATGTCTAAGTGTGCAGCCTCAAAACAGAAGGCTCAGGAGAGTTTTCTCTCGAAAGAATATTGTAGAATACCACGTTATAAGGAAATACAATTTTGCAGAGTAAAGACAAATATGTACGTTTTGGAAACACTTTAGGAGAAGAAATAAGGCTTCATAAAAAATTAGCTTTTATCTCCAAAACTACACGTTGTAACTCGCAAAGAATTGTTGTGGCATGTCCGTCTTAACATGTAGCATCTAAAGAGAACCAAAAGGAGAATTTTCTTTCGTCAAAATTTTTCAGAAAATCACGTTTTAAGGAAATCCCGCATCTTGCGAAATTATCTTGTTTTTCCTAAACAACACAATGTAACTCGAAAAGCTTTCGTGTTGCGTGTATGTCTAAGTGTGTAGCCTCAAAAGAGAAAGCACAGGAGAGTTTTCTCTCGAAAGAATATGTAAGAATACCACTTCATAAGGAAATACAGTTTTGCAGAGTAAAGACAAATACATACTTATTGGAAACTCTTTACGATAAGAAATAACGCATAGTAAAAAATTAGTTGTATCTCCAAAACTACACGTTGTAACTCGAAAAGAATTGGTGTGGCGTGTATGTCTTAACGTGTAGTCTCAAAAGAGAGCCCAAAAGGAGAATTTTCTTTTGTCAAATTTTTTCAGAAAATCACGTTTAAGGAAATCCCGCATCGTGCGAAATTATCTTGTTTTTCCTAAACAACACGTTGTAACTCGAAAAGCTTTCGTGTTGCGTGTATGTCTAAGTGTGTAGCCTCAAAACAAAAGGCACAGGAGAGTTTTCTGTCGAAAGAATATTGTAGAATACCACGTTATAAGGAACTACAATTTTGCAGAGTAAAGACAAATACGTACGTATTGGAAACACTTTACGAGAAGAAATAACGCATCATACAAAATTAGTTGTATCTCCAAATCTACACGTTGTAACTCGAAAAGAATTGGTGTGGCGTGTACGTCTTAGTGTGTAGCCTCAAAGAGAACCCAAAGGAGAATTTTCTTTCGTCAAAATTTTTCAGAAAATCGCGTTTTGAGGAAATCCCGCATCGTGCGAAATTATCTTGTTTTTCCTAAACAACACGTTGTAAGTTGAAAAGCTTTCGTGTTGCGTGTATGTCTAAGTGTGTAGCCTCAAAAGAGAAGGCACAGGAGAGTTTTCTCTCAAAAGAATATGTACGAAAACCACGGTATAACGAAATACAGTTTTGCAGAGTAAAGACAAATACGTACTTATTGGGAACACTTTACGAGAAGAAATAACGCATCTTACAAAATTAGCTTGTATCTCCAAAACTACACGTTGTAACTCGAAATGAATTGTTGTGGCGAGTACGTCTTAACATGTAGCATCTAAAGAGAACCAAAAGGAGACTTTTCTTTCGTCAACATTTTTCAGAAAATCACGTTTTAAGGAAATCCCGCATCATGCGAAATTATCTTGGTTTTCCTAAACAACACGTTTTAACTCGAAAAGCTTTCGTGTTGCGTGTATGTCTAACTGTGCAGCCTCAAAACAGAAGGCACCGGAGAGTTTTCTCTCGAAAGAATATTGTAGAATACCACGTTATAAGGAAATACAATTTTGCAGAGTAAAGACAAATATGTACGTATTGGAAACACTCTAGGAGAAGAAATAAGGCATCGTACAAAATTAGCTTGTATCTCCAAAACTACACGTTGTAACTCGAAAAGAATTGTTGTGGCATGTCCATCTTAACATGTAGCATCTAAAGAGAACCAAAAGAAGAATTTTCTTTCGTCAAAATTTTTCAGAAAATCACGTTTTAAGGAAATCCCGCATCGTGCGAAATTATCTTGTTTTTCCTATACAACACCCTGTAACTCGAAAAGCTTTCGTGTTGTGTGTATGTCTAAGTGTGTAGCCTCAAAAGAGAAAGCACAGGAGAGTTTTCTCTCGAAAGAATATGTAAGAATACCACTTCATAAGGAAATACAATTTTGCAGAGTAAAGACATATACGTACTTATTGGAAACTCTTTACTAGAAGAAATAACGCATAGTACAAAATTAGCTTGTATCTCCAAAACTACACGTTGTAACTCGAAAAGAATTGGTGTGGCGTGTACGGCTTAAGGTGTACTCTCAAAAGAGAGCCCAAAGGAGAATTTTCTTTCCTCAAAATTTTTCAGAAAATCACGTTTTAAGGAAATCCCGCATCATGCGAAATTATCTTGTTTTTCCTAAACAACACGTTGTAACTCGAAAAGCTTTCGTGTTGCGTGTATGTCTAAGTGTGTAGCCTCAAAAGAGAAGGCCCAGGTGAGTTTTCTCTCGAAAGAATATTGTAGAATACCACGTTATAAGGAAATACAATTTTGCAGAGTAAAGACAAATACTTACGTATTGGAAACACTTGAGGAGAAGAAATAACGCATCATACAAAATTAGCTTGTATCTCCAAAACTACACGTGGTAACTCGCAAAGAATTGTTGTGGCGTGTCCGTCTTAACATGTAGCATCTAAAGAGAACCCAAAGGAGAATTTTCTTTCGTTAAAATTTTTCAGAAAGTCACGTTTTAAGGAAATCCCGCATAGTGAGAAATTATCTTGTTTTTCCTAAACAACAAGTTGTAAGACGAAAAGCTTTCATGTTGCGTGTATGTCTAAGTGTGTAGCCTCAAAAGAGAAGGCACAGGAGAGTTTTCTCTCGAAAGAATATGTAAGAATACCACTTCATAAGGAAATACAGTTTTGCAGAGTAAAGATATATATGTACGTATTGGAAACTCTTTACGAGAATAAATAACGCATAGTACAAAATTAGCTTTTATCTCCAAAACTACACGTTGTAACTCGAAAAGAATTGGTGTGGTGTGTACGTCTTAACGTGTAGTCTCAAAAGAGAGCCCAAAGGAGAATTTTCTTTCGTCAAAATTTTTCAGAAAATCACGTTTTAAGGAAATCCCGCATCGTGCGAAATTATCTTGTTTTTCTTAAACAACACGTTGTAACTCGAAAAGCTTTCGTGTTGCGTGTATGTCTAAGAGTGTAGCCTCAAAAGAGAAGGCACAGGAGAGTTTTCTCTCGAAAGAATATGTAAGAAAACCCCGTTATAAGGAACTACAGTTTTGCAGAGTAAAGACAAATATGTACTTATTGGAAACACTTTACGAGAAGAAATAACGCATCGTACAAAAATAGCTTGTATCTCCAAAACTACACATTGTAACTCGAAAAGACTTGTTGTGGCGTGTACGTCTTAACATGTAGCATCAAAAGAGAACCCAAAGGAGAATTTTCTTTCGTCAAAATTTTTCAGAAAATCACGTTTTAAGGAAATCCCGCATCTTGCGTAATTATCTTGTTTTTCCTAAACAACACCCTGTAACTCGAAAAGCTTTCGTGTTGCGTGTATGTCTAAGTGTGTATCCTCAAAAGAGAAAGCACAGGAGAGTTTTCTCTTGAAAGAATATGTAAGAATACCACTTCATAAGGAAATACAGTTTTGCAGAGTAAAGAAAAATACGTACTTATTGGAAACTCTTTACGAGAAGAAATAACGCATAGTACAAAATTAGCTTGTATCTCCAAAACTACACGTTGTAACTCGAAAAGAATTGGTGTGGCGTGTACGTCTTAATGTGTAGTCTCAAAAGAGAGCACAAAGGAGAATTTTCTTTAGTCAAAATTTTTCAGAAAATCACGTTTTAAGAAAATCCCGCATCGTGCGAAATTATCTTGTTTTTCCTAAACAACACATTGTAACTCGAAAAGCTTTCGTGTTGCCTGTATGTCTAAGTGTGTAGCCTCAAAACAGAAGGCACAGGAGAGTTTTCTGTCGAAAGAATATTGTTGAATACCACGTTATAAGGAAATACAATTTTGCAGAGTAAAGACAAATACGTGCGTATTGGAAACACTTGAGGAGAAGAAATAAGGCATCGTACAAAATTAGCTTGTATCTCCAAAACTACACGTTGTAACTCGAAAAGAATTGTTGTGGCGTGTACGACTTAACATGTAGCATCTAAAGAGAACCAAAAGGAGAATTTTCTTTCCTCAAAAGTTTTCAGAAAATCACGTTTTAAGGAAATCCCGCATCGTGCGAAATTATCTTGTTTTTCCTAAACAACACGTTGTAACTCGAAAAGCTTTCGTGTTGTCTGTATATCTAAGTGTATAGCCTCAAAAGAGAAGGCACAGGAGAGTTTTCTCTCGAAAGAATATGTAAGAATACCACTTCATAAGGAAATGCAGTTTTGCAGAGTAAAGACATATACGTAAGTATTGGAAATTCTTTACGAGAAGAAATAAAGCATAGTAAAAATTAGCATGTATCTCCAAAACTACATGTTGTAACTCGAAGAGATTTGGTGTGGGGTGTACCTCTTAACGTGTAGTCTCAAAAGAGAGCCCAAAGGAGAATTTTCTTTCGTCAAAATTTTTCAGAAATTCACGTTTTAAGGAAATCCCGCATCCTGCGATATTATCTTGTTTTTCCTAAACAACACGTTGTAACTTGAAAAGCTTTCGTGTTGCGCGTATGTCTAAGTGTGCAGCCTCAAAACAGTAGGCACAGGAGAGTTTTCTCTCGAAAGAATATTGTAGAATACCACGTTATAAGGAAATACAATTTTGCAGAGTAAAGACAAATACATACGTATTGGAAACACTTTACGAGAAGAAATAACGCATCTTACAAAATTAGATTGTATCTCCAAAACTACACGTTGTAACTCGAAAAGAATTGTTGTGGCGTGTCTGTCTTAACATGTAGCATCTAAAGAGAACCAAAAGGAGAATTTTCTTTCGGCAAAATTTTTCAGAAAATCACGTTTTAAGGAAATCCCGCATCTTGTGAAATTATCTTGTTTTTCCTAAACAACACGTTGTAAGTCGAAAAGCTTTCATGTTGCGTTTATGTCTAAGTGTGTAGCCTCAAAAGAGAAGGCACAGGAGAGTTTTCTCTCGAAAGAATTTGTAAGAATACCACTTCATAAGGAAATACAGTGTTGAAGAGTAAAGACATATACGTACGTATTGGAAACTCTTTACGAGAAGAAATAACGCATAGTACAAAATTAGATTGTATCTCCAAAATACACGTTGTAACTCGAAAAGAATTGGTGTGGCGTGTACGTCTTAACGTGTAGTCTAAAAAGAGTGCCCAAGGGAGAATTTTCTTTCCTCAAAATTTTTCAGAAAATCACGTTTTAAGGAAATCCCGCATCGTGCGAAATTATCTTATTTTTCCTAAAAACACGTTGTAACTCGAAAAGCTTTCGTGTTGCATGTATGTCTAAGTGTGTAGCCTCAAAACAGAAGGCACAGGAGAGTATTCTGTCGAAAGAATATTGTAGAATACCACGTTATAAGGAAATACAATTTTGCAGAGTAAAGACAAATACGTACGTATTGGAAACACTTTACGAGAAGAAATAACTCATGGTACAAAATTAGCTTGTATCTCCAAATCTACTCGTTGTAACTCGAAAAGAATTGGTGTGGCGTGTACGTCTTAACGGGTAGCCTCAAAAGAGAACCCAAAGGAGAATTTTCTTTCGTCAAAATTTTTCAGAAAATCGTGTTTTGAGGAAATCCCGCATCGTGCGAAATTATCTTGTTTTTCCTAAACAACACGTTGTAAGTCGAAAAGTTTTTGTGTTGCGTGTATGTCTAAGTGTGTAGCCTCAAAAGAGAAGGCACAGGAGAGTTTTCTCTCAATAGAATATGTAAGAAAACCACGTTATAACGAAATACAGTTTTGCAGAGTAAAGACAAATACATACTTATTGGAAACACTTTAGGAGAAGAAATAACGCATCGTACAAAATTAGCTTGGGTCTCCAAAACTACACGTTGTAACTCGAAAAGAATTGTTGTGGCGTGTACATCTTAACATGTAGCATCAAAAGAGAACCCAAAGGAGAATTTTCTTTCGTCAAAATTTTTCAGAAAATCACGTTTTAAGGAAATCCCGCATCTTGAGTAATTATCTTGTTTTTCCTAAACAACACCCTGTAACTCGAAAAGCTTTCGTGTTGCGTGTATGTCTAAGTGTGTATCCTCAAAAGAGAAAGCACAGGAGAGTTTTCTCTTGAAAGAATATGTAAGAATACCACTTCATAAGGAAATACAGTTTTGCAGAGTAAAGAAAAATAAGTACTTATTGGAAACTCTTACGAGAAGAAATAACGCATAGTACAAAATTAGCTTGTATCTCCAAAGCTACACGTTGTAACTCGAAAAGAATTGGTGTGGCGTGTACGTCTTAATGTGTAGTCTCAAAAGAGAGCACAAAGGAGAATTTTCTTTAGTCAAAATTTTTCAGAAAATCACGTTTTAAGAAAATCCCGCATCGTGCGAAATTATCTTGTTTTTCCTAAACAACACATTGTAACTCGAAAAGCTTTCGTGTTGCCTGTATGTCTAAGTGTGTAGCCTCAAAACAGAAGGCACAGGAGAGTTTTCTCTCGAAAGAATATTGTAGAATACCACGTTATAAGGAAATACAATTTTGCAGAGTAAAGACAAATACGTGCGTATTGGAAACACTTGAGGAGAAGAAATAAGGCATCGTACAAAATTAGCTTGTATCTCCAAAACTACACGTTGTAACTCGAAAAGAATTGTTGTGGCGTGTACGACTTAACATGTAGCATCTAAAGAGAACCAAAAGGAGAATTTTCTTTCGTCAAAAGTTTTCAGAAAATCACGTTTTAAGGAAATCCCGCATCGTGCGAAATTATCTTGTTTTTCCTAAACAACACGTTGTAACTCGAAAACCTTTCGTGTTGCCTGTATATCTAAGTGTATAGCCTCAAAAGAGAAGGCACAGGAGAGTTTTCTCTCGAAAGAATATGTAAGAATACCACTTCATAAGGAAATACAGTTTTGCAGAGTAAAGACATATACAGAAGTATTGGAAATTCTTTACGAGAAGAAATAAAGCATAGTACAAAATTAGCTTGTATCTCCAAAACTCCATGTTGTAACTTGAAAAGATTTGGTGTGGGGTGTACCTCTTAACGCGTAGTCTCAAAAGAGAGCCCAAAGGAGAATTTTCTTTCGTCAAAATTTTTCAGAAAATCACGTTTTAAGGAAATCCCGCATCCTGCGATAATATCTTGTTTTTCCTAAACAACACGTTGTAACTTGAAAAGCTTTCGTGTTGTGTGTATGTCTAAGTGTGCAGCCTCAAAACAGTAGGCACAGGAGAGTTTTCTGTCGAAAGAATATTGTAGAATACCACGTTATAAGGAAATACAATTTTGCAGAGTAAAGACAAATACGTACGTATTGGAAACACTTTACGAGAAGAAATAATGCATCGTACAAAATTAGCATGTATCTCCAAATCTACACGTTGTAACTCGAAAAGAATTGGTGTGGCGTGTACGTCTTAGCGTGTAGCCTCAAAGAGAACCCAAAGGAGAATTTTCTTTCGTCAAAATTTTTCAGAAAATCACGTTTTGAGGAAATCCCGCATCGTGCGAAATTATCTTGTTTTTCCTAAACAGCACGTTGTAAGTCGAAAAGCTTTTGTGTTGCGTGTATGTTTAAGTGTGTAGCCTCAAAATAGAAGGCACAGGAGTGTTTTCTCTCAAAAGAATATCTAAGAAAACCACGTTATAAGGAAATACAGTTTTGCAGAGTAAAGACTAATACATACTTATTGGAAACACTTTATGAGAAGAAATAACGCATCGTACAAAATTAGCTTGTATCTCCAAAACTTCACGTTGTAACTCGAAAAGAATTGTTGTGGCGTGTCTGTCTTAACATGTAGCATCAAAAGAGAACCCAAAGGAGAATTTTCTTTCGTCAAAATTTTTCAGAAAATCAGGTTTTACGGAAATCCCCCATCGTGCAAAATTATCTTGTTTTTCCTAAACAACACGTTGTAACTCGAAAAGCTTTCGTGTTGCGTGTATGTCTAAGTGTGTAGCCTCAAAAGAGAAGGCACAGCAGAGTTTTCTCTCGAAAGAATATGTAAGAATACCACTTCATAAGGAAATACAGTTTTGCAGAGTAAAGACATATACGTACGTATTGGAAACTCTTTAGGAGAAGAAATAACGCATAGTACAAAATTAGCTTGTATCTCCAAAACTACATGTTGTAACTCGAAAAGAATTGGTGTGGCGTGTACGTCTTAACGTGTAGTCTCAAAAGAGAGCCCAAAGGAGAATTTTCTTTCGTCAAATTTTTTCAGAAAATCACGTTTTAAGGAAATCCCGCATCATGCGAAATTATTTTGTTTTTCCTAAACAACACGTTGTAACTCGAAAAGCTTTCGTGTTGCGTGTATGTCTAAGTGTGTTGCCTCAAAACAGAAG
Source organism: Apodemus sylvaticus (assembly GCF_947179515.1). Classification (NCBI taxonomy): domain Eukaryota; kingdom Metazoa; phylum Chordata; class Mammalia; order Rodentia; family Muridae; genus Apodemus; species Apodemus sylvaticus. The sequence continues at coordinate 68,550,023 of NC_067490.1, forward strand.
GCACAGGAGAGTTTTCTGTCGAAAGAATATTGTAGAATACCATGTTATAAGGAAATACAATTTTGCAGAGTAAAGACAAATACATACGTATTGGAAACACTTTACTAGAAGAAATAACGCATAGTACAAAATTAGCTTGTATCTCCAAAACTACACGTTGTAACTCGAAAAGAATTGGCATGGCGTGTACCTCTTAACGTGTAGTCTCAAAAGAGAGCCCAAAGTAGAATTTTCTTTCGTCAAAATTTTTCAGAAAATCAAGTTTTAGGAAACCCCGTATCATGCGAAATTATCTTGTTTTTCTTAAACAACACGTTGTAACTCGAAAAGCTTTCGTGTTACGTGTATGTCTAAGTGTGCAGCCTCAAAACAGAAGGCTCAGGAGAGTTTTCTCTCGAAAGAATATTGTAGAATACCACGTTATAAGGAAATACAATTTTGCAGAGTAAAGACAAATATGTACGTATTGGAAACACTTTAGGAGAAGAAATAAGGCTTCATAAAAAATTAGCTTTTATCTCCAAAACTACACGTTATAACTCGCAAAGAATTGTTGTGGCATGTCCGTCTTAACATGTAGCATCTAAAGAGAACCAAAAGGAGAATTTTCTTTCGTCAAAATTTTTCAGAAAATCACGTTTTAAGGAAATCCCGCATCTTGCGAAATTATCTTGTTTTTCCTAAACAACACAATGTAACTCGAAAAGCTTTCGTGTTGCGTGTATGTCTAAGTGTGTAGCCTCAAAAGAGAAAGCACAGGAGAGTTTTCTCTCGAAAGAATATGTAAGAATACCACTTCATAAGGAAATACAGTTTTGCAGAGTAAAGACAAATACATACTTATTGGAAACTCTTTACGATAAGAAATAACGCATAGTAAAAAATTAGTTGTATCTCCAAAACTACACGTTGTAACTCGAAAAGAATTGGTGTGGCGTGTATGTCTTAACGTGTAGTCTCAAAAGAGAGCCCAAAAGGAGAATTTTCTTTTGTCAAAATTTTTCAGAAAATCACGTTTAAGGAAATCCCGCATCGTGCGAAATTATCTTGTTTTTCCTAAACAACACGTTGTAACTCGAAAAGCTTTCGTGTTGCGTGTATGTCTAAGTGTGTAGCCTCAAAACAAAAGGCACAGGAGAGTTTTCTGTCGAAAGAATATTGTAGAATACCACGTTATAAGGAACTACAATTTTGCAGAGTAAAGACAAATACGTACGTATTGGAAACACTTTACGAGAAGAAATAACGCATCATACAAAATTAGTTGTATCTCCAAATCTACACGTTGTAACTCGAAAAGAATTGGTGTGGCGTGTACGTCTTAGTGTGTAGCCTCAAAGAGAACCCAAAGGAGAATTTTCTTTCGTCAAAATTTTTCAGAAAATCGCGTTTTGAGGAAATCCCGCATCGTGCGAAATTATCTTGTTTTTCCTAAACAACACGTTGTAAGTTGAAAAGCTTTCGTGTTGCGTGTATGTCTAAGTGTGTAGCCTCAAAAGAGAAGGCACAGGAGAGTTTTCTCTCAAAAGAATATGTACGAAAACCACGGTATAACGAAATACAGTTTTGCAGAGTAAAGACAAATACGTACTTATTGGGAACACTTTACGAGAAGAAATAACGCATCTTACAAAATTAGCTTGTATCTCCAAAACTACACGTTGTAACTCGAAATGAATTGTTGTGGCGAGTACGTCTTAACATGTAGCATCTAAAGAGAACCAAAAGGAGACTTTTCTTTCGTCAACATTTTTCAGAAAATCACGTTTTAAGGAAATCCCGCATCATGCGAAATTATCTTGTTTTTCCTAAACAACACGTTTTAACTCGAAAAGCTTTCGTGTTGCGTGTATGTCTAACTGTGCAGCCTCAAAACAGAAGGCACCGGAGAGTTTTCTCTCGAAAGAATATTGTAGAATACCACGTTATAAGGAAATACAATTTTGCAGAGTAAAGACAAATATGTACGTATTGGAAACACTCTAGGAGAAGAAATAAGGCATCGTACAAAATTAGCTTGTATCTCCAAAACTACACGTTGTAACTCGAAAAGAATTGTTGTGGCATGTCCGTCTTAACATGTAGCATCTAAAGAGAACCAAAAGAAGAATTTTCTTTCGTCAAAATTTTTCAGAAAATCACGTTTTAAGGAAATCCCGCATCGTGCGAAATTATCTTGTTTTTCCTATACAACACCCTGTAACTCGAAAAGCTTTCGTGTTGTGTGTATGTCTAAGTGTGTAGCCTCAAAAGAGAAAGCACAGGAGAGTTTTCTCTCGAAAGAATATGTAAGAATACCACTTCATAAGGAAATACAGTTTTGCAGAGTAAAGACATATACGTACTTATTGGAAACTCTTTACTAGAAGAAATAACGCATAGTACAAAATTAGCTTGTATCTCCAAAACTACACGTTGTAACTCGAAAAGAATTGGTGTGGCGTGTACGGCTTAAGGTGTACTCTCAAAAGAGAGCCCAAAGGAGAATTTTCTTTCCTCAAAATTTTTCAGAAAATCACGTTTTAAGGAAATCCCGCATCATGCGAAATTATCTTGTTTTTCCTAAACAACACGTTGTAACTCGAAAAGCTTTCGTGTTGCGTGTATGTCTAAGTGTGTAGCCTCAAAAGAGAAGGCACAGGTGAGTTTTCTCTCGAAAGAATATTGTAGAATACCACGTTATAAGGAAATACAATTTTGCAGAGTAAAGACAAATACTTACGTATTGGAAACACTTGAGGAGAAGAAATAACGCATCATACAAAATTAGCTTGTATCTCCAAAACTACACGTGGTAACTCGCAAAGAATTGTTGTGGCGTGTCCGTCTTAACATGTAGCATCTAAAGAGAACCCAAAGGAGAATTTTCTTTCGTTAAAATTTTTCAGAAAATCACGTTTTAAGGAAATCCCGCATCGTGCGAAATTATCTTGTTTTTCCTAAACAACACGTTGTAACTCGAAAAGCTTTCATGTTGCGTGTATGTCTAAGTGTGTAGCCTCAAAACAGAAGGCACAGGAGAGTTTTCTGTCGAAAGAATATTGTAGAATACCACGTTATAAGGAAATACAATTTTGCAGAGTAAAGACAAATACATACGTATTGGAAACACTTTACGAGAAGAAATAATGCATCGTACAAAATTAGCTTGTATCTCCAAATCTACACGTTGTAACTCGAAAAGAATTGGTGTGGCGTGTACGTCTTAGCGTGTAGCCTCAAAGAGAACCCAAAGGAGAATTTTCTTTCGTCAAAATTTTTCAGAAAATCGCGTTTTGAGGAAATCCCGCATCGTGCGAAATTATCTTGTTTTCCTAAACAGCACGTTGTAAGTCGAAAAGCTTTTGTGTTGCGTGTATGTCTAAGTGTGTAGCCTCAAAAGAGAAGGCACAGGAGAGTTTTCTCTCAAAAGAATATCTAAGAAAACCACGTTATAACGAAATACAGTTTTGCAGAGTAAAGACTAATACATACTTATTGGAAAAACTTTATGAGAAGAAATAACGCATCGTACAAAATTAGCTTGTATCTCCAAAACTTCACGTTGTAACTCGAAAAGAATTGTTGTGGCGTGTACGTCTTAACATGTAGCATCAAAAGAGAACCCAAAGGAGAATTTTCTTTCGTCAAAATTTTTCAGAAAATCACGTTTTAAGGAAATCCCGCATCGTGCGAAATTAACTTGTTTTTCCTAAACAACACGTTGTAACTCGAAAAGCTTTCGTGTTGCGTGTATGTCTAAATGTGTAGCCTCAAAAGAGAAGGCACAGGAGAGTTTTCTGTCGAAAGAATATGTAAGAATACCACTTCATAAGGAAATACAGTTTTGCAGAGTAAAGACATATACGTACATATTGGAAACTCTATGAGAAGAAATAACGCATAGTACAAAATTAGCTTGTATCTCCAAAACTACACGTTGTAACTCCAAAAGAATTGGTGTGGCGTGTACGTCTTAACGTGTAGTCTCAAAAGAGAGCCCAAAGGAGAATTTTCTTTCGTCAAAATTTTTCAGAAAATCACGTTTTAAGGAAATCCCGCATCGTGCGAAATTATCTTGTTTTTCCTAAACAACACGTTGTAACTCGAAAAGCTTTCGTGTTGCGTGTATGTCTAAGTGTGTAGCCTCAAAAGAGAAGGCACAGGAGAGTTTTCTGTCGAAAGAATATTGTAGAATACCACGTTATAAAGAAATACAATTTTGAAGAGTAAAGACAAATATGTACGTATTGGAAACACTTTACGAGAAGAAATAACGCATCGTACAAAATTAGCTTGTATCTCCAAAACTACACGTTGTAACTCGCAAAGAATTGTTGTGGCGTGTCCGTCTTAACATGTAGCATCTAAATAGAACCTAAAGGAGAATTTTCTTTCGTTAAAATTTTTCAGAAAATCACGTTTTAAGGAAATCCCGCATCTTGCGAAATTATCTTGTTTTTCCTAAACAACACGTTGTAACTCGAAAAGCTTTCATGTTGTGTGTATGTCTAAGTGTGCAGCCTCAAAACAGAAGGCACAGGAGAGTTTTCTGTCGAAAGAATATTGTAGAATACCACGTTATAAGGAAATACAATTTTGCAGAGTAAAGACAAATACATACGTATTGGAAACACTTTACGAGAAGAAATAATGCATCCTACATTAGCTTGTATCTCCAAATCTACATGTTGTAACTCGAAAAGAATTGGTGTGGCGTGTACGTCTTAGCGTGTAGCCTCAAAGAGAACCCAAAGGAGAATTTTCTTTCGTCAAAATTTTTCAGAAAATCGCGTTTTGAGGAAATCCCGCATCGTGCGAAATTATCTTGTTTTTCCTAAACAGCACGTTGTAAGTCGAAAAGCTTTTGTGTTGCATGTATGTCTAAGTGTGTAGCCTCAAAAGAGAAGGCACAGGAGAGTTTTCTCTCAAAAGAATATCTAAGAAAACCACGTTATAACGAAATACAGTTTTGCAGAGTAAAGACTAATACATACTTATTGGAACCACTTTATGAGAAGAAATAACGCATCGGACAAAATTAGCTTGTATCTCCAAAACTACAGGTTGTAACTCGAAAAGAATTGTTGTGGCGTGTACGTCTTAACATGTAGCATCAAAAGAGAACCCAAAGGAGAATTTTCTTTCCTCAAAATTTTTCAGAAAATCACGTTTTAAGGAAATCCCGCACCGTGCGAAATTATCTTGTTTTTCCTAAACAACACGTTGTAACTCGAAAAGCTTTCGTGTTGCGTGTATGTCTAAGTGTGTTGCCTCAAAACAGAAGGCACAGGAGAGTTTTCTGTCGAAAGAATATTGTAGAATACCACGTTATAAGGAAATACAATTTTGGAGAGTAAAGACAAATACGTACGTATTGGAAACACTTTAAGAGAAGAAATAACGCATAGTACAAAATTAGCTTGTATCTCCAAAACTACACGTTGTAACTCGAAAAGAATTGGCGTGGCGTGTACCTCTTAACGTGTAGTCTCAAAAGAGAGCCCAAAGGAGAATTTTCTTTCGTCACAATTTTTCAGAAAATCAAGTTTTAAGGAAATCCCGCATCATGCGAAATTATCTTGTTTTTCCTAAACAACACGTTGTAACTCGAAAAGCTTTCGTGTTGCGTGTATGTCTAAGTGTGCAGCCTCAAAACAGAAGGCACAGGAGAGTTTTCTCTCGAAAGAATATTGTAGAATACTACGTTATAATGAAATACAATTTTGCAGAGTAAAGACAAATATGTACGTATTGGAAACACTTTAGGAGAAGAAATAAGGTATCGTACAAAATTAGCTTGTATCTCCAAAACTACACATTGTAACTCGCAAAGAATTATTGTGGCGTGTCCTTCTTAACATGTAGCATCTAAAGAGAACCAAAAGGAGAATTTTCTTTCGTCAAAATATTTCAGAAAATCACGTTTTAAGGAAATCCCGCATCGTGCGAAATTATCTTGTTTTTCCTAAACAACACGTTGTAACTCGAAAAGCTTTCATGTTGCGTGTATGTCTAAGTGTGTAGCCTCAAAACAGAAGGCACAGGAGAGTTTTCTGTCGAAAGAATATTGTAGAATACCACGTTATAAGGAAATACAATTTTGCAGAATAAAGACAAATACGTACTTACTGGAAACACTTTACGAGAAGAAATAACGCATCGTACAAAATTAGCTTGTATCTCCAAATTTACATGTTGTAACTCGAAAAGAATTGGTGTGTCGTGTACGTTTTAGCGTGTAGCCTCAAAGAGAACCCAAAGGAGAATTTTTTTTGGTCAAAATTTTTCAGAAAATCGCATTTTGAGGAAATCCCGCATCGTGCGAAATTATCTTGTTTTTTCTAAACAACACGTTGTAAGTTGAATAGCTTTCGTGTTGCATGTATGTCTAAGTGTGTAGCCTCAAAAGAGAAGGCACAGGAGAGTTTTCTCTCAAAAGAATATGTAAGAAAACCACGGTATAACGAAATACAGTTTTGCAGAGTAAAGACAAATATGTACTTATTGGGAACACTTTACGAGAAGAAATAACGCATCTTCCAAAATTAGCTTGTATCTCCAAAACTACACGTTGTAACTCGAAATGAATTGTTGTGGCGAGTACGTCTTAACATGTAGCATCTAAAGAGAACCAAAAGGATTATTTTCTTTCGTCAACATTTTTCAGAAAATCACGTTTTAAGGAAATCCCGCATCATGCGAAATTATCTTGTTTTTCCTAAACAACACGTTTTAACTCGAAAAGCTTTCGTGTTGCGTGTATGTCTAACTGTGCAGCCTCAAAACAGAAGGCACCGGAGAGTTTTCTCTCGAAAGAATATTGTAGAATACCACGTTATAAGGAAATACAATTTTGCAGAGTAAAGACAAATATGTACGTATTGGAAACACTTTAGGTGAAGAAATAAGGCATCGTACAAAATTAGCTTGTATCTCCAAAACTACACGTTGTAACTCGCAAAGAATTGTTGTGGCGTGTCCGTCTTAACATGTAGCATCTAAGGAGAACCAAAAGAAGAATTTTCTTTCGTTAAAATTTTTCAGAAAATCACGTTTTAAGGAAATCCCGCATCGTGCGAAATTATCTTGTTTTTCCTAAACAACACCCTGTAACTCGAAAAGCTTTCGTGTTGCGTGTATGTCTAAGTGTGTAGCCTCAAAAGAGAAAGCACAGCAGAGTTTTCTCTCGAAAGAATATGTAAGAATACCACTTCATAAGGAAATACAATTTTGCAGAGTAAAGACAAATACGTACTTATTGTAAACTCTTTACGAGAAGAAATAACGCATAGTACAAAATTAGCTTGTATCTCCAAAACTACACGTTGTAACTCGAAAAGAATTGGTGTGGCGTGTACGGCTTAAGGTGTACTCTCAAAAGAGAGCCCAAAGGAGAATTTTCTTTCGTCAAAATTTTTCAGAAAATCACGTTTTAAGGAAATCCCGCATCATGCGAAATTATCTTGTTTTTCCTAAACAACACGTTGTAACTCGAAAAGCTTTCGTGTTGCGTGTATGTCTAAGTGTGTAGCCTCAAAAGAGAAGGCACAGGAGAGTTTTCTCTCGAAAGAATATTGTAGAATACCACGTTATAAGGAAATACAATTTTGCAGAGTAAAGACAAATACTTACGTATTGGAAACACTTGAGGAGAAGAAATAACGCATCATACAAAATTAGCTTGTATCTCCAAAACTACACGTGGTAACTCGCAAAGAATTGTTGTGGCGTGTCCGTCTTAACATGTAGCATCTAAAGAGAACCCAAAGGAGAATTTTCTTTCGTTAAAATTTTTCAGAAAATCACGTTTTAAGGAAATCCCGCATCGTGCGAAATTATCTTGTTTTTCCTAAACAACATGTTGTAACTCGAAAAGCTTTCATGTTGCGTGTATGTCTAAGTGTGTAGCCTCAAAACAGAAGGCACAGGAGAGTTTTCTGTCGAAAGAATATTGTAGAATACCACGTTATAAGGAAATACAATTTTGCAGAGTAAAGACAAATACATACGTATTGGAAACACTTTACGAGAAGAAATAATGCATCGTAAAAAATTAGCTTGTATCTCCAAATCTACACGTTGTAACTCGAAAAGAATTGGTGTGGCGTGTACGTCTTAGCGTGTAGCCTCAAAGAGAACCCAAAGGAGAATTTTCTTTCGTCAAAATTTTTCAGAAAATCGCGTTTTGAGGAAATCCCGCATCGTGCGAAATTATCTTGTTTTCCTAAACAGCACGTTGTAAGTCGAAAAGCTTTTGTGTTGCGTGTATGTCTAAGTGTGTAGCCTCAAAAGAGAAGGCACAGGAGAGTTTTCTCTCAAAAGAATATCTAAGAAAACCACGTTATAACGAAATACAGTTTTGCAGAGTAAAGACTAATACATACTTATTGGAACCACTTTATGAGAAGAAATAACGCATCGGACAAAATTAGCTTGTATCTCCAAAACTACAGGTTGTAACTCGAAAAGAATTGTTGTGGCGTGTACGTCTTAACATGTAGCATCAAAAGAGAACCCAAAGGAGAATTTTCTTTCCTCAAAATTTTTCAGAAAATCACGTTTTAAGGAAATCCCGCATCGTGCGAAATTATCTGGTTTTTCCTAAACAACACGTTGTAACTCGAAAAGCTTTCGTGTTGCGTGTATGTCTAAGTGTGTAGCCTCAAAAGAGAAGGCACAGGAGAGTTTTCTCTCGAAAGAATATGTAAGAATACCACTTCATAAGGAAATACAGTTTTGCAGAGTAAAGACATATACGTACATATTGGAAACTCTACGAGAAGAAATAACGCATAGTACAAAATTAGCTTGTATCTCCAAAACTACACGTTGTAACTCAAAAAGAATTGGTGTGGCGTGTACGTCTTAACGTGTAGTCTCAAAAGAGAGCCCAAAGGAGAATTTTCTTTCGTCAAAATTTTTCAGAAAATCACGTTTTAAGGAAATCCCGCATCGTGGGAAATTATCTTGTTTTTCCTAAAAAACACGTTGTAACTCGAAAAGCTTTCGTGTTGCGTGTATGTCTAAGTGTGTAGCCTCAAAACAGAAGGCACAGGAGAGTTTTCTGTCGAAAGAATATTGTAGAATACCACGTTATAAAGAAATACTATTTTGAAGAGTAAAGACAAAAATGTACGTATTGGAAACACTTTACGAGAAGAAATAACGCATCGTACAAAATTAGCTTGTATCTCCAAAACTACACGTTGTAACTCGCAAAGAATTGTTGTGGCGTGTCCGTCTTAACATGTAGCATCTAAAGAGAACCTAAAGGAGACTTTTCTTTCGTTAAAATTTTTCAGAAAATCACGTTTTAAGGAAATCCCGCATCGTGCGAAATTATCTTGTTTTTCCTAAACAACACGTTGTAACTCGAAAAGCTTTCATGTTGTGTGTATGTCTAAGTGTGCAGCCTCAAAACAGAAGGCACAGGAGAGTTTTCTGTCGAAAGAATATTGTAGAATACCACGTTATAAGGAAATACAATTTTGCAGAGTAAAGACAAATACATACGTATTGGAAACACTTTACGAGAAGAAATAATGCATCGTACAAAATTAGCTTGTATCTCCAAATCTACATGTTGTAACTCGAAAAGAATTGGTGTGGCGTGTACGTCTTAGCGTGTAGCCTCAAAGAGAACCCAAAGGAGAATTTTCTTTCCTCAAAATTTTTCAGAAAATCGCGTTTTGAGGAAATCCCGCATCGTGCGAAATTATCTTGTTTTTCCTAAACAGCACGTTGTAAGTCGAAAAGCTTTTGTGTTGCGTGTATGTCTAAGTGTGTAGCCTCAAAAGAGAAGGCACAGGAGAGTTTTCTCTCAAAAGAATATCTAAGAAAACCACGTTATAACGAAATACAGTTTTGCAGAGTAAAGACTAATACATACTTATTGGAACCACTTTATGAGAAGAAATAACGCATCGGACAAAATTAGCTTGTATCTCCAAAACTACAGGTTGTAACTCGAAAAGAATTGTTGTGGCGTGTACGTCTTAACATGTAGCATCAAAAGAGAACCCAAAGGAGAATTTTCTTTCCTCAAAATTTTTCAGAAAATCACGTTTTAAGGAAATCCCGCACCGTGCGAAATTATCTTGTTTTTCCTAAACAACACGTTGTAACTCGAAAAGCTTTCGTGTTGCGTGTATGTCTAAGTGTGTAGCCTCAAAAGAGAAGGCACAGGAGAGTTTTCTCTTGAAAGAATATGTAAGAATACCACTTCATAAGGAAATACAGTTTTGCAGAGTAAAGACATATACGTACATATTGGAAACTCCACGAGAAGAAATAACGCATAGTACAAAATTAGCTTGTATCTCCAAAACTACACGTTGTAACTCGAAAAGAATTGGTGTGGCGTGTACGTCTTAACGTGTAGTCTCAAAAGAGAGCCCAAAGGAGAATTTTCTTTCGTCAAATTTTTTCAGAAAATCACGTTTTAAGGAAATCCCGCATCGTGCGAAATTATCTTGTTTTTCCTAAACAACACGTTGTAACTCGAAAAGCTTTCGTGTTGTGTGTATGTCTCAGTGTGTTGCCTCAAAACAGAAGGCACAGGAGAGTTTTCTGTCGAAAGAATATTGTAGAATACCACGTTATAAGGAAATACAATTTTGGAGAGTAAAGACAAATACGTACGTATTGGAAACACTTTAAGAGAAGAAATAAAGCATCGTACAAAATTAGCTTGTATCTCCAAAACTACACGTTGTAACTCGAAAAGAATTGGCGTGGCGTGTACCTCTTAACGTGTAGTCTCAAAAGAGAGCCCAAAGGAGAATTTTCTTTCGTCAAAATTTTTCAGAAAATCAAGTTTTAAGGAAATCCCGCATCATGCGAAATTATCTTGTTTTTCCTAAACAACACGTTGTAAGTCGAAAAGCTTTCGTGTTGCGTGTATGTCTAAGTGTGCAGCCTCAAAACAGAAGGCACAGGAGAGTTTTCTCTCGAAAGAATATGTAAGAAAACCACATTATAACGAAATACAGTTTGGCAGAGTAAAAACAAATACGTACTTATTGGAAACACTTTACAAGTAGAAATAACGCATCGTACAAAATTAGCTTGTATCTCCAAAACTACACGTTGTAACTCGAAAAGAATTGTTGTGGCGTGTCCGTCTTAACATGTAGCATCTAAAGAGAACCAAAAGGAGAATTTTCTTTCGTCAAAATTTTTCAGAAAATCACGTTTTAAGAAAATCCCGCATCGTGCGAAATTATCTTGTTTTTCCTAAACAACACGTTGTAACTCGAAAAGCTTTCATGTTGCGTGTATGTCTAAGTGTGTAGCCTCAAAACAGAAGGCACAGGAGAGTTTTCTGTCGAAAGAAATATGTAGAATACCACGTTATAAGGAAATACAATTTTGCAGAGTAAAGACAAATACGTACTTATTGGAAACACTTTACGAGAAGAAATAACGCATCGTACAAAATTAGCTTGTATCTCCAAATCTACATGTTGTAACTCGAAAAGAATTGGTGTGTCGTGTACGTCTTAGCGTGTAGCCTCAAAGAGAACCCAAAGGAGAATTTTCTCTCTTCAAAATTTTTCAGAAAATCGCATTTTGAGGAAATCCCGCATGGTGCGAAATTATCTTGTTTTTTCTAAACAACACGTTGTAAGTTGAAAAGCTTTCGTGTTGCGTGTATGTCTAAGTGTGTAGCCTCAAAAGAGAAGGCACAGGAGAGTTTTCTCTCAAAAGAATATGTAAGAAAACCACGGTATAACGAAATACAGTTTTGCAGAGTAAAGACAAATACGTACTTATTGGGAACACTTTACGAGAAGAAATAACGCATCTTACAAAATTAGCTTGTATCTCCAAAACTACACGTTGTAACTCGAAATGAATTGTTGTGGCGAGTACGTCTTAACATGTAGCATCTAAAGAGAACCAAAAGGAGAATTTTCTTTCGTCAACATTTTTCAGAAAATCACGTTTTAAGGAAATCCCGCATCATGCGAAATTATCTTGTTTTTCCTAAACAACACGTTTTAACTCGAAAAGCTTTCGTGTTGCGTGTATGTCTAAGTGTGCAGCCTCAAAACAGAAGGCACCGGAGAGTTTTCTCTCGAAAGAATATTGTAGAATACCACGTTATAAGGAAATACAATTTTGCAGAGTAAAGACAAATATGTACGTATTGGAAACACTTTAGGTGAAGAAATAAGGCATCGTACAAAATTAGCTTGTATCTCCAAAACTACACGTTGTAACTCGCAAAGAATTGTTGTGGCGTGTCCGTCTTAACATGTAGCATCTAAGGAGAACCAAAAGAAGAATTTTCTTTCGTCAAAATTTTTCAGAAAATCACGTTTTAAGGAAATCCCGCATCGTGCGAAATTATCTTGTTTTTCCTAAACAACACCCTGTAACTCGAAAGGCTTTCGTGTTGCGTGTATGTCTAAGTGTGTAGCCTCAAAAGAGAAAGCACAGCAGAGTTTTCTCTCGAAAGAATATGTAAGAATACCACTTCATAAGGAAATACAATTTTGCAGAGTAAAGACAAATACGTACTTATTGGAAACTCTTTACGAGAAGAAATAACGCATAGTACAAAATTAGCTTGTATCTCCAAAACTACACGTTGTAACTCGAAAAGAATTGGTGTGGTGTGTACGGCTTAAGGTGTACTCTCAAAAGAGAGCCCAAAGGAGAATTTTCTTTCGTCAAAATTTTTCAGAAAATCACGTTTTAAGGAAATCCCGCATCGTGCGAAATTATCTTCTTTTTTCTAAACAACACGTTGTTACTCGAAAAGATTTCGTGTTGCGTGTATGTCTAAGTGTGTAGCCTCAAAACAGAAGGCACAGGAGAGTTTTCTGTCGAAAAATACTGTAGAATACCATGTTATTAGGAAATACAATTTTGCAGTGTAAAGAAAAATACGTACGTATTGGAAACACTTTACGAGAAGAAATAACGCAACGTTCAAAATTAGCTTGTATCTCCAAAACTACACGTTGTAACTCGAAAAGAATTGGTGTGGCGTGTACGTCTTAACGTGTAGCCTCAAAAGAGAACCCAAAGGAGAATTTTCTTTCGTCAAAATTTTTCAGAAAATCGCGTTTTGCGGAAATCCGCATCGTGTGAAATTATCTTGTTTTTCCTAAACAACACTTTGTAAGTCGAAAAGATTTCGTGTTGCGTGTATGTCTAAGTGTGTAGCCTCAAAAGACAAGGCACAGGAGAGTTTTCTCTCAAAAGAATATGTAAGAAAACCACGTTATAACGAAATACAGTTTTGCAGAGTAAAGACATATACGTACGTATTGGAAACACTTTACGAGAAGAAATAACGCATCATACAAAATTAGCTTGTATCTCCAAAACTACACGTTGGAACTCGAAAAGAATTGTTGTGGCGTGTACGACTTAACATGTAGCATCTAAAGAGAACCCAAAGGAGAATTTTCTTTCGTCAAAATTTTTCAGAAGATCACGTTTTAAGGAAATCCCGCATCGTGCGAAATTATCTTGTTTTTCCTAAACAACATGTTGTAACTCGAAAAGCTTTCGTGTTGCGTGTATGTCTAAGTGTGTAGCCTCAAAAGAGAAGACACAGGAGAGTTTTCTCTCGAAAGAATATGTAAGAATACCACTTCATAAGGAAATACAGTTTTGCAGAGTAAAGACAAATACGTACTTATTGGAAACTCTTTATGAGAAGAAATAACGCATAGTAAAAAATTAGCTTGTATCTCCAAAACTACACGTTGTAACTCGAAAAGAATTGTTGTGGTGTGTACGTCTTAACATGTAGCATCTAAAGAGAACCAAAAGGAGAATTTTTTTTTCGTCAAAATTTTTCATAAATCACATTTTAAGGAAATCCCACATCATGCGAAATTATCTTGTTTTTCCTAAACAACACGTTGTAAGTCGAAATGCTTTCATGTTGCGTGTATGTCTAAGTGTGTAGCCTCAAAAGAGAAGGCACAGGAGAGTTTTCTTTCGAAAGAATATGTAAGAATACCACTTCATAAGGAAATACAGTTTTGCAGAGTAAAGACAAATACGTACTTATTGGAAACTCTTTACGAGAAGAAATAACGCATAGTAAAAAATTAGCTTGTATCTCCAAAACTACACGTTGTAACTCGAAAAGAATTGATGTGGCGTGTACGTCTTAACGTGTAGTCTCAAAAGAGAGCCCAAAGGAGAATTTTCTTTCTTCAAAATTTTTCAGAAAATCACGTTTTAAGGAAATCCCGCATCATGCGAAATTATCTTGTTTTTCCTAAACAACACGTTGTAACTCGAAAAGCTTTCGTGTTGCGTGTATGTCTAAGTGTGTAGCCTCAAAAGAGAAGGCACAGGAGAGTTTTCTCTCGAAAGAATATGTAAAAATACCACTTCATTAGGAAATACAGTTTTGCAGAGTAAAGACATATACATACATATTGGAAACTCTACGAGAAGAAATAACGCATAGTACAAAATTGGCTTGTATCTCCAAAACTACACGTTGTAACACGAAAAGAATTGGTGTGGCGTGTACGTCTTAACTTGTAGTCTCAAAAGAGTGCCCAAGGAGAATTTTGTTTCGTCAAAATTTTTCAGATAATCACGTTTTAAGGAAATCCCGCATCGTGCGAAATTATCTTGTTTTTCCTAAACAACACGTTGTAACTCGAAAAGCTTTCGTGTTGCGTGTATGTCTAAGTGTGTAGCCTCAAAACAGAAGGCACAGGAGAGTTTTCTGTCGAAAGAATATTGTAAAAAACCACGTTATAAGGAAATACAATTTTGCAGAGTAAAGACAAATACATACATATTGGAAACACTTTACAAGAAGAAATAACGCATTGTAAAAAATTAGCTTGTATCTCCAAAACTACACGTTGTAACTCGAAAAGAATTGTTGTGGTGTGTACGTCTTAACATGTAGCATCTAAAGAGAACCAAAAGGAGAATTTTTTTTCGTCAAAATTTTTCAGAAAATCGCGTTTTGAGGAAATCCGCATCGTGCGAAATTATCTTGTTTTTCCTAAACAACACTTTATAAGTCGAAAAGCTTTCGTGTTGCCTGTATGTCTAAGTCTGTAGCCTCAAAAGACAAGGCACAGGAGAGTTTTCTCTCAAAACAATATGTAAGAAAACCACGTTATAACGAAATGCAGTTTTGCAGAGTAAATACATATACGTACGTATTGGAAACACTTTACGAGAAGAAATAACGCATCATACAAAATTAGCTTGTATCTCCAAAACTACACGTTGGAACTCGAAAAGAATTGTTGTGGCGTGTACGACTTAACATGTAGCATCTAAAGAGAACCCAAAGGAGAATTTTCTTTCGTCAAAATTTTTCAGAAGATCACGTTTTAAGGAAATCCCGCCTCGTGCGAAATTATCTTGTTTTTCCTAAACAACATGTTGTAACTCGAAAAGCTTTCGTGTTGCGTGTATGTCTAAGTGTGTAGCCTCAAAAGAGAAGACACAGGAGAGTTTTCTCTCGAAAGAATATGTAAGAATACCACTTCATAAGGAAATATAGTTTTGCAGAGTAAAGACATATACGTACATATTGGAAACTCTATGAGAAGAAATAACGCATAGTACAAAATTAGCTTGTATCTCCAAAACTACACATTGTAACTCGAAAGAATTGGTGTGGCGTGTACGTCTTAACGTGTAGTCTCAAAAGAGTGCCCAAGGAGAATTTTGTTTCGTCAAAATTTTTCAGATAACCACGTTTTAAGGAAATCCCGCATCGTGCGAAATTATCTTGTTTTTCCTAAACAACACGTTGTAACTCGAAAAGCTTTCGTGTTGCATGTATGTCTAAGTGTGTAGCCTCAAAACAGAAGGCACAGGAGAGTTTTCTGTCGAAAGAATATTGTAAAAAATCACGTTATAAGGAAATACAATTTTGCAGAGTAAAGACAAATACAAACATATTGGAAACACTTTATGAGAAGAAATAACGCATTGTACAAAATTAGCTTGTATCTCCAAAACTACACGTTTTAACTCGAAAAGAATTGTTGTGGTGTGTACGTCTTAACATGTAGCATCTAAAGAGAACCAAAAGGAGAATTTTTTTTCTACAAAATTTTTCAGAAAATCACATTTTAAGGAAATCCCACATCATGCGAAATTATCTTCTTTTTTTTAAACAACACGTTGTAAGTCGAAAAGCTTTCATGTTGCGTGTATGTCTAAGAGTGTAGCCTCAAAGAGAAGGCACATGAGAGTTTTCTCTCGAAAGAATATGTAAGAATACCACTTCATAAGGAAATATAGTTTTGCAGAGTAAGAGACAAATACGTACTTATTGGAAACTCTTTACGAGAAGAAATAACGCATAGTAAAAAATTAGCTTGTATCTCCAAAACTACACGTTGTAACTCGAAAAGAATTGGTGTGGCGTGTACGTCTTAACTTGTAGTCTCAAAAGAGTGCCCAAAGGAGAATTTTCTTTCGTCAAAATTTTTCAGAAGATCACCTATTAAAGAAATTCCGCATCGTGCGAAATTATCTTGTTTTTCCTAAACAACACATTGTAACTCGAAAAGCATTCATGTTGCGTGTATGTCTAACTGTGTAGCCTCAAAACCGAAGGCACAGGAGAGTTTTCTGTCGAAAGAATATTGTAGAATACCACGTTATAAGGAAATACAATTTTGGAGAGTAAAGACAAATACGTACGTATTGGAAACACTTTAAGAGAAGAAATAACGCATCGTACAAAATTAGCTTGTATCTCCAAAACTACACGTTGTAACTCGAAAAGAATTGGTGTGGCGTGTACGTCTTAACGTGTAGCCTCAAAAGAAAACCCAAAGGAGAATTTTCTTTCGTCAAAATTTTTCAGAAAATCGCGTTTTGAGGAAATTCCGCATCGTGCGAAATTATCTTGTTTTTCCTAAACAACACGTTGTAAGTCGAAAAGCTTTCGTGTTGCGTTTATGTCTAAGTGTGTAGCCTCAAAAGAGAAGGCACAGGAGAGTTTTCTCTCGAAAGAATATGTAAGAAAACCACATTATAACGAAATACAGTTTGGCAGAGTAAAAACAAATACGTACTTATTGGAAACACTTTACAAGTAGAAATAACGCATCTTACAAAATTAGCTTGTATCTCCAAAACTACACGTTGTAACTCGAAAAGAATTGGTGTGGCGTGTATGTCTTAACGTGTAGTCTCAAAAGAGTTCCCAAAGGAGAATTTTCTTTCGTCAAAATTTTTCAGAAGTTCACGTTTGAAGGAAATCCCGCATCGTGCACAATTATCTTCTTTTTTCTAAACAACACGTTGTAACTCGAAAAGATTTCGTGTTGCGTGTATGTCTAAGTGTGTAGCCTCAAAACAGAAGGCAGAGGAGAGTTTTCTGTCGAAAAATATAGTAGAATACCACGTTATTAGGAAATACAATTTTGCAGTGTAAAGACAAATACGTACGTATTGGAAACACTTTACAAGAAGAAATAACGCAACGTTCAAAATTAGCTTGTATCTCCAAAACTACACGTTGTAACTCGAAAAGAATTGGTGTGGCGTGTACGTCTTAACGTGTAGCCTCAAAAGAAAATCAAAAGGAGAATTTTCTCTCGTCAAAATTTTTCAGAAAATCGCGTTTTGAGGAAATCCGCATCGTGCGAAATTATCTTGTTTTTCCTAAACAACACTTTGTAAGTCGAAAAGCTTTCGTGTTGCGTGTATGTCTAAGTGTGTAGCCTCAAAAGACAAGGCACAGGAGAGTTTTCTCTCAAAAGACTATGTAAGAAAACCACGTTATAACGAAATACAGTTTTGCAGAGTAAAGACATATACGTACGTATTGGAAACACTTTACGAGAAGAAATAACGCATCATACAAAATTAGCTTGTATCTCCAAAACTACACGTTGGAACTCGAAAAGAATTGTTGTGGCGTGTACGACTTAACATGTAGCATCTAAAGAGAACCCAAAGGAGAATTTTCTTTCGTCAAAATTTTTCAGAAGATCACGTTTTAAGGAAATCCCGCATTGTGCGAAATTATCTTGTTTTTCCTAAACAACATGTTGTAACTCGAAAAGCTTTCGTGTTGCGTGTATGTCTAAGTGTGTAGCCTCAAAAGAGAAGACACAGGAGAGTTTTCTCTCGAAAGAATATGTAAGAATACCACTTCATAAGAAATACAGTTTTTCAGAGTAAAGACATATACGTACATATTGGAAACTCTATGAGAAGAAATAATGCATAGTACAAAATTAGCCTGTATCTCCAAAACTACACGTTGTAACTCGAAAAGAATTGGTGTGGCGTGTACGTCTTAATGTGTAGCCTCAAAAGAGAACCCAAAGGAGAATTTTCTTTCGTCAAAATATTTCAGAAAATCGCGTTTTGAGGAAATTCCGCATCATGCGAAATTATCTTGTTTTTCCTAAACAAAACGTTGTAAGTCGAAAAGCTTTCGTGTTGCGTTTATGTCTAAGTGTGTAGCCTCAAAAGAGAAGGCACAGGAGAGTTTTCTCTCGATAGAATATGTAAGAAAACCACATTATAACGAAATACATTTTTGCAGACTAAAAACAAATACGTACTTATTGGAAACACTTTACAAGTAGAAATAACGCATCGAACAAAATTAGCTTGTATCTCCAAAAATATACGTTGTAACTCGAAAAGAATTGGTGTGGCGTGTATGTCTTAACGTGTAGTCTCAAAAGAGAGCCCAATGGAAAATTTTCTTTCGTCAAAATTTTTCAGAAGATCACGTTTGAAGGAAATCCCGCATCGTGCGAAATTATCTTCTTTTTTCTAAACAACACGTTGTAACTCGAAAAGATTTCGTGTTGCGTGTATGTCTAAGTGTGTAGCCTCAAAACAGAAGGCACAGGAGAGTTTTCTGTCGAAAAATACTGTAGAATACCATGTTATTAGGAAATACAATTTTGCAGTGTAAAGACAAATACGTACGTATTGGAAACACTTTACGAGAAGAAATAACGCAACGTTCAAAATTAGCTTGTATCTCCAAAACTACACGTTGTAACTCGAAAAGAATTGGTGTGGCGTGTACGTCTTAACGTGTAGCCTCAAAAGAGAACCCAAAGGAGAATTTTCTTTCGTCAAAATTTTTCAGAAAATCGCGTTTTGCGGAAATCCGCATCGTGTGAAATTATCTTGTTTTTCCTAAACAACACTTTGTAAGTCGAAAAGATTTCGTGTTGCGTGTATGTCTAAGTGTGTAGCCTCAAAAGACAAGGCACAGGAGAGTTTTCTCTCAAAAGAATATGTAAGAAAACCACGTTATAACGAAATACAGTTTTGCAGAGTAAAGACATATACGTACGTATTGGAAACACTTTACGAGAAGAAATAACGCATCATACAAAATTAGCTTGTATCTCCAAAACTACACGTTGGAACTCGAAAAGAATTGTTGTGGCGTGTACGACTTAACATGTAGCATCTAAAGAGAACCCAAAGGAGAATTTTCTTTCGTCAAAATTTTTCAGAAGATCACGTTTTAAGGAAATCCCGCATCGTGCGAAATTATCTTGTTTTTCCTAAACAACATGTTGTAACTCGAAAAGCTTTCGTGTTGCGTGTATGTCTAAGTGTGTAGCCTCAAAAGAGAAGACACAGGAGAGTTTTCTCTCGAAAGAATATGTAAGAATACCACTTCATAAGGAAATACAGTTTTGCAGAGTAAAGACAAATACGTACTTATTGGAAACTCTTTATGAGAAGAAATAACGCATAGTAAAAAATTAGCTTGTATCTCCAAAACTACACGTTGTAACTCGAAAAGAATTGTTGTGGTGTGTACGTCTTAACATGTAGCATCTAAAGAGAACCAAAAGGAGAATTTTTTTTTCGTCAAAATTTTTCATAAATCACATTTTAAGGAAATCCCACATCATGCGAAATTATCTTGTTTTTCCTAAACAACACGTTGTAAGTCGAAATGCTTTCATGTTGCGTGTATGTCTAAGTGTGTAGCCTCAAAGAGAAGGCACAGGAGAGTTTTCTTTCGAAAGAATATGTAAGAATACCACTTCATAAGGAAATACAGTTTTGCAGAGTAAAGACAAATACGTAATTATTGGAAACTCTTTACGAGAAGAAATAACGCATAGTAAAAAATTAGCTTGTATCTCCAAAACTACACGTTGTAACTCGAAAAGAATTGATGTGGCGTGTACGTCTTAACGTGTAGTCTCAAAAGAGAGCCCAAAGGAGAATTTTCTTTCTTCAAAATTTTTCAGAAAATCACGTTTTAAGGAAATCCCGCATCATGCGAAATTATCTTGTTTTTCCTAAACAACACGTTGTAACTCGAAAAGCTTTCGTGTTGCGTGTATGTCTAAGTGTGTAGCCTCAAAAGAGAAGGCACAGGAGAGTTTTCTCTCGAAAGAATATGTAAAAATACCACTTCATTAGGAAATACAGTTTTGCAGAGTAAAGACATATACATACATATTGGAAACTCTACGAGAAGAAATAACGCATAGTACAAAATTGGCTTGTATCTCCAAAACTACACGTTGTAACTCGAAAAGAATTGGTGTGGCGTGTACGTCTTAACTTGTAGTCTCAAAAGAGTGCCCAAGGAGAATTTTGTTTCGTCAAAATTTTTCAGATAATCACGTTTTAAGGAAATCCCGCATCGTGCGAAATTATCTTGTTTTTCCTAAACAACACGTTGTAACTCGAAAAGCTTTCGTGTTGCGTGTATGTCTAAGTGTGTAGCCTCAAAACAGAAGGCACAGGAGAGTTTTCTGTCGAAAGAATATTGTAAAAAACCACGTTATAAGGAAATACAATTTTGCAGAGTAAAGACAAATACATACATATTGGAAACACTTTACAAGAAGAAATAACGCATTGTAAAAAATTAGCTTGTATATCCAAAACTACACGTTGTAACTCGAAAAGAATTGTTGTGGTGTGTACGTCTTAACATGTAGCATCTAAAGAGAACCAAAAGGAGAATTTTTTTCGTCAAAATTTTTCAGAAAATCGCGTTTTGAGGAAATCCGCATCGTGCGAAATTATCTTGTTTTTCCTAAACAACACTTTATAAGTCGAAAAGCTTTCGTGTTGCCTGTATGTCTAAGTCTGTAGCCTCAAAAGACAAGGCACAGGAGAGTTTTCTCTCAAAAGAATATGTAAGAAAACCACGTTATAACGAAATACAGTTTTGCAGAGTAAAGACATATACGTACGTATTGGAAACACTTTACGAGAAGAAATAACGCATCATACAAAATTAGCTTGTATCTCCAAAACTACACGTTGGAACTCGAAAAGAATTGTTGTGGCGTGTACGACTTAACATGTAGCATCTAAAGAGAACCCAAAGGAGAATTTTCTTTCGTCAAAATTTTTCAGAAGATCACGTTTTAAGGAAATCCCGCCTCGTGCGAAATTATCTTGTTTTTCCTAAACAACATGTTGTAACTCGAAAAGCTTTCGTGTTGCGTGTATGTCTAAGTGTGTAGCCTCAAAAGAGAAGACACAGGAGAGTTTTCTCTCGAAAGAATATGTAAGAATACCACTTCATAAGGAAATACAGTTTTGCAGAGTAAAGACATATACGTACATATTGGAAACTCTATGAGAAGAAATAACGCATAGTACAAAATTAGCTTGTATCTCCAAAACTACACATTGTAACTCGAAAGAATTTGTGTGGCGTGTATGTCTTAACGTGTAGTCTCAAAAGAGTGCCCAAGGAGAATTTTGTTTCCTCAAAATTTTTCAGATAACCACGTTTTAAGGAAATCCCGCATCGTGCGAAATTATCTTGTTTTTCCTAAACAACACGTTGTAACTCGAAAAGCTTTCGTGTTGCGTGTATGTCTAAGTGTGTAGCCTCAAAACAGAAGGCACAGGAGAGTTTTCTGTCGAAAGAATATTGTAAAAAATCACGTTATAAGGAAATACAATTTTGCAGAGTAAAGACAAATACAAACATATTGGAAACACTTTATGAGAAGAAATAACGCATTGTACAAAATTAGCTTGTATCTCCAAAACTACACGTTTTAACTCGAAAAGAATTGTTGTGGTGTGTACGTCTTAACATGTAGCATCTAAAGAGAACCAAAAGGAGAATTTTTTTTCTACAAAATTTTTCAGAAAATCACATTTTAAGGAAATCCCACATCATGCGAAATTATCTTCTTTTTTTTAAACAACACGTTGTAAGTCGAAAAGCTTTCATGTTGCGTGTATGTCTAAGAGTGTAGCCTCAAAGAGAAGGCACATGAGAGTTTTCTCTCGAAAGAATATGTAAGAATACCACTTCATAAGGAAATATAGTTTTGCAGAGTAAGAGACAAATACGTACTTATTGGAAACTCTTTACGAGAAGAAATAACGCATAGTAAAAAATTAGCTTGTATCTCCAAAACTACACGTTGTAACTCGAAAAGAATTGGTGTGGCGTGTACGTCTTAACTTGTAGTCTCAAAAGAGTGCCCAAAGGAGAATTTTCTTTCGTCAAAATTTTTCAGAAGATCACCTATTAAAGAAATTCCGCATCGTGCGAAATTATCTTGTTTTTCCTAAACAACACATTGTAACTCGAAAAGCATTCATGTTGCGTGTATGTCTAACTGTGTAGCCTCAAAACCGAAGGCACAGGAGAGTTTTCTGTCGAAAGAATATTGTAGAATACCACGTTATAAGGAAATACAATTTTGGAGAGTAAAGACAAATACGTACGTATTGGAAACACTTTAAGAGAAGAAATAACGCATCGTACAAAATTAGCTTGTATATCCAAAACTACACGTTGTAACTCGAAAAGAATTGGTGTGGCGTGTACGTCTTAACGTGTAGCCTCAAAAGAGAACCCAAAGGAGAATTTTCTTTCGTCAAAATTTTTCAGAAAATCGCGTTTTGAGGAAATTCCGCATCGTGCGAAATTATCTTGTTTTTCCTAAACAACACGTTGTAAGTCGAAAAGCTTTCGTGTTGCGTTTATGTCTAAGTGTGTAGCCTCAAAAGAGAAGGCACAGGAGAGTTTTCTCTCGAAAGAATATGTAAGAAAACCACATTATAACGAAATACAGTTTGGCAGAGTAAAAACAAATACGTACTTATTGGAAACACTTTACAAGTAGAAATAACGCATCGTACAAAATTAGCTTGTATCTCCAAAACTACACGTTGTAACTCGAAAAGAATTGGTGTGGCGTGTATGTCTTAACGTGTAGTCTCAAAAGAGTTCCCAAAGGAGAATTTTCTTTCGTCAAAATTTTTCAGAAGATCACGTTTGAAGGAAATCCCGCATCGTGCACAATTATCTTCTTTTTTCTAAACAACACGTTGTAACTCGAAAAGATTTCGTGTTGCGTGTATGTCTAAGTGTGTAGCCTCAAAACAGAAGGCAGAGGAGAGTTTTCTGTCGAAAAATATAGTAGAATACCACGTTATTAGGAAATACAATTTTGCAGTGTAAAGACAAATACGTACGTATTGGAAACACTTTACAAGAAGAAATAACGCAACGTTCAAAATTAGCTTTTATCTCCAAAACTACACGTTGTAACTCGAAAAGAATTGGTGTGGCGTGTACGTCTTAACGTGTAGCCTCAAAAGAGAACCCAAATGAGAATTTTCTCTCGTCAAAATTTTTCAGAAAATCGCGTTTTGAGGAAATCCGCATCGGGCGAAATTATCTTGTTTTTCCTAAACAACACTTTGTAAGTCGAAAAGCTTTCGTGTTGCGTGTATGTCTAAGTGTGTAGCCTCAAAAGACAAGGCACAGGAGAGTTTTCTCTCAAAAGAATATGTAAGAAAACCACGTTATAACGAAATACAGTTTTGCAGAGTAAAGACATATACGTACGTATTGGAAACACTTTACCAGAAGAAATAACGCATCATACAAAATTAGCTTGTATCTCCAAAACTACACGTTGGAACTCGAAAAGAATTGTTGTGGCGTGTACGACTTAACATGTAGCATCAAAAGAGAACCCAAAGGAGAATTTTCTTTTGTCAAAATTTTTCAGAAGATCACGTTTAAGGAAATCCCGCATCGTGCGAAATTATCTTGTTTTTCCTAAACAACATGTTGTAACTCGAAAAGCTTTCGTGTTGCGTGTATGTCTAAGTGTGTAGCCTCAAAGAGAATGAACAGGAGAGTTTTCTCTCGAAAGAATATGTAAGAATACCACTTCATAAGAAATACAGTTTTTCAGAGTAAAGACATATACGTACATATTGGAAACTCTATGAGAAGAAATAATGCATAGTACAAAATTAGCCAGTATCTCCAAAACTACACGTTGTAACTCGAAAAGAATTGGTGTGGCGTGTACGTCTTAATGTGTAGCCTCAAAAGAGAACCCAAAGGAGAATTTTCTTTCGTCAAAATTTTTCAGAAAATCGCGTTTTGAGGAAATTCCGCATCTTGCGAAATTATCTTGTTTTTCCTAAACAACACGTTGTAAGTCGAAAAGCTTTCGTGTTGCGTTTATGTCTAAGTGTGTAGCCTCAAAAGAGAAGGCACAGGAGAGTTTTCTCTCGATAGAATATGTAAGAAAACCACATTATAACCAAATACATTTTTGCAGACTAAAAACAAATACGTACTTATTGGAAACACTTTACAAGTAGAAATAACGCATCGAACAAAATTAGCTTGTATCTCCAAAAATATACGTTGTAACTCGAAAAGAATTGGTGTGGCGTGTATGTCTTAACGTGTAGTCTCAAAAGAGAGCCCAATGGAGAATTTTCTTTCGTCAAAATTTTCAGAAGATCACGTTTGAAGGAAATCCCGCATCGTGCGAAATTATCTTCTTTTTTCTAAACAACACGTTGTAACTCGAAAAGATTTCGTGTTGCGTGTATGTCTAAGTGTGTAGCCTCAAAACAGAAGGCACAGGAGAGTTTTCTGTCGAAAAATACTGTAGAATACCACGTTATTAGGAAATACAATTTTGCAGTGTAAAGACAAATACGTACGTATTGGAAACACTTTACGAGAAGAAATAACGCAACGTTCAAAATTAGCTTGTATCTCCAAAACTACACGTTGTAACTCGAAAAGAATTGGTGTGGCTTGTACGTCTTAACGTGTAGCCTCAAAAGAGAACCCAAAGGAGAATTTTCTTTCGTCAAAATTTTTCAGAAAATCGCGTTTTGCGGAAATCCGCATCGTGTGAAATTATCTTGTTTTTCCTAAAAAACACTTTGTAAGTCGAAAAGATTTCGTGTTGCGTGTATGTCTAAGTGTGTAGCCTCAAAAGACAAGGCACAGGAGAGTTTTCTCTCAAAAGAATATGTAAGAAAACCACGTTATAACGAAATACAGTTTTGCAGAGTAAAGACATATACGTACGTATTGGAAACACTTTACGAGAAGAAATAACGCATCATACAAAATTAGCTTGTATCTCCAAAACTACACGTTGGAACTGGAAAAGAATTGTTGTGGCGTGTACGACTTAACATGTAGCATCTAAAGAGAACCCAAAGGAGAATTTTCTTTCGTCAAAATTTTTCAGAAGATCACGTTTTAAGGAAATCCCGCATCGTGCGAAATTATCTTGTTTTTCCTAAACAACATGTTGTAACTCGAAAAGCTTTCGTGTTGCGTGTATGTCTAAGTGTGTAGCCTCAAAAGAGAAGACACAGGAGAGTTTTCTCTCGAAAGAATATGTAAGAATACCACTTCATAAGGAAATACAGTTTTGCAGAGTAAAGACAAATACGTACTTATTGGAAACTCTTTATGAGAAGAAATAACGCATAGTAAAAAATTAGCTTGTATCTCCATAACTACACGTTGTAACTCGAAAAGAATTGTTGTGGTGTGTACGTCTTAACATGTAGCATCTAAAGAGAACCAAAAGGAGAATTTTTTTTTCGTCAAAATTTTTCATAAATCACATTTTAAGGAAATCCCACATCATGCGAAATTATCTTGTTTTTCCTAAACAACACGTTGTAAGTCGAAATGCTTTCATGTTGCGTGTATGTCTAAGTGTGTAGCCTCAAAGAGAAGGCACAGGAGAGTTTTCTCTCGAAAGAATATGTAAGAATACCGCTTCATAAGGAAATACAGTTTTGCAGAGTAAAGACAAATACGTACTTATTGGAAACTCTTTACGAGAAGAAATAACGCATAGTAAAAAATTAGCTTGTATCTCCAAAACTACACGTTGTAACTCGAAAAGAATTGATGTGGCGTGTAAGTCTTAACGTGTAGTCTCAAAAGAGAGCCCAAAGGAGAATTTTCTTTCTTCAAAATTTTTCAGAAAATCACGTTTTAAGGAAATCCCGCATCATGCGAAATTATCTTGTTTTTCCTAAACAACACGTTGTAACTCGAAAAGCTTTCGTGTTGCGTGTATGTCTAAGTGTGTAGCCTCAAAAGAGAAGGCACAGGAGAGTTTTCTCTCGAAAGAATATGTAAAAATACCACTTCATTAGGAAATACAGTTTTGCAGAGTAAAGACATATACATACATATTGGAAACTCTACGAGTAGAAATAACGCATAGTACAAAATTGGCTTGTATCTCCAAAACTACACGTTGTAACTCGAAAAGAATTGGTGTGGCGTGTACGTCTTAACTTGTAGTCTCAAAAGAGTGCCCAAGGAGAATTTTGTTTCGTCAAAATTTTTCAGATAATCACGTTTTAAGGAAATCCCGCATCGTGCGAAATTATCTTGTTTTTCCTAAACAACACATTGTAACTCGAAAAGCTTTCGTGTTGCGTGTATGTCTAAGTGTGTAGCCTCAAAACAGAAGGCACAGGAGAGTTTCCTGTCGAAAGAATATTGTAAAAAACCACGTTATAAGGAAATACAATTTTGCAGAGTAAAGACAAATACATACATATTGGAAACACTTTACAAGAAGAAATAACGCATTGTAAAAAATTAGCTTGTATCTCCAAAACTACACGTTGTAACTCGAAAAGAATTGTTGTGGTGTGTACGTCTTAACGTGTAGCATCTAAAGAGAACCAAAAGGAGAATTTTTTTTCGTCAAAATTTTTTAGAAAATCACATTTTAAGGAAATCCCACATCATGCGAAATTATCTTGTTTTTCCTAAACAACACGTTGTAAGTCGAAAAGCTTTCATGTTGCGTGTATGTCTAAGTGTGTAGCCTCAAAGAGAAGGCACAGGAGAGTTTTCTCTCGAAAGAATATGTAAGAATACCACTTCATAAGGAAATACAGTTTTGCAGAGTAAAGACAAATACGTACTTATTGGAAACTCTTTACAAGAAGAAATAACGCATAGTAAAAAATTAGCTTGTATCTCCAAAACTACACGTTGTAACTCGAAAAGAATTGATGTGGCGTGTACGTCTTAACGTGTAGTCTCAAAAGAGAGCCCAAAGGAGAATTTTCTTTCGTCAAAATATTTCAGAAAATCACGTTTTAAGGAAATCCCGCATCATGCGAAATTATCTTGTTTTTCCTAAACAACACGTTGTAACTCGAAAAGCTTTCGTGTTGCGTGTATGTCTAAGTGTGTAGCCTCAAAAGAGAAGGCACAGGAGAGTTTTCTCTCGAAAGAATATGTAAAAATACCACTTCATTAGGAAATACAGTTTTGCAGAGTAAAGACATATACATACATATTGGAAACTCTACGAGAAGAAATAACGCATAGTACAAAATTAGCTTGTATCTCCAAAACTACATGTTGTAACGCGAAAAGAATTGGTGTGGCGTGTACGTCTTAACTTGTAGTCTCAAAAGAGTGCCCAAGGAGAATTTTGTTTCGTCAAAATTTTTCAGATGATCACGTTTTAAGGAAATCCCGCATCGTGCGAAATTATCTTGTTTTTCCTAAACAACACGTTGTAACTCGAAAAGCTTTCGTGTTGCGTGTATGTCTAAGTGTGTAGCCTCAAAACAGAAGGCACAGGAGAGTTTTCTGTCGAAAGAATATTGTAAAAAACCACGTTATAAGGAAATACAATTTTGCAGAGTAAAGACAAATACATACATATTGGAAACACTTTACAAGAAGAAATAACGCATTGTAAAAAATTAGCTTGTATCTCCAAAACTACACGTTGTAACTCGAAAATAATTGTTGTGGTGTGTACGTCTTAACATGTAGCATCTAAAGAGAACCAAAAGGAGAATTTTTTTTCGTCAAAATTTTTCAGAAAATCACATTTTAAGGAAATCCCACATCATGCGAAATTATCTTGTTTTTCCTAAACAACACGTTGTAAGTCGAAAAGCTTTCATGTTGCGTGTATGTCTAAGTGTGTAGCCTCAAAGAGAAGGCACAGGAGAGTTTTCTCTCGAAAGAATATGTAAGAATACCACTTCATAAGGAAATACAGTTTTGCAGAGTAAAGACAAATACGTACTTATTGGAAACTCTTTACGAGAAGAAATAACGCATAGTAAAAAATTAGCTTGTATCTCCAAAACTACACGTTGTAACTCGAAAAGAATTGATGTGGCGTGTACGTCTTAACGTGTAGCCTCAAAAGAGAACCCAAAGGAGAATTTTCTTTCGTCAAAATTTTTCAGAAAATCGCGTTTTGCGGAAATCCGCATCGTGTGAAATTATCTTGTTTTTCCTAAACAACACTTTGTAAGTCGAAAAGATTTCGTGTTGCGTGTATGTCTAAGTGTGTAGCCTCAAAAGACAAGGCACAGGAGAGTTTTCTCTCAAAAGACTATGTAAGAAAACCACGTTATAAAGAAATACAGTTTTGCAGAGTAAAGACATATACGTACTTATTGGAAACACTTTACGAGAAGAAATAACGCATCATACAAAATTAGCTTGTATCTCCAAAACTACACGTTGGAACTCGAAAAGAATTTTGTGGCGTGTACGACTTAACATGTAGCATCTAAAGAGAACCCAAAGGAGAATTTTCTTTCGTCAAAATTTTTCAGAAGATCACGTTTTAAGGAAATCCCGCATCGTGCGAAATTATCTTGTTTTTCCTAAACAACATGTTGTAACTCGAAAAGCTTTCGTGTTGCGTGTATGTCTAAGTGTGTAGCCTCAAAAGAGAAGACACAGGAGAGTTTTCTCTCGAAAGAATATGTAAGAATACCACTTCATAAGGAAATACAGTTTTGCAGAGTAAAGACAAATACGTACTTATTGGAAACTCTTTATGAGAAGAAATAACGCATAGTAAAAAATTAGCTTGTATCTCCAAAACTACACGTTGTAACTCGAAAAGAATTGTTGTGGTGTGTACGTCTTAACATGTAGCATCTAAAGAGAACCAAACGGAGAATTTTTTTTTCGTCAAAATTTTTCATAAATCACATTTTAAGGAAATCCCACATCATGCGAAATTATCTTGTTTTTCCTAAACAACACGTTGTAAGTCGAAATGCTTTCATGTTGCGTGTATGTCTAAGTGTGTAGCCTCAAAACAGAAGGCACAGGAGAGTTTTCTTTCGAAAGAATATGTAAGAATACCACTTCATAAGGAAATACAGTTTTGCAGAGTAAAGACAAATAAGTACTTATTGGAAACTCTTTACGAGAAGAAATAACGCATAGTAAAAAATTAGCTTGTATCTCCAAAACTACACGTTGTAACTCGAAAAGAATTTATGTGGCGTGTACGTCTTAACGTGTAGTCTCAAAAGAGAGCCCAAAGGAGAATTTTCTTTCTTCAAAATTTTTCAGAAAATCACGTTTTAAGGAAATCCCGCATCATGCGAAATTATCTTGTTTTTCCTAAACAACACGTTGTAACTCGAAAAGCTTTCGTGTTGCGTGTATGTCTAAGTGTGTAGCCTCAAAAGAGAAGGCACAGGAGAGTTTTCTCTCGAAAGAATATGTAAAAATACCACTTCATTAGGAAATACAGTTTTGCAGAGTAAAGACATATACATACATATTGGAAACTCTACGAGAAGAATTAACGCATAGTACAAAATTGGCTTGTATCTCCAAAACTACACGTTGTAACTCGAAAAGAATTGGTGTGGCGTGTACGTCTTAACTTGTAGTCTCAAAAGAGTGCCCAAGGAGAATATTGTTTCGTCAAAATTTTTCAGATAATCACGTTTTAAGGAAATCCCGCATCGTGAGAAATTATCTTGTTTTTCCTAAACAACACGTTGTAACTCGAAAAGCTTTCGTGTTGCGTGTATGTCTAAGTGTGTAGCCTCAAAACAGAAGGCACAGGAGAGTTTTCTGCCGAAAGAATATTGTAAAAAACCACGTTATAAGGAAATACAATTTTGCAGAGTAAAGACAAATACATACATATTGGAAACACTTTACAAGAAGAAATAACGCATTGTAAAAAATTAGCTTGTATCTCCAAAACTACACGTTGTAACTCGAAAAGAATTGTTGTGGTGTGTACGTCTTAACATGTAGCATCTAAAGAGAACCAAAAGGAGAATTTTTTTTCGTCAAAATTTTTCAGAAAATCGCGTTTTGAGGAAATCCGCATCGTGCGAAATTATCTTGTTTTTCCTAAACAACACTTTATAAGTCGAAAAGCTTTCGTGTTGCCTGTATGTCTAAGTTTGTAGCCTCAAAAGACAAGGCACAGGAGAGTTTTCTCTCAAAAGAATATGTAAGAAAACCACGTTATAACGAAATACAGTTTTGCAGAGTAAATACATATACGTACGTATTGGAAACACTTTACGAGAAGAAATAACGCATCATACAAAATTAGCTTGTATCTCCAAAACTACACGTTGGAACTCGAAAAGAATTGTTGTGGCGTGTACGATTTAACATGTAGCATCTAAAGAGAACCCAAAGGAGAATTTTCTTTCGTCAAAATTTTTCAGAAGATCACGTTTTAAGGAAATCCCGCCTCGTGCGAAATTATCTTGTTTTTCCTAAACAACATGTTGTAACTCGAAAAGCTTTCGTGTTGCGTGTATGTCTAAGTGTGTAGCCTCAAAAGAGAAGGCACAGGAGAGTTTTCTCTCGAAAGAATATGTAAGAATACCACTTCATAAGGAAATACAGTTTTGCAGAGTAAAGACATATACGTACATATTGGAAACACTATGAGAAGAAATAACGCATAGTACAAAATTAGCTTGTATCTCCAAAACTACACATTGTAACTCGAAACAATTGGTGTGGCGTGTACGTCTTAACGTGTAGTCTCAAAAGAGTGCCCAAGGAGAATTTTGTTTCCTCAAAATTTTTCAGATAACCACGTTTTAAGGAAATCCCGCATCGTGCGAAATTATCTTGTTTTTCCTAAACAACACGTTGTAACTCGAAAAGCTTTCGTGTTGCGTGTATTTCTAAGTGTGTAGCCTCAAAACAGAAGGCACAGGAGAGTTTTCTGTCGAAAGAATATTGTAAAAAATCACGTTATAAGGAAATACAATTTTGCAGAGTAAAGACAAATACAAACATATTGGAAACACTTTATGAGAAGAAATAACGCATTGTACAAAATTAGCTTGTATCTCCAAAACTACACGTTGTAACTCGAAAAGAATTGTTGTGGTGTGTACGTCTTAACATGTAGCATCTAAAGAGAACCAAAAGGAGAATTTTTTTTCTACAAAACTTTTCAGAAAATCACATTTTAAGGAAATCCCACATCATGCGAAATTATCTTCTTTTTTTTAAACAACACGTTGTAAGTCGAAAAGCTTTCATATTGCATGTATGTCTAAGAGTGTAGCCTCAAAGAGAAGGCACATGAGAGTTTTCTCTCGAAAGAATATGTAAGAATACCACTTCATAAGGAAATATAGTTTTGCAGAGTAAGAGACAAATACGTACTTATTGGAAACTCTTTACGAGAAGAAATAACGCATAGTAAAAAATTAGCTTGTATCTCCAAAACTACACGTTGTAACTCGAAAAGAATTGGTGTGGCGTGTACGTCTTAACTTGTAGTCTCAAAAGAGTGCCCAAAGGAGAATTTTCTTTCGTCAAAATTTTTCAGAAGATCACCTATTAAAGAAATTCCGCATCGTGCGAAATTATCTTGTTTTTCCTAAACAACACATTGTAACTCGAAAAGCATTCATGTTGCGTGTATGTCTAACTGTGTAGCCTCAAAACCGAAGGCACAGGAGAGTTTTCTGTCGAAAGAATATTGTAGAATACCACGTTATAAGGAAATACAATTTTGGAGAGTAAAGACAAATACGTACGTATTGGAAACACTTTAAGAGAAGAAATAACGCATCGTACAAAATTAGCTTGTATATCCAAAACTACACGTTGTAACTCGAAAAGAATTGGTGTAGCGTGTACGTCTTAACGTGTAGCCTCAAAAGAGAACCCAAAGGAGAATTTTCTTTCGTCAAAATTTTTCAGAAAATCGCGTTTTGAGGAAATTCCGCATCGTGCGAAATTATCTTGTTTTTCCTAAACAACACGTTGTAAGTCGAAAAGCTTTCGTGTTGCGTTTATGTCTAAGTGTGTAGCCTCAAAAGAGAAGGCACAGGAGAGTTTTCTCTCGAAAGAATATGTAAGAAAACCACATTATAACGAAATACAGTTTGGCAGAGTAAAAACAAATACGTACTTATTGGAAACACTTTACAAGTAGAAATAACGCATCGTACAAAATTAGCTTGTATCTCCAAAACTACACGTTGTAACTCGAAAAGAATTGGTGTGGCGTGTATGTCTTAACGTGTAGTCTCAAAAGAGTTCCCAAAGGAGAATTTTCTTTCGTCAAAATTTTTCAGAAGATCACGTTTGAAGGAAATCCCGCATCGTGCACAATTATCTTCTTTTTTCTAAACAACACGTTGTAACTCGAAAAGATTTCGTGTTGCGTGCATGTCTAAGTGTGTAGCCTCAAAACAGAAGGCAGAGGAGAGTTTTCTGTCGAAAAATATAGTAGAATACCACGTTATTAGGAAATACAATTTTGCAGTGTAAAGACAAATACGTACGTATTGGAAACACTTTACAAGAAGAAATAACGCAACGTTCAAAATTAGCTTGTATCTCCAAAACTACACGTTGTAACTCGAAAAGAATTGGTGTGGCGTGTACGTCTTAACGTGTAGCCTCAAAAGAGGACCCAAAGGAGAATTTTCTCTCGTCAAAATTTTTCAGAAAATCGCGTTTTGAGGAAATCCGCATCGTGCGAAATTATCTTGTTTTTCCTAAACAACACTTTGTAAGTCGAAAAGCTTTCGTGTTGCGTGTATGTCTAAGTGTGTAGCCTCAAAAGACAAGGCACAGGAGAGTTTTCTCTCAAAAGAATATGTAAGAAAACCACGTTATAACGAAATACAGTTTTGCAGAGTAAAGACATATACGTACGTATTGGAAACACTTTACCAGAAGAAATAACGCATCATACAAAATTAGCTTGTATCTCCAAAACTACACGTTGGAACTGGAAAAGAATTGTTGTGGCGTGTACGACTTAACATGTAGCATCTAAAGAGAACCCAAAGGAGAATTTTCTTTCGTCAAAATTTTTCAGAAGATCACGTTTTAAGGAAATCCCGCATCGTGCGAAATTATCTTGTTTTTCCTAAACAACATGTTGTAACTCGAAAAGCTTTCGTGTTGCGTGTATGTCTAAGTGTGTAGCCTCAAAAGAGAAGAAACAGGAGAGTTTTCTCTCGAAAGAATATGTAAGAATACCACTTCATAAGAAATACAGTTTTTCAGAGTAAAGACATATACGTACATATTGGAAACTCTATGAGAAGAAATAATGCATAGTACAAAATTGGCTTGTATCTCCAAAACTACACGTTGTAACTCGAAAAGAATTGGTGTGGCGTGTACGTCTTAACGTGTAGTCTCAAAAGAGTGCCCAAGGAGAATTTTGTTTCGTCAAAATTTTTCAGATAATCACGTTTTAAGGAAATCCCGCATCGTGCGAAATTATCTTGTTTTTCCTAAACAACACGTTGTAACTCGAAAAGCTTTCGTGTTGCGTGTATGTCTAAGTGTGTAGCCTCAAAACAGAAGGCACAGGAGAGTTTTCTCTCGAAAGATTATGTAAAAATACCACTTCATTAGGAAATACAGTTTTGCAGAGTAAAGACATATACATACATATAGGAAACTCTACGAGAAGAAATAACGCATAGTACAAAATTAGCTTGTATCTCCAAAACTACACGTTGTAACGCGAAAAGAATTGGTGTGGCGTGTACGTCTTAACTTGTAGTCTCAAAAGAGTGCCCAAAGGAGAATTTTCTTTCGTCAAAATTTTTCAGAAGATCACCTTTTAAGGAAATTCCGCATCGTGCGAAATTATCTTGTTTTTCCTAAACAACACCTTGTAACTCGAAAAGCATTCATGTTGCGTGTATGTCTAACTGTGTAGCCTCAAAACCGAAGGCACAGGAGAGTTTTCTGTCGAAAGAATATTGTAGAATACCACGTTATATGTAAATACAATTTTGCAGAGTAAAGACAAATACATACGTATTGGAAACACTTTACGAGAACTAATAACGCATCGTAAATATTAGCTTGTATGTCCAAAACTACACGTTGTAACTCGAAAATAATTGGTGTGGCGTGTACGTCTTAACGTGTAGCCTCAAAAGAGAACCCAAAGGAGAATTTTCTTTCGTCAAAATTTTTCAGAAAATCGCGTTTTGAGGAAATTCCGCATTGTGCGAAATTATCTTGTTTTTCCTAAACAACACGTTGTAAGTCGAAAAGCATTCGTGTTGCGTTTATGTCTAAGTGTGTAGCCTCAAAAGAGAAGGCACAGGAGAGTTTTCTCTGGAAAGAATATGTAAGAAAACCACATTATAACGAAATACAGTTTGTCAGAGTAAAAACAAATACGTACTTATTGGAAACACTTTACAAGTAGAAATAACGCATCTTACAAAATTAGCTTGTATCTCCAAAACTACACGTTGTAACTCGAAAAGAATTGGTGTGGCGTGTATGTCTTAACGTGTAGTCTCAAAAGAGTGCCCAAAGGAGAATTTTCTTTCGTCAAAATTTTTCAGAAGATCACCTTTGAAGGAAATCCCGCATCGTGCGAAATTATCTTCTTTTTTCTAAACAACACATTGTAACTCGAAAAGATTTCGTGTTGCGTGTATGTCTAAGTGTGTAGCCTCAAAACAGAAGGCACAGGAGAGTTTTCTGTCGAAAAATGTTGTAGAATACCACGTTATTAGGAAATACAATTTTGCAGTGTAAAGACAAATATGTACGTATTGGAAACACTTTATGAGAAGAAATAACGCAACGTTCAAAATTAGCTTGTATCTCCAAAACTACACGTTGTAACTCGAAAAGAATTGGTGTGGCGTGTACGTCTTAACGTGTAGCCTCAAAAGAGAACCCAAAGGAGAATTTTCTTTCGTCAAAATTTTTCAGAAAATCGCGTTTTGAGGAAATCCGCATCGTGCGAAATTATCTTGTTTTTCCTAAACAACACTTTGTAAGTCGAAAAGCTTTCGTGTTGGGTGTATGTCTAAGTGTGTAACCTCAAAAGACAAGGCACAGGAGAGTTTTCTCTCAAAAGAATATGTAAGAAAACCACGTTATAACGAAATACAGTTTTGCAGAGTAAAGACATATATGTACGTATTGGAAACACTTTACGAGAAGAAATAACGCATCATACAAAATTAGCTTGTATCTCCAAAACTACACTTTGTAACTCGAAAAGAATTGTTGTGGCGTGTACGTTTTAACGTGTAGTCTCAAAAGAGAGCCCAAAGGAGAATTTTCTTTGGTGAAAATTTTTCAGAAAATCATGTTTAAGAAATCCCGCATCATGCGAAATTATCTTGTTTTTCCTAAAAAACACGTAGTAACTCCAAAAGCTTTCGTGTTGCGTGAAATTTTAAGTGTGTAGCCTCGAAACAGAAGGCACAGGAGAGTTTTCTCTCGAAAGAATATGTAAGAATACCACTTCATAAGGAAATACAGTTTTGCAGAGTAAAGACATATACATACGTATTGGAAACTCTTTACTAGAAGAAATAACGCATAGTACAAAATTAGCTTGTATCTCCAAAACTACACGTTGTAACTCGAAAAGAATTGGTGTGGCGTGTACGTATTAACTTGTAGTCTCAAAAGAGAGCCCAATGGAGAATTTTCTTTCATCAAAATTTTTCAGAAAATCACGTTTTAAGGAAACCCCTCATCGTGCGAAATTATCTTGTTTTTCCTAAACAACACATTGTAACTCGAAAAGCTTTCGTGTTGCGTGTATGTCTAAGTGTGTAGCCTCAAACAGAAGGCACAGGAGAGTTTTCTCTCGAGAACATATTGTAGAATACCACATAATAAGGAAATACAGTTTTGCAGAGTAAAGACAAATACATATGTATTGGAAACACTTTACGAGAAGAAATAAAGCATTGTACACAATTAGCTTGTATCTCCAAAACTACACGTTGTAACTCGAAAAGAATTGTTGTGGCGTGTTCGTCTTAACATATAGCATCAAAAGGGAACCCAAAGGAGAATTTTCTTTCGTCAAAATTTTTCAGAATATCGCGTTTTGAGGAAATCCGCATCGTGTGAAATTATCTTGTTTTTCCTAAACAACACTTTGTAAGTCGAAAAGATTTCGTGTTGCGTGTATGTCTAAGTGTGTAGCCTCAAAAGACAAGGCACAGGAGAGTTTTCTCTCAAAAGAATATGTAAGAAAACCACGTTATAACGAAATACAGTTTTGCAGAGTAAAGACATATACATACGTATTGGAAACACTTTACGAGAAGAAATAACGCATCATACAAAATTAGCTTGTATCTCCAAAACTACACGTTGGAACTCGAAAGGAATTGTTGTGGCGTGTACGACTTAACATGTATCATCTAAAGAGAACCCAAAGGAGAATTTTCTTTCGTCAAAATTTTTCAGAAGATCACGTTTTAAGGAAATCCCGCATCGTGCGAAATTATCTTGTTTTTCCTAAACAACATGTTGTAACTCGAAAAGCTTTCGTGTTGCGTGTATGTCTAAGTGTGTAGCCTCAAAAGAGAAGACACAGGAGAGTTTTCTCTCGAAAGAATATGTAAGAATACCACTTCATAAGGAAATACAGTTTTGCAGAGTAAAGACATATACGTATATATTGGAAACTCTATGAGAAGAAATAACGCATAGTACAAAATTAGCTTGTATCTCCAAAACTACACATTGTAACTCGAAAGAATTGGTGTGGCGTGTACGTCTTAACGTGTAGTCTCAAAAGAGTGCCCAAGGAGAATTTTGTTTCGTCAAAATTTTTCAGAAAATCACGTTTTAAGGAAATCCCGCATCGTGCGAAATTATCTTGTTTTTCCTAAACAACACGTTGTAACTCGAAAAGCTTTCGTGTTGCGTGTATGTCTAAGTGTGTAGCCTCAAAACAGAAGGCACAGGAGAGTTTTCTGTCGAAAGAATATTGTAAAAAACCACGTTATAAGGAAATACAAATTTGGAGAGTAAAGACATATACATACATATTGGAAACACTTTACAAGAAGAAATAACGCATTGTACAAAATTAGCTTGTATCTCCAAAACTACACGTTGTAACTCGAAAAGAATTGTTGTGGTGTGTACGTCTTAACATGTAGCATCTAAAGAGAACCAAAAGGAGAATTTTTTTCGTCAAAATTTTTCAGAAAATCACATTTTAAGGAAATCCCACATCATGCGAAATTATCTTGTTTTTCCTAAACAACACGTTGTAAGTCGAAAAGCTTTCATGTTGCGTGTATGTCTAAGTGTGTAGCCTCAAAGAGAAGGCACAGGAGAGTTTTCTCTCGAAAGAATATGTAAGAATACCACTTCATAAGGAAATACAGTTTTGCAGAGTAAAGACAAATACGTACTTATTGGAAACTCTTTACGAGAAGAAATAACGCATAGTAAAAAATTAGCTTGTATCTCCAAAACTACACCTTGTAACTCGAAAAGAATTGATGTGGCGTGTACGTCTTAACGTGTAGTCTCAAAAGAGAGCCCAAAGGAGAATTTTCTTTCGTCAAAATATTTCAGAAAATCACGTTTTAAGGAAATCCCGCATCATGCGAAATTATCTTGTTTTTCCTAAACAACACGTTGTAACTCGAAAAGCTTTCGTGTTGCGTGTATGTCTAAGTGTGTAGCCTCAAAAGAGAAGGCACAGGAGAGTTTTCTCTCGAAAGAATATGTAAAAATACCACTTCATTAGGAAATACAGTTTTGCAGAGTAAAGACATATACATACATATTGGAAACTCTATGAGAAGAAATAACGCATAGTACCAAATTAGCTTGTATCTCCAAAACTACACGTTGTAACGCGAAAAGAATTGGTGTGGCGTGTACGTCTTAACTTGTAGTCTCAAAAGAGTGCCCAAAGGAGAATTTTCTTTCGTCAAAATTTTTCAGAAGATCACCTTTTAAGGAAATTCCGCATCGTGCGAAATTATCTTGTTTTTCCTAAATAACACCTTGTACCTCGAAAAGCATTCATGTTGCGTGTATATCTAACTGTGTAGCCTCAAAACCGAAGGCACAGGAGAGTTTTCTGTCGAAAGAATATTGTAGAATACCACGTTATAAGTAAATACAATTTTGCAGAATAAAGACAAATACGTACGTATTGGAAACACTTTACGAGAACTAATAACGCATCGTACAAAATTAGCTTGTATCTCCAAAACTACACGTTGTAACTCGAAAAGAATTGGTGTGGCGTGTACGTCTTAACGTGTAGCCTCAAAAGAGAACCCAAAGGAGAATTTTCTTTCGTCAAAATTTTTCAGAAAATCGCGTTTTGAGGAAATTCCGCATTGTGCGAAATTATCTTATATTTCCTAAACAACACGTTGTAAGTCGAAAAGCATTCGTGTTGCGTTTATGTCTAAGTGTGTAGCCTCAAAAGAGAAGGCACAGGAGAGTTTTCTCTGGAAAGAATATGTAAGAAAACCACATTATAACGAAATACAGTTTGTCAGAGTAAAAACAAATACGTACTTATTGGAAACACTTTACAAGTAGAAATAACGCATCTTACAAAATTAGCTTGTATCTCCAAAACTACACGTTGTAACTCGAAAAGAATTGTTGTGGCGTGTATGTCTTAACGTGTAGTCTCAAAAGAGTGCCCAAAGGAGAATTTTCTTTCCTCAAAATTTTTCAGAAGATCACGTTTGATGGAAATCCCGCATCGTGCGAAATTATCTTCTTTTTTCTAAACAACACGTTGTAACTCGAAAAGATTTCGTGTTGCGTGTATGTCTAAGTGTGTAGCCTCAAAACAGAAGGCACAGGAGAGTTTTCTGTCGAAAAATATTGTAGAATACCACGTTATTAGGAAATACAATTTTGCAGTGTAAAGACAAATACGTACGTATTGGAAACACTTTACGAGAAGAAATAACGCAACGTTCAAAATTAGCTTGTATCTCGAAAACTACACGTTGTAACTCGAAAAGAATTGGTGTGGCGTGTACGTCTTAACGTGTAGCCTCAAAAGAGAACCCAAAGGAGAATTTTCTTTCGTCAAAATTTTTCAGAAAATCGCGTTTTGAGGAAATCCGCATCGTGCGAAATTATCTTGTTTTTCCTAAACAACACTTTGTAAGTCGAAAAGCTTTCGTGTTGGGTGTATGTCTAAGTGTGTAACCTCAAAAGACAAGGCACAGGAGAGTTTTCTCTCAAAAGAATATGTAAGAAAACCACGTTATAACGAAATACAGTTTTGCAGAGTAAAGACATATATGTACGTATTGGAAACACTTTACGAGAAGAAATAACGCATCATACAAAATTAGCTTGTATCTCCAAAACTACACTTTGTAACTCGAAAAGAATTGTTGTGGCGTGTACGTTTTAACGTGTAGTCTCAAAAGAGAGCCCAAAGGAGAATTTTCTTTCGTGAAAATTTTTCAGAAAATCACGTTTAAGAAATCCCGCATCATGCGAAATTATCTTGTTTTTCCTAAACAACACGTAGTAACTCGAAAAGCTTTCGTGTTGCGTGAAAGTTTAAGTGTGTAGCCTCGAAACAGAAGGCACAGGAGAGTTTTCTTTCGAAAGAATATGTAAGAATACCACTTCATAAGGAAATACAGTTTTGCAGAGTAAAGACATATACATACGTATTGGAAACTCTTTACTAGAAGAAATAACGCATAGTACAAAATTAGCTTGTATCTCCAAAACTACACGTTGTAACTCGAAAAGAATTGGTGTGGCGTGTACGTATTAACTT
Source organism: Apodemus sylvaticus (assembly GCF_947179515.1). Lineage (NCBI taxonomy): Eukaryota > Metazoa > Chordata > Mammalia > Rodentia > Muridae > Apodemus > Apodemus sylvaticus. The sequence goes on from NC_067490.1 coordinate 68,590,081, forward strand.
GTAGTCTCAAAAGAGAGCCCAATGGAGAATTTTCTTTCGTCAAAATTTTTCAGAAAATCACGTTTTAAGGAAACCCCGCATCGTGCGAAATTATCTTGTTTTTCCTAAACAACACATTGTAACTCGAAAAGCTTTCGTGTTGAGTGTATGTCTAAGTGTGTAGCCTCAAAACAGAAGGCACAGGAGAGTTTTCTCTCGAGAGAATTTTGTAGAATACCACATAATAAGGAAATACAGTTTTGCAGAGTAAAGACAAATACATACGTATTGGAAACACTTTCTGAGAAGAAATAACACATTGTACACAATTAGCTTGTATCTCCAAAACTACACGTTGTAACTCGAAAAGAATTGTTGTGGCGTGTTCGTCTTAACATGTAGCATCAAAAGAGAACCCAAAGGAGAATTTTCTTTCGTCAAAATTTTTCAGAAAATCACGTTTTAAGGAAATCCCGCATCGTGCAAAATTATCTTGTTTTTCCTAAACAACACGTTGTAACACGAAAAGCTTTCGTGTTGCGTGTATGTCTAAGTGTGTAGCCTCAAAACAGAAGGCACAGGAGAGTTTTCTCTCGAAAGAATATGTAAGAATACCACTTCATAAGGAAATACAGTTTTGCAGAGTAAAGACATATACGTACATATAGGAAACTCTGTACGAGAAGAAATAACGCATAGTACAAAATTAGCTTGTATCTCCAAAACTACACGTTGTAACTCGAAAAGAATTGGTGTGGCGTGTATGTCTTAACGTGTAGCCTCAAAAGAGAACCCAAAGGAGAATTTTCTTTCGTCAAAATTTTTCAGAAAATCGCGTTTTGAGGAAATCCGCATCGTGCGAAATTATCTTGTTTTTCCTAAACAACACTTTGTAAGTCGAAAAGCTTTCGTGTTGCGTGTATGTCAAAGTGTGTAGCCTCAAAACAGAAGGCACAGGAGAGTTTTCTCTCAAAAGAATATGTAAGAAAACCACGTTATAACGAAATACAGTTTTGCAGAGTAAAGACATATACGTACATATTGGAAACACTTTACAAGAATAAATAAAGCATCATACAAAATTAGCTTGTATCTCCAAAACTACACGTTGGAACTCGAAAAGAATTGTTGTGGCGTGTACGACTTAACATGTAGCATCTAAAGAGAACCCAAAGGAGAATTTTCTTTTGTCAAAATTTTTCAGAAGATCACGTTTTAAGGAAATCCCGCAACGTGCGAAATTATCTTGTTTTTCCTAAACAACATGTTGTAACTAGAAAAGCTTTCGTGTTGCGTGTATGTCTAAGTGTGTAGCCTCAAAAGAGAAGACACAGGAGAGTTTTCTCTCGAAATAATATGTAAGAATACCACTTCATAAGGAAATACAGTTTTGCAGAGTAAAGACATATACGTACATATTGAAAACTCTATGAGAAGAAATAACGCATAGTACAAAATTAGCTTGTATCTCCAAAACTACACATTGTAACTCGAAAAGAATTGGTGTGGCGTGTACGTCTTAACGTGTAGTCTCAAAAGAGTGCCCAAAGGAGAACTTTCTTTCGTCAAAATTTTTCAGAAAATCACGTTTTCAGGAAATCCTGCATCGTGCGAAATTATCTTGTTTTTCCTAAACAACACGTTGTAACTCGAAAATCTTTCGTGTTGCGTGAATGTCTAAGTGTGTAGCCTCAAAACAGAAGGCACAGGAGAGTTTTCTCTCAAAAGAATATTGTAGAATACCACGTTATAAGGAAATACAATTTTGCATAGTAAAGACAAATACGTACGTGTTAGAAACTCTTTACGAGAAGAAATAACACATCCTACAAAATTAGCTTGTATCTCCAAAACCACACGTTGTAACTCGAAAAGAATTGTTGTGGCATGTACGTCTTAACATGTAGCATCTAAAGAGAACCAAAAGGAGAATTTTCTTTCTTCAAAATTTTTCAGAAAATCACATTTTAAGGAAATCCCGCATAGTGCGAAATTATCTTGTTTTTCCTAAACAACACGTTGTAAGTCAAAAAGACTTCATGTTGCGTGTATGTCTACGTGTGTAGCCTCAAAAGAGAAGGCACAGGAGAGTTTTCTCTCGAAAGAATATGTAAGAATTCCGTTTCATCAGGAAATACAGTTTTGCAGAGTAAAGACAAATACGTACGTATTGGAAACTCTTTATGAGAATAAATAACGCATAGTACAAAATTAGCTTGTATATCCAAAACTACACGTAGTAACTCGAAAAGAATTGGTGTGGCGTGTACTTCTTAAAGTGTAGTCTCAAAAGAGAGCCCAATGGAGAATTTTCTTTCGTCAAAATTTTTCAGAAAATCACGTTTTAAGGAAATCCCGCATCGTGCGAAATTATCTTTTTTTTCCTATACAACACATTGTAACTCGAAAAGCTTTCATGTTCCGTGTATGTCTAAGTGTGTAGCCTCAAAACAGAAGGCACAGGAGAGTTTTCTCTCGAAAGAATATTGTAGAATACCACGTTATAAGGAAATACAATTTTGCAGAGTAAAGACAAATACGTACATATTGGAAACACTTTACGAGAAGAAATAACGCATCGTACAAAATTAGCTTGTATCTCCAAAACTACACGTTGTAACTCAAAAAGAATTGTTGTGGCGTGTACGTCTTAACATGTAGCATCTAAAGAAAATGAAAAGGAGAATTTTCTATCGTCAAAATTTTTCAGAAAATCACGTTTTAAGGAAATCCCGCATCGTGCGAAATTATCTTGTTTTTCCTAAACAACACGTTGTAAGTCGAAAAGCTTTCATGTTGCGTGTATGTCTAAGTGTGTAGCCTCAAAAGAGAAGGCACAGGAGAGTTTTCTCTTGAAAGAATATGTAAGAATACCACTTCATAAGGAAATATATTTTTGCAGAGTAAAGACATATATGTAAGTATTGGAAACTCTTTACGAGAAGAAATAACGCATAGTACAAAATTAGCTTGTATCTCCAAAACTACACGTTGTAACTCGAAAAGAATTGGTGTGGCGTGTACATATTAACTTGTAGTCTCAAAAGAGAGCCCAATGGAGAATTTTCTTTCGTCACAATTTTTCAGAAAATCACGTTTTAAGGAAACCCCGCATCGTGCGAAATTATCTTGTTTTTCCTAAACAACACATTGTAACTCGAAATAAGGAAATTCACGTGATAAGGAAATACAGTTTTGCAGAGTAAAGACAAATACGTACTTATTGGAAACTCTTTACGAGAAGAAATAACGCATAGTACAAAATTAGCTTGTATCTCCAAAACTACACTTTGTAACTCGAAAAGAATTGGTGTGGCGTATACGTCTTAACGTGTAGTGTCAAAAGAGAGCCCAAAGGAGAATTTCCTTTCGTGAAAATTTTTCAGAAAATCACGTTTTAAGGAAATCCCGCATCGTGCGAAATTTTGTTTTTCCTAAACAACACGTTGTAACTCGAAAAGCATTCGTGTTGCGTGTATGTCTAAGTGTGTAGCCTCAAAACAGAAGGCACAGAAGAGTTTTCTGTCGAAAGAATATTGTAGAATACCACGTTATAAGGAAATACAATTTTGCAGAGTAAAGACAAATACGTACTTATTGGAAACACTTTATGAGAAGAAATAACACATTGTACAAAATTAGCTTGTATCTCCAAAACTACACGTTGTAACTCGAAAAGAATTGTTGTGGCGTGTACGTCTTAACATGTAGCATCAAAAGAGAACCCAAAGGAGAATTTTCTTTCTTCAAAATTTTTCAGAAAATCACGTTTTAAGGAAATCCCGCATCATGCGAAATTACCTTGTTTTTCCTAAACAACACGTTGTAACTCGAAAAGCTTTCGTGTTGCGTGTATGTTTAAGTGTGTAGCCTCAAAAGAGAAGGCACAGGAGAGTTTTCTGTCGAAATAATATTGTATTATTATACAATACAGTTTTGTAGAGTAAAGACATATACGTACGTATTGGAAACTCTGTACAAGAAGAAATAACGCATAGTAAAATATTAGCTTGTATCTCCAAAACTACACGTTGTAGCTAGAAAAGAATTGGTGTGGCCTGTACGTCTTAACGTGTAGCCTCAAAAGAGAACCCAAAGGAGAATTTTCTTTCGTCAAAATTTTTCAGAAAATCGCTTTTTGAGGAAATCCCTCATCGTGCGAAATTATCTTGTTTTTCCTAAACAACACGTTGTAAGTCGAAAAGCTTTCGTGTTGCGTGTATGTCTAAGTGTGTAGCCTCAAAAGAGAAGGCACAGGAGAGTTTTCTCTCAAAAGAATATGTAAGAAAACCACGTTATAACGAAATACAGTTTTGCAGAGTAAAGACAAATACGTACTTATTGGAAACACTTTATGAGAAGAAATAACGCATCTTACAAAATTAGCTTGTATCTCCAAAACTACACGTTGTAACTCGAAAAGAATTGTTCTGGCGTGTACGTCTTAACATGTAGCATCAAAAGAGAACCCAAAGGAGAATTTTCTTTCGACAAAATTTTTCAGAAAATCACGTTTTAAGGAAATCCCGCATCGTGCGAAATTATCTTGTTTTTCCTAAACAACACCTTGTAACTCGAAAAGCTTTCGTGTTCCGTGTATGTCTAAGTGTGTAGCCTCAAAAGAGAAAGCACAGGAGAGTTTTCTCTCCCAAGAATATGTAAGAATACCATTTCATAAGGAAATACAGTTTTGCAGAGTAAAGACAAATACGTACTTATTGGAAACTCTTTACGAGAAGAAATAATGCATAGTACAAAATTAGCTTGTATCCCCAAAACTACACGTTGTAACTCGAAAAGAATTGGTGTGGCGTGTACGTCTTAACGTGTAGTCTCAAATGAGAGCCCAAAGGAGAAATTTCTTTCGTCTAAATTTTTCAGAAAATCACGTTTTAAGGAAATCCCGCATCATGCGAAATTATCTTGTTTTTCCTAAACAACACGTTGTAACTCGAAAAGCGTTCGTGTTGTGTGTATGTCTAAGTGTGTAGCCTCAAAGCAGAAGGCACAGGAGAGTTTTCTCTCGAAAGAATATTGTAGAATACCACGTTATAAGGAAATACAATTTTGCAGAATAAAGTCAAATACGTAGGAATTGGAAACACTTTATGAGAAGAAATAACGCATCGTACAAAATTAGCTTGTATCTCCAAAACTACACGTTGTAACTCGAATAGAATTGATGTGGCGTGTCCGGCTTAACATGTAGCATCTAAAGAGAACCAAAAGGAGAATTTTCTTTCGTCAAAATTATCGGAAAATCACGTTTTAAGGAAATCCCGCATCGTGCGAAATTATCTTGTTTTTCCTAAACTACACGTTGTAACTCGAAAAGCTTTCGTGTTGCGTGTATGTCTAAGTGTGTAGCCTCAAAAGAGAAGGCACAGGAGAGTTTTCTCTCGAAAGAATATGTAAGAATACCACTTCATAAGGAAATACAGTTTTGCAGAGTAAAGACATATATGTACATATTGGAAACTCTACGAGAAGAAATAAGGCATAGTACAAAATTACCTTGTATCTCCAAAACTACACATTGTAACCCGACAAGAATTGGTGTGGCGTGTACGTCTTAACGTGTAGTCTCAAAAGAGTGCCCAAAGGATAATTTTCTTCCGTCAAAATTTTTCATAAATTCACGTTTTAAGGAAATCCCGCATCGTGCGAAATTATCTTGTTTTTCCTAAACAACACGTTGTAACTCGAAAAGCTTTAGTGTTGCGTGTATGTCTAAGTGTGTAGCCTCAAAACAGAAGGCACAGGAGAGTTTTCTCTCGAAAGAATATTGTAGAATACCACGTTATAAGGAAATACAGTTTTTCAGAGTAAAGACAAATACGTACGTATTGGAAACACTTTTCGAGAAGAAATAATGCAACGTACAAAATTAGTTTGTATCTCCAAAACTACACGTTGTAACTCGAAAAGGAATTGTTGTGGCGTGTCCGTCTTAACATGTAGCATCTAAAGGCAACCAAAAGGAGAATTTTCTTTAGTCAAAATTTTTCAGAAAATCACCTTTTAAGGAAATCCCTCATCGTGCGAAATTATCTTGTTTTTCCTAAACTACACGTTGTAACTCGAAAAGCTTTCGTGTTGCGTGTATGTCTAAGTGTGTAGCCTCAAAACAGAAGGCACAGGAGAGTTTTCTCTCGAAAGAATATTGTAGAATACCACATTATGAGGAAATACAATTTTGCAGAGTAAAGACAAATACGTACGTATTGGAAACACTTTACGAGAAGAAATAACGCATCGTACAAAATTAGTTTGTATCTCCAAAACTACACGTTGTAACTCGAAAAGAATTGTTGTGGCGTGTACGTCTTAACATGTACCATCTAAAGAGAACCAAAAGGAGAATTTTCTTTCGTCAAAATTTTTCAGAAAATCACGTTTTAAGGAAATCCCGCATCGTGTGAAATTATCTTGTTTTTCCTAAACAACACGTTGTAACTCGAAAAGCTTTCGTGATGCGTGTATGTCTAAGTGTGTAGCCTCAAAAGAGAAAGCACCGGAGAGTTTTCTGTCCAAAGAATATGTAAGAATACCACGTCATAAGGAAATACAGTTTTGCAGAGTAAAGACAAATACTTACTTTTTGGAAACTCTTTACGAGAAGAAATAACGCATAGTAAAAAATTAGCTTGTATCTCCAAAACTACACGTTGTAACTCGAAAAGAATTGGTGTGGCGTGTACGTCTTAACGTTTAGTCTCAAATGAGAGCCCAAAGGAGAATTTTCTTTCGTCAAAATTTTTCAGATAATCACTTTTTAAGGAAATCCCGCATCATGCGAAATTATCTTGTTTTTCCTAAAAAACACGTTGTAACTCTAAAAGGTTTCGTGTTTCGTGTATTTCTAAGTGTGTAGCCTCAAAACAGAAGGCACAGTAGAGTTTTCTCTCGAAAGAATATTGTAGAATACCACGTTATAAGGAAATACAATTTTGCAGAGTAAAGACAAATACGTACGTATTGGAAACACTTTATGGGAAGAAATAACGCATCATACAAAATTAGCTTGTATCTTCAAAACTACACGTTGTAACTCGAAAAGAATTGTTGTGGCGTGTACGTCTTTACATGTAGCATCTGAAGAGAACCAAAAGGAGAATTTTCTTTCGTCAAAATTTTTCAGAAAATCACGTTTTAAAGAAATCCGGCATCGTGCGAAATTATCTTGTTTTTCCTAAACAACACGTTGTAACTCGAAAAGATTTCGTGTTGCGTGTATGTCTAAGTGTGTAGCCTCAAAAGAGAAAGCACAGGAGAGTTTTCTCTCCAAAGAATATGTAAGAATACCACTTCATAAGGAAATACAGTTTTGCAGAGTAAAGACAAATACATACTTATTGGAAACTCTTTACGAGAAGAAATAACGCATAGTAAAAAATTAGCTTGTATCTCCAAAACTACACGTTGTAACTCGAAAAGAATTGGTGTGGCGTGTACGTCTTAACGTGTAGTCTCAAATGAGAGCCCAAAGGAGAATTTTCTTTCGTCAAATTTTTTCAGAAAATCACTTTTTAAGGAAATCCCGCATCATGCAAAATTATCTTGTTTTTCCTAAACAACACGTTGTAACTCGAAAGGCTTTCGTGTTGCGTGTATGTCTAAGTGTGTAGCCTCAAAACAGAAGGCACAGGAGAGTTTTCTCTCGAAAGAATATTGTAGAATACCACGGTATAAGGAAATACAATTTTGCAGAGTAAAGACAAATACGTACGTATTGGAAACACTTTAGGAGAAGAAATAACGCATCGTACCAAATTAGCTTGTATCTTTAAAACTACACGTTGTAACTCGAAAAGAATTGTTGTGGCGTGTACGTCTTAACATGTAGCATCTAAAGAGAACCAAAAGGAGAATTTTCTTTCGTCAAAATTTTTCAGAAAATCACGTTTTAAGGAAATCCCGCATCGTGTGAAATTATCTTGTTTTTCCTAAACAACACGTTGTAACTCGAAAAGCTTTCGTGTTGCGTGTATTTCTAAGTGTGTAGCCTCAAAAGAGAAAGAACCGGAGAGTTTTCTGTCCAAAGAATATGTAAGAATACCACGTCATAAGGAAATACAGTTTTGCAGAGTAAAGACAAATACTTACTTTTTGGAAACTCTTTACGAGAAGAAATAACGCATAGTACAAAATTAGCTTGTATCTCCAAAACTACACGTTGTAACTCGAAAAGAATTGGTGTGGCGTGTACGTCTTAACGTTTAGTCTCAAATGAGAGCCCAAAGGAGGATTTTCTTTCGTCAAAATTTTTCAGATAATCACTTTTTAAGGAAATCCCGCATCATGCGAAATTATCTTGTTTTTCCTAAACAACACGTTGTAACTCTAAAAGGTTTCGTGTTTCGTGTATTTCTAAGTGTGTAGCCTCAAAACAGAAGGCACAGGAGAGTTTTCTCTCGAAAGAATATTGTAGAATACCACGGTATAAGGAAATACAATTTTGCAGAGTAAAGACAAATACGTACGTATTGGAAACACTTTACGAGAAGAAATAACGCATCGCACAAAATTAGCTTGTATGTCCAAAACTACAGGTTGTAACTCGAAAAGAATTGATGTGGCGTGTCCGTCTTAACATGTAGCATCTAAAGAGATCGAAAAGGAGAATTTTCTTTAGTCAAAATTTTTTCGGAAAATCACGTGTTAAGGATATCCCGCATCGAGCGAAATTATCTTGTTTTTCCTAAACTACAAGTTGTAACACGAAAAGCTTTCGTGTTGCGTGTATGTCTAAGTGTGTAGCCTCAAAAGAGAAGGCACAGGAGAGTTTTCTCTCGAAAGAATATGTAAGAATACCACTTCATAAGGAAATACAGTTTTGCAGAGTAAAGACATATACGTACATATTGGAAACTCTATGAAAAGAAATAACGCATCATAAAAAATTAGCTTGTATCTCCAAAACTACACGTTGTAACTCGAAAAGAATTGTTGTGGCGTGTACGTCTTAACATGTAGCATCAAAAGAGAACCAAAAGGAGAATTTTCTTTCGTCAAATTTTTTCAGAAAATCACGTTTTAAGGAAATCCCGCATCGTGCGAAATTATCTTGTTTTTCCTAAACAACACGTTGTAACTCGAAAAGCTTTCGTGTTGCGTGTATTTTTAAGTGTGTAGCCTCAAAAGAGAAGGCACAGGAGAGTTTTCTCTCGTAAGAATATGTAAGAATACCACTTCATAAGGAAATACAGTTTTGCAGAGTAAAGACATATACGTACATATTGGAAACTCTATGAGAAGAAATAACGCATCATACAAAATTAGCTTGTATCTCCAAAACTACACGTTGTAACTCGAAAAGAATTGGTGTGGCGTGTACGTCTTAACGTGTAGTCTCAAATGAGAGCCCAAAGGAGAAATTTCTTTCGTCTAAATTTTTCAGAAAATCACGTTTTAAGGAAATCCCGCATCATGCGAAATTATCTTGTTTTTCCTAAACAACACGTTGTAACTCGAAAAGCGTTCGTGTTGTGTGTATGTCTAAGTGTGTAGCCTCAAAGCAGAAGGCACAGGAGAGTTTTCTCTCGAAAGAATATTGTAGAATACCACGTTATAAGGAAATACAATTTTGCAGAATAAAGTCAAATACGTAGGAATTGGAAACACTTTATGAGAAGAAATAACGCATCATACAAAATTAGCTTGTATCTCCAAAACTACACGTTGTAACTCGAATAGAATTGATGTGGCGTGTCCGGCTTAACATGTAGCATCTAAAGAGAACCAAAAGGAGAATTTTCTTTCCTCAAAATTATCGGAAAATCACGTTTTAAGGAAATCCCGCATCGTGCGAAATTATCTTGTTTTTCCTAAACTACACGTTGTAACTCGACAAGCTTTCGTGTTGCGTGTATGTCTAAGTGTGTAGCCTCAAAAGAGAAGGCACAGGAGAGTTTTCTCTCGAAAGAATATGTAAGAATACCACTTCATAAGGAAATACAGTTTTGCAGAGTAAAGACATATATGTACATATTGGAAACTCTACGAGAAGAAATAAGGTATAGTACAAAATTACCTTGTATCTCCAAAACTACACATTGTAACCCGACAAGAATTGGTGTGGCGTGTACGTCTTAACGTGTAGTCTCAAAAGAGTGCCCAAAGGATAATTTTCTTCCGTCAAAATTTTTCATAAAATCACGTTTTAAGGAAATCCCGCATCGTGCGAAATTATCTTGTTTTTCCTAAACAACACGTTGTAACTCGAAAAGCTTTAGTGTTGCGTGTATGTCTAAGTGTGTAGCCTCAAAACAGAAGGCACAGGAGAGTTTTCTCTCGAAAGAATATTGTAGAATACCACGTTATAAGGAAATACAGTTTTTCAGAGTAAAGACAAATACGTACGTATTGGAAACACTTTTCGAGAAGAAATAATGCAACGTACAAAATTAGTTTGTATCTCCAAAACTACACGTTGTAACTCGAAAAGGAATTGTTGTGGCGTGTCCGTCTTAACATGTAGCATCTAAAGGCAACCAAAAGGAGAATTTTCTTTAGTCAAAATTTTTCAGAAAATCACCTTTTAAGGAAATCCCTCATCGTGCGAAATTATCTTGTTTTTCCTAAACTACACGTTGTAACTCGAAAAGCTTTCGTGTTGCGTGTATGTCTAAGTGTGTAGCCTCAAAACAGAAGGCACAGGAGAGTTTTCTCTCGAAAGAATATTGTAGAATACCACATTATGAGGAAATACAATTTTGCAGAGTAAAGACAAATACGTACGTATTGGAAACACTTTACGAGAAGAAATAACGCATCGTACAAAATTAGTTTGTATCTCCAAAACTACACGTTGTAACTCGAAAAGAATTGTTGTGGTGTGTACGTCTTAACATGTACCATCTAAAGAGAACCAAAAGGAGAATTTTCTTTCGTCAAAATTTTTCAGAAAATCACGTTTTAAGGAAATCCCGCATCGTGTGAAATTATCTTGTTTTTCCTAAACAACACGTTGTAACTCGAAAAGCTTTCGTGATGCGTGTATGTCTAAGTGTGTAGCCTCAAAAGAGAAAGCACCGGAGAGTTTTCTGTCCAAAGAATATGTAAGAATACCACGTCATAAGGAAATACAGTTTTGCAGAGTAAAGACAAATACTTACTTTTTGGAAACTCTTTACGAGAAGAAATAACGCATAGTAAAAAATTAGCTTGTATCTCCAAAACTACACGTTGTAACTCGAAAAGAATTGGTGTGGCGTGTACGTCTTAACGTTTAGTCACAAATGAGAGCCCAAAGGAGAATTTTCTTTCGTCAAAATTTTTCAGATAATCACTTTTTAAGGAAATCCCGCATCATGCGAAATTATCTTGTTTTTCCTAAACAACACGTTGTAACTCTAAAAGGTTTCGTGTTTCGTGTATTTCTAAGTGTGTAGCCTCAAAACAGAAGGCACAGTAGAGTTTTCTCTCGAAAGAATATTGTAGAATACCACGTTATAAGGAAATACAATTTTGCAGAGTAAAGACAAATACGTACGTATTGGAAACACTTTATGGGAAGAAATAACGCATCATACAAAATTAGCTTGTATCTCCAAAACTACACGTTGTAACTCGAAAAGAATTGTTGTGGCGTGTACGTCTTTACATGTAGCATCTGAAGAGAACCAAAAGGAGAATTTTCTTTCGTCAAAATTTTTCAGAAAATCACGTTTTAAAGAAATCCGGCATCGTGCGAAATTATCTTGTTTTTCCTAAACAACACGTTGTAACTCGAAAAGATTTCGTGTTGCGTGTATGTCTAAGTGTGTAGCCTCAAAAGAGAAAGCACAGGAGAGTTTTCTCTCCAAAGAATATGTAAGAATACCACTTCATAAGGAAATACAGTTTTGCAGAGTAAAGACAAATACATACTTATTGGAAACTCTTTACGAGAAGAAATAACGCATAGTAAAAAATTAGCTTGTATCTCCAAAACTACACGTTGTAACTCGAAAAGAATTGGTGTGGCGTGTACGTCTTAACGTGTAGTCTCAAATGAGAGCCCAAAGGAGAATTTTCTTTCGTCAAAATTTTTCAGAAAATCACTTTTTAAGGAAATCCCGCATCATGCAAAATTATCTTGTTTTTCCTAAACAACACGTTGTAACTCGAAAGGCTTTCGTGTTGCGTGTATGTCTAAGTGTGTAGCCTCAAAACAGAAGGCACAGGAGAGTTTTCTCTCGAAAGAATATTGTAGAATACCACGGTATAAGGAAATACAATTTTGCAGAGTAAAGACAAATACGTACGTATTGGAAACACTTTAGGAGAAGAAATAACGCATCGTACCAAATTAGCTTGTATCTTTAAAACTACACGTTGTAACTCGAAAAGAATTGTTGTGGCGTGTACGTCTTAACATGTAGCATCTAAAGAGAACCAAAAGGAGAATTTTCTTTCGTCAAAATTTTTCAGAAAATCACGTTTTAAGGAAATCCCGCATCGTGTGAAATTATCTTGTTTTTCCTAAACAACACGTTGTAACTCGAAAAGCTTTCGTGTTGCGTGTATTTCTAAGTGTGTAGCCTCAAAAGAGAAAGAACCGGAGAGTTTTCTGTCCAAAGAATATGTAAGAATACCACGTCATAAGGAAATACAGTTTTGCAGAGTAAAGACAAATACTTACTTTTTGGAAACTCTTTACGAGAAGAAATAACGCATAGTACAAAATTAGCTTGTATCTCCAAAACTACACGTTGTAACTCGAAAAGAATTGGTGTGGCGTGTACGTCTTAACGTTTAGTCTCAAATGAGAGCCCAAAGGAGGATTTTCTTTCGTCAAATTTTTTCAGATAATCACTTTTTAAGGAAATCCCGCATCATGCGAAATTATCTTGTTTTTCCTAAACAACACGTTGTAACTCTAAAAGGTTTCGTGTTCGTGTATTTCTAAGTGTGTAGCCTCAAAACAGAAGGCACAGGAGAGTTTTCTCTCGAAAGAATATTGTAGAATACCACGGTATAAGGAAATACAATTTTGCAGAGTAAAGACAAATACGTACGTATTGGAAACACTTTACGAGAAGAAATAACGCATCGCACAAAATTAGCTTGTATGTCCAAAACTACAGGTTGTAACTCGAAAAGAATTGATGTGGCGTGTCCGTCTTAACATGTAGCATCTAAAGAGATCGAAAAGGAGAATTTTCTTTAGTCAAAATTTTTTCGGAAAATCACGTGTTAAGGATATCCCGCATCGAGCGAAATTATCTTGTTTTTCCTAAACTACAAGTTGTAACACGAAAAGCTTTCGTGTTGCGTGTATGTCTAAGTGTGTAGCCTCAAAAGAGAAGGCACAGGAGAGTTTTCTCTCGAAAGAATATGTAAGAATACCACTTCATAAGGAAATACAGTTTTGCAGAGTAAAGACATATACGTACATATTGGAAACTCTATGAAAAGAAATAACGCATCATAAAAAATTAGCTTGTATCTCCAAAACTACACGTTGTAACTCGAAAAGAATTGTTGTGGCGTGTACGTCTTAACATGTAGCATCAAAAGAGAACCAAAAGGAGAATTTTCTTTCGTCAAATTTTTTCAGAAAATCACGTTTTAAGGAAATCCCGCATCGTGCGAAATTATCTTGTTTTTCCTAAACAACACGTTGTAACTCGAAAAGCTTTCGTGTTGCGTGTATTTTTAAGTGTGTAGCCTCAAAAGAGAAGGCACAGGAGAGTTTTCTCTCGTAAGAATATGTAAGAATACCACTTCATAAGGAAATACAGTTTTGCAGAGTAAAGACATATACGTACATATTGGAAACTCTATGAGAAGAAATAACGCATCATACAAAATTAGCTTGTATCTCCAAAACTACACGTTGTAACTCGAAAAGAATTGGTGTGGCGTGTACGTCTTAACGTGTAGTCTCAAAAGAGTGCCCAAAGGAGAATTTTCTTTCATCAAAATTTTTCAGAAAATCATGTTTTAAGGAAATCCCGCATCGTGCGAAATTATCTTGTTTTTCCTAAACAACACGTTGTAACTCGAAAAGCTTTCGTGTTCCGTGTATGTCTATGTGTGTAGCCTCAAAACAGAAGGCACAGGAGAGTTTTCTGTTGAAAGAATATTGTAGAATACCACGTTATAAGGAAATACAATTTTGCAGAGTAAAGACAAATACGTACGTGTTGGAAACACTTTACGAGAAGAAACAACGCATTGTACAAAATTAGCTGGTATCTCCAAAACTACACGTTGTAATTCGAAAAGAATTGGTGTGGCGTGTACGTCTTAACGTGTAGCCTCAAAAGAGAACCCAAAGGAGAATTTTCTTTCGTCAAAATTTTTCACAAAATCGCGTTTTGAGGAAATCCCGCATTGAGCGAAATTATCTTGTTTTTCCTAAACAACACGTTGTAAGTCGAAAAGCTTTCGTGTTGCGTGTATGTCTAAGTGTGTAGCCTCAAAAGAGATGGCACAAGAGAGTGTTCTCTCAAAAGAATATGTAAGAAATCACGTTATAACGAAATACAGTTTTGCAGAGTAAAGACAAATACGTACTTATTGGAAACACTTTACGAGAAGAAATAACGCATCGTACAAAATTAGCTTGTATCTCCAAAATTACACGTTGTAACTCGAAAAGAATTGTTGTGGCGTGTATGTCTTAACATGTAGCATCTAAAGAGAACCAAAAGAAGAATTTTCTTTCGTCAATATTTTTCAGAAAATCACGTTTTAAGGAAATCCCGCATCCTGCGAAACTATCTTCTTTTTCCTAAACAACACGTTGTAACACGAAAAGCTGTCCTGTTGCGTGTATGTCTATGTGTGTAGCCTCAAAAGAGTAGGCACAGGAGAGTTTTCTCTCGAAAGAATATGTAAGAATACCACTTCATAAGGAAATACAGTTTTGCAGAGTAAAGACATATACGTACATATTGGAAACTCTATGAGAAGAAATAACGCATAGTACAAAATTAGCTTGTATATCCAAAACTACACGTTGTAACTCGAAAAGAATTGGTGTGGCGTGTACGTCTTAATGTGTAGTCTTAAAAGAGTGCCCAAAGGAGAATTTTCTTTTATCAAATTTTTCAGAAAATCACGTTTTATGGAAATCCCGCATCCTGTGAAATTATCTTGTTTTTCCTAAACAACACGTTGTAACTCAAAAAGCTTTCGTGTTGCGTGTATGTCTAAGTGTGTAGCCTCAAAAGAGAAGGCACAGGAGAGTTTTCTCTCGAAAGAATATGTAAGAATACCACTTCATAAGGAAATACAGTTTTGCAGAGTAAAGACATATACGTACGTATTGGAAACTCTTTAGGAGAAGAAATAACGCATAGTACAAAATTAGCTTGTATCTCCAAAACTACACGTTGTAACTCGAAAGAATTGGTGTGGCGTGTACGTCTTAACGTGTAGTCTCAAAAGAGAGCCCAAAGGAGGATTTTCTTTCGTCAAAATTTTTCAGAAAATCACGTTTTAAGGAAATCCAGCACCGTGCGAAATTATCTTGTTTTTCCTTAACAACATGTTGTAACTCGAGAAGCTTTCGTAGTGCGAGTATGTCTAAGTGTGTAGCCTCAAAACAGAAGGCACAGGAGAGTTTTCTGACGAAAGAATATTGTAGAATACCACGTTATAAGGAAATACAATTTTGCAGAGTAAAGACAAATGCGTACGTATTGGAAACACTTTACGAGAAGAAATAACGCATCGTACAAAATTAGCTTGTATCTCCAAATCTACACGTTGTAACTCGAAAAGAATTGGTGTGGCGTGTACGTCTTAACATGTAGCATCTAAAGAGAACCAAAAGGAGAATTTACTTTCGTCAAAATTTTTCAGAAAATCACGTTTTTAGGAAATCCCGCATCGTGCGAAATTATCTTGTTTTTCCTAAACAACACGTTGTAACTCGAAAAGCTGTCGTGTTGCGTGTATGTCTAAGTGTGTAGCCTCAAAAGAGAAGGCACAGGAGAGTTTTCTCTCGAAAGAATATGTAAGAAAACCACGTTAAAACGAAATACAGTTTTGCAGAGTAAAGACAAACATGTACTTATTGGAAACACTTTACTAGAAGAAATAACGCATCTTACAAAATTAGCTTGTATCTCCAAAACTACACGTTGTAACTCGAAAAGAATTGGTGTGGCGTGTACGTCTTAAAATGTAGTCTCAAAAGAGTGCCCAAAGGAGAATTTTCTTTCCTCAAAATTTTCAGAAAATCACGTTTTAAGGAAATCCCGCATCGTGCGAAATTATCTTGTTTTTCCTAAAGAACACGTTGTAACTCGAAAAGCTTTCCTGTTGCGTGTATGTTTAAGTGTGTAGCCTCAAAACAGAAGGCACAGGAGAATTTTCTGTCGAAAGAATATTGTAGAATACTACGTAATAAAGAAATACAATTTTGCAGAGGAAAGACAAATACGTACCTATTGGAAACACTTTACAAGAAGAAATAACGCATCGTACAAAATTAGCTTGTATCTCCAAATCTACACGTTGTAACTCGAAAAGAATTGGTGTGGCGTGTACGTCTTAACGTGTAGCCTCAAAAGAGAACCCAAAGGAGAATTTTCTTTCGTCAAAATTTTTCAGAAAATCGCTTTTTGAGGAAATCCAGCATCGTGCGAAATTATCTTGTTTTTCCTAAACAACACATTGTAAGTCGAAAAGCTTTCATGTTGCATGTATGTCTAAGTGTGAAGCCTCAAAGGAGAAGGCACAGGAGAGTTTTCTCTCGAAAGAATATGTAAGAATACCACTTCATAAGGAAATACAGTTTTGCAGAGTAAAGACATATACGTACGTATTGGAAAGTCTTTATTAGAAGAAATAACACATAGTACAAAATTAGCTTGTATCTCCAAAACTACACGTTGTAACTCGAAAAGAATTTGTGTGGCGTGTTCCTCTTAACGTGTAGTCTCAATAGAGTGCCCAAAGGAGAATTTTCTTTCGTCAAAATTTTTCAGATAATCACGTTTTAAGGAAATCCCACATCATGCGGAATTATCTTGTTTTTCCTAAACAACACGTTGTAACTAGAAAATCTTTCGTGTTGCATGTATGTCTAAGTGTGCAGCCTCAAAACAGAAGGCACAGGAGATTTTTCTCTCGAAAGAATATTGTAGAATACCACGTTATAAGGAAATACAATTTTGCAGAGTAAAGACAAATATGTACTTATTGGAAACACTTTACAAGAAGAAATAACGCATCGTACAAAATTAGCTTTTATCTCCAAAACTACACGTTGTAACTCGAAAAGAATTGTTGTGGCATATCCGTCTAAACATGTAGCATCTAAGGAGAACCAAAAGGAGAATTTTCTTTCGTCAAAATTTTTCAGAAAATCACGTTTTAAGGAAATCCCGCATCGTGCGAAATTATCTTGTTTTTCCTAAAAACACGTTGTAACACGAAAAGCTTTCCTGTTGCATATATGTCTAAGTGTGTAGCCTCAAAACAGAAGGCACAGGAGAGTTTTCTGTCGAAAGAATATTGTAGAATACCACGTAATAAAGAAATACAATTTTGCAGAGTAAAGACAAATACGTACGTATTGGAAACACTTTACAAGAAGAAATAACGCATCGTACAAAATTAGCTTGTATCTCCATATCTACACGTTGTAACTCGAAAAGAATTGGTGTGGCGTGTACGTCTTAACGTGTAGCCTCAAAAGAGAACCCAAAGGAGAATTTTCTTTCGTCAAAATTTTTCAGAAAATCGCGTTTTGAGGAAATCCCGCATCGTGCGAAATTATCTTGTTTTTCCTAAACAACATGTTGTAAGTCGAAAAGCTTTCGTGTTGCGTGTATGTCTAAGTGTGTAGCCTCAAAAGAGAAGGCACAGGGGAGTTTTCTCTCGAAAGAATATGTAAGAAAACCACGTTATAACGAAATACAGTTTTGTAGAGTAAAGACAAATACTTACTTATTGGAAACACTTTACGAGAAGAAATAACGCATCGTACAAAATTAGCTTGTATCTCCAAAACTACACATTGTAACTCAAAAAGAATTGTTGTGGCGTGTACGTCTTAACATGTAGCATCAAAAGAGAACCCAAAGGAGAATTTTCTTTCGTCAAAATTTTTCAGAAAATCACGTTTTAAGGAAATCCCGCATCGTGCGAAATTATCTTGGTTTTCCTAAACAACACGTTGTAAGTCGAAAAGCTTTTTTGTTGCGTGTATGTCTAAGTGTGAAGCCTCAAAAGATAAGGCACAGGAGAGTTTTCTCTCGAAAGAATATGTAAGAATACCATTCATAAGGAAATACAGTTTTGCAGAGTAAAGACATATACGTACATATAGGAAACTCTACGAGAAGAAATAATGCACAGTACAAAATTAGCTTGTATCTCCAAATCTACACGTTGTAACTCGAAAAGAATTGGTGTGGCGTGTACGTCTTAACGTGTAGCCTCAAAAGAGAACCCAAAGGATAATTTTCTTTCGTCAAAATTTTTCAGAAAATCGCGTTTTGAGGAAATCCCGCATCGTGCGAAATTATCTTGTTTTTCCTAAACAACACATTTTAAGTCGAAAAGCTTTCGTGTTGCGTGTATGTCTAAATGTGTAGCCTCAAAAGAGAAGGTTCAGGAGAGTTTTCTGTCGAAAGAATATTGTAGAATACCACGTTATAAGGAAATATAATTTTGCAGAGTAAAGACAAATACGTACGTATTGGAAACACTTTACGAGAAGAAATAACTCATCGTAGAAAATTAGCTTGTATCCCCAAATCTACACGTTGTAACTCGAAAAGAATTGGTGTGGCATGTACGTCTTAACGTGTATCATCAAAAGAGAACCCAAAGGAGAATTTTCTTTCTTCAAAATTTTTCAGAAAATCACGTTTTAAGGAAATCCCGCATCGTTCGAAATTATCTTGTTTTTCCTAAACAACACGTTGTAACTCGAAAAGCTTTTGTGTTGCGTGTATGTCTAAGTGTGTAGCCTCAAAAGAGAAGGCACAGGAGAGTTTTCTCTCGAAAGAATATGTAAGAATACCTCTTCATAAGGAAATACAGTTTTGCAGAGTAAAGACATATACGTACATATTGGAAACTCTTTAAGAGAAGAAATAACGCATCGTACAAAATTAGCTTGTATCTCCAAAACTACACGTTGTAACTCGAAAAGAATTGGTGTGGCGTGTACGTCTGAACGTGTAGTCTCAAAAGAGAGCCCAAAGTAGAATTTTCTTTCGTCAAATTTTTTCAGAAAATCATGTTTTAAGGAAATCCCGCATCGTGCGAAATTATCTTGTTTTTCCTAAACAACATGTTGTAACTCGAAAAGCTTTCGTGTTGCGTGTATGTCTAAGTGTGTAGCCTCAAAACAGAAGGCACAGGAGAGTTTTCTGTCGAAAGAATATTGTAGAATACCACGTTATAAGGAAATACAATTTTGCAGAGTAAAGACAAATACGTATGTATTGGAAACACTTTACGAGAAGAAATAACGCATGGTACAAATTTAGCTTGTATCTCCAAAACTACACATTGTAACTCGAAAAGAATTGGTGTGGCGTGTACGTCTTAACGTGTAGCCTCAAAAGAGAACCCAAAGGAGATGTAAGAATACCACGTTATAAGGAAATACAATTTTGCAGAGTAAAGACAAATAAGTACTTATTGGAAACACTTTATGAGAAGAAATAATGCATCGTACAAAATTAGCTTGTATCTCCTAAATAACACGTTGTAACTCGAAAAGCTTTGGCGTTGCGTGTATGTCTAAGCATGTAGCCTCAAAAGAGAACGCACAGGAAAGTTTTCCCTCGAAACAATATGTAAGAATACCACGTTATAAAGAAATACAGTTTTGCAGATTAAAGACAGATAAGTACTTATTGGAAACACTTTACAAGAAGAAATAACGCATCGTAAAAAATTAGTTTGTATCTCTTAAACAACACGTGGTAACTCGAAAAGATTTGGTGTGGCGTGTACGTCTAAACATGTAGCCTCAAAAGAGAACGCACAGGAGAATTTTCTTTCGTCAAAATTTTTCTGAAAACCACGTTTTAAGGATATCCCGCATCGTGCAAAATAATCTTGTTTTTCGTAAACAACATGTTGTAACTCGAAAAGCTTTGGTGTTGCGTGTATGTGTAAGAGTGGTGCCTCAAAAGAGAAGGCACAGGAGCATTTTCTCTAGAAAGAAAATGTAAGAATACCACGTTATAATGAAATACAATTTTGCAGAGAAAAGACAAATAAGTACATATTGGAAATACTTTACGAGAAGAAATAACGCATCATACAAAATTAACTTGTATCTCCTAAACAACACGTTGTATCTCGAAAAGATTTGGTGTGACGTGTATGTCTAAACGTCTAGCCTCAAAAGAGAACCCACAGGAGAATTTTCTTTCATCAAAATTTGTCAGAAACCACGTTTTAAGGAAATCTTGCATCGTGCGAAATTATCTTGTTTTTCCTAAACAACACGTAGTAACTCGAAAAGCTTTGGCGTTGCGTGTATGTCTAAGCATGTAGCCTCAAAAGAGAACGCACAGGAAAGTTTTCCCTCGAAAGAATATGTAAGAATACCACGTTATAAGGAAATACAGTGTTGCAGAGTAAAGACAAATAAGAACATATTGGAAACACTTTCCAAGAAGAAATAACGCATGGTACAAAATTTGCTTCTATCTCCTAAACAACAAGTTGTAACTCGAAAAGATTTGGTGTGGCATGTACGTCTAAACGTGTAGCCTCAAAAGACGACCCACAGGAGAACTTTCTTTCGTCAAAATTTGTCAGAAACCACGTTTTAAGGAAATCCCGCATCGTGAAAAATTATCTTGTTTTTCCTAAACAACACGTTGTAACTCAAAAAGCTTTGGTATTGCGTGTATGTGTGAACATGTAGCCTCTAAAGATAATGCACAGGAGAGTTTTCTCTCGAAAGAACATGTAAGAATACAACATTATAAGGAAATACAGTGTTGCAGAGTAAAGACAAATACGTACGTATTGGAAACACTTTACGAGAAGAAATAACGCATCGTACAAAATTAGCTGTATCTCCTAAACAACACGTGGTAACTCGAAAGGATTTGGTGTGGCGTGTACCTCTAAACGTGTAGCCTCAAAAGACAACCCACAGGAGAACTTTCTTTCATCAAAATTTGTCAGAAAACCACGTTTTAAGGAAATCCCGCATAGTGCAAAATTATCTTGTTTTTCCTGAACAACACGTTGTAACTCGAAAAGCTTTGGTGTTGCGTGTATGTGTGAGCATATAGCCTCTAAAGAGAATGCACAGGAGAGTTTTCTCTCGAAAGAACATGTAAGAATTCAACATAATAAGGAAATACAGTGTTGCAGTGTAAAGACAAATAGGTACGTTTGGAAACACTTTACGAGAAGAAATAACGCATCGTACAAAATTAGCTTGTATCTCCTAAACAACACGTGGTAACTCGAAAGGATTTGGTGTGGCGTGTACCTCTAAACGTGTAGCCTCAAAAGAACCCACAGGAGAATTTTCTTTCGTCAAAATTTGTAAGAACACCACGTTTTAAGGAAATACCGCTTCGTGGGAAATTATCTTGTTTTTCATAAACAACACGTTGTAACTCGAAAAGCTTTGGTGTTGCCTGTATGTCTAAGTGTGTAGCCTCAAAGGGGAACGCACAGGATAGTTTTCTATCGAAAGAATATGTAAGAATACCACGTTGTAATGAAATACAATGTTGCAGAGTAAAGACAAATACTTATGTATTGGAAACACTTTACGAGAAGAATTAACACATCGTAAAAAATTAGCTTGTATCTCCTAAACAACATGTTGTAACTCGACAAGATTTAGTGTGGCCTGTACGTCTAAATGTGTAGCCTCAAAAGAGAACCCACAGGAGAATTTTCTTTCGTCAAAATTTTTCAGAAAACCTCATATTAAGGAAATCCCGCATCATGCGAAATCATCTTCTTTTTCCTAAACAACATGTTGTAACTCGAAAACCTTTGGTGTTGCGTGTATGTGTAAGCGTGGAGCCTCAAAAGAGAAGGCACAGGAGAGTTTTCTCTTCGAAGAATATGTAAGAATACCATGTTATAAGGAAATACAATTTTGCAGAGTAAAGACAAATAAGTACTTATTGGAAACACTTTATGAGAAGAAATAACGCATCGTACAAAATTAGCTTGTATCTCCTAAACAACACGTTGTAATTCGAAAAGATTTGGTGTGACGTGTACGTCTAAATATGTAGCCTAAAAAGAGAACCCACAGGAGAACGAACTTTCGTCAAAATTTTTCAGAAAACCACGTTTTGTGGAAATCTCGCATCGTGCAAAATTATCTTGTTTTTCCTAAACAACACTTTGTAACTCGAAAAGCTTTAGCGTTGCGTGTATGTCTAAGCATGTAGCCTCAAAAGGGAACACACAGGAGAGTTTTCCCTCAAAACAATATGTAAGAATACCACGTTATAAGGAAATACAGTGTTGCAGATTAAAGACAGATAAGTACTTATTGGAAACACTTTACAAGAAGAAATAACGCATCGTACAAAATTAGCTTGTATCTCTTAAACAACACGTTGTAACTCGAAAAGATTTGGTGTGGCATGTACATCTAAACAAGTAGCCTCAAAAGAGAACGCACAGGAGAATTTTCTTTCGTCAAAATTTTTCTGAAAACCACGTTTTAAGGATATCCCGCATCGTGCGAAATCACCTTGTTTTTCGTAAACAACATGTTGTAACTCGAAAAGCTTTGGTGTTGCATGTATGTGTAAGCGTGGAGCCTCAAAAGAGAAGGCACAGGAGCATTTTCTCTCGAAAGAATATGTAAGAATACCACGTTATAAGGAAATAAAATTTTGCCGAGTAAAGACAAATAAGTACATATTGGAAACACTTTACGAGAAGAAATAACGCATCTTACAAAATTAACTTGTATCTCCTAAACAACACGTTGTATCTCGAAAAGATTTGGTGTGACGTGTATGTCTAAACGTGTAGCCTCAAAAGAGAACGGACAGGAGAATTTTCTTTCATCAAAATTTGTCAGAAACCACGTTTTAAGGAAATCTCGCATCGTGCGAAATTATCTTGTTTTTCCTATACAACAAGTTGTAACTCGAAAAGCTTTGGCGTTGCGTGTATGTCTAAGCATGTAGCCTCAAAAGAGAACGCACAGGAGAGTTTTCCCTCGAAAGAATATGTAAGAATACCACGTTATAAGGAAATACAGTGTTGCAGATTAAAGACAAATAAGAATGTATTGGAAACACTTTCCAAGAAGAAATAACGCATCGTACAAAATTTGCTTGTATCTCCTAAACAACAAGTTGTAACTCGAAAAGATTTGGTGTGGTGTGTATGTCTAAACGTGTAGCCTCAAAAGACGACCCACAGGAGAACTTTCTTTCGTCAAAATTTGTCAGAAACCACGTTTTAAGGAAATCCCGCATCTTGAAAAATTATCTTGTTTTTCCTAAACAACACGTTGTAACTCGAAAAGCTTTGGTATTGCGTGTATGTGTGAGCATGTAGCCTCTAAAGACAATGCACAGGAGAGTTTTCTCTCGAAAGAACATGTAAGAATACAACATTATAAGGAAATACAGTGTTGCAGAGTAAAGACAAATACATACATATTGGAAACACTTTACGAGAAGAAATAACGCATTATAAAATATTAGCTTGTCTCTCCTAAACAACACGTTGTAACTCGAAAAGATTTGGTGTGGCATGTACGTTTAAATATGTAGCCTCAAAAGAGGACCCACAAGAGAATTTTCTTTCGTAAAAATTTTTCAGAAAACCAGGTTTTAAGGAAATCCCGCATCGTGCGAAATCATCTACTTTTTCCTAAACAACATGTTTTAACTCGAAAAGCTTTGGTGTTGCGTGTTTGTCTAATCGTGTAGCCTCAAAAGAGAATGCACAGGAGAGTTTTCCCTCGAAAGAATATGTAAGAATACCATGTTATAAGGAAATACAGTGTTGCAGAGTAATGACAAATATGTTCGTATTGGAAACACTTTACGAGAAGAAATAACACATCGTACAATATTTGCTTGTATCTCCTAAACAACACGTTGTAACTCAAAAATATTTGGTGTGGCTTGTACGTCTACACGTGTAGCCTCAAAAGAGAAGCCACAGGAGAACTTTCTTTCGTCAAAATTTGTCAGAAAACCACGTTTTAAGGAAATCCCGCATCGTGCAAAATTATTTTGTTTTTCCTAAACAACACGTTGTAATTCGAAAAGCTTTAGTGTTGCGTGTATGTCTGAGTATATAGCCTCTAAAGAGAATGCACAGGAGAGTTTTCTCTCGAAAGAACATGTAAGAATACAACGTTATAAGGAAATACAGTGTTGCAGAGTAAAGACAAATACGTACGTATTGGAAACACTTTACGAAAAGAAATAACGCATCATACAAAATTAGCTTGTATCTCCTAAACAACACGTGGTAACTCGAAATGATTTGGTGTGGCATGCACGTCTAAACGTGTAGCCTCAAAAGAGAAGCCACAGGAGAATTTTCTATCGTCAAAATTTGTCAGAAAACCACGTTTTAAGGAAATCCCGCATCGTGCGAAATTATCTTGTTTTCCATAAACAACACGTTGTAACTCGAAAAGTTTTGGTGTTGCCTGTATGTCTAAGTGTGTAGCCTCAAAATGGTACGCACAGGATCGTTTTCTCTCGGAGGAATATGTAAGAATACCACGTTATAAGGAAATATAATGTTGCAAAGACAAATAGGTACTTATTGGAAACACTTTATGAGAATAATTAACGCATCGTAAAAAATTAGCTTGTATCTCCTAAACAACACGTTGTAATTCGAAAAGATTTGGTGTGGCTCGTACCTCTACACGTGTAGCCTCAAAAGAGAACCCACAGGAGAACTTTCGTTCGTCAAAATTTTTCAGAAAACCACCTTCTATGGAAATCTCACATCGTGCTAAATTATCTCGTTTTTCCTAAACAACACATTGTAATTCGAAAAGCTTTCTCATTGCGTGTTTGTCTAAGCGTGTAGCCTCAAAGAGAACGCACAGGAGAGCTTTCCCTCGAAATAATATGTAAGTATACCACATAATAAGGAAATACAGTGTTGCAGATTAAAGACAAATAAGTACGTATTGGAAACACTTTACGAGAAGAAATAATGCATCGTACAAAATTAGCTTGTATCTCCTAAACAACACGTGGTAACTTGAAAGGATTTGGTGTGGCGTGTACGTCTAAACGTGTAGCCTCAAAAGAGAACCCACAGGAGAATTTTCTTTCTTCAAAATTTTTCAGAAAACCACTTTTTAAGGAAATCCCGCATCGTGCGAAATCATCTTCTTTTTCCTAAATAACATGTTGTAACTCAAAAAGCTTTGGTGTTGCGTGTATGTGTAAGCATGGAGCCTCAAAAGAGAAGGCACTGGAGAGTTTTCTCTCGAAAGAATATGTAAGATACCACGTTATAAGGAAATACAATTTTGCAGAGTAAAGACAAATAAGTACATATTGGAAACACTTTACGAGAAGAAATAACGCATCTTACAATATTAGCTTGTATCTCGTAAACAACACGTTGTAACTCGAAAATATTTGGTGTGACTTGTACGTCTAAAAGTGTAGCCTCAAACGAGAACCCACAGGAGAATTTTCTTTCATCAAAATTTTTCAGAAAACCACGTTTTATGGAAATCTCGCATCGTGCGAAATTATCTTGTTTTCCTAAACAACACGTTGTAACTCGAAAAGCTTTGGCGTTACGTATTTGTCTAAGTGTGTAGCCTCAAAAGAGAACACACAGGCGAGTTTTCTCTCCAAAGAATATGTAAGAATACCATGTTATAAGGAAATACAGTGTTGCAGAGTAAAGACAAATACTACTGGAAACACTTTAAGAGAAGAAATAACGCATCATAAAAAATTAGCTTGTATCTCCTAAACAACACGTTGTAACTCGAATAGATTTGGTGTGGCTCGTACCTCTACACGTGTAGCCTCAAAAGAGAACCCACAGGAGAACTTTCTTTGGTCAAAATTTTTCAGAAAACCACGTTTTATGGAAATCTCGCATCGTGCGGAATTATCTTGTTTTTCCTAAACAACACATTGTAACTCGAAAAGCTTTGGCATTGCGTGTATGTTTAAGCGTGTAGCCTCTAAAGAGAACGCACAGGAGAGTTTTCTCTCGAAAGAATATGTAAGAATACAACGTTATAAGGAAATACAGTGTTGCAGAGTAAAGACAAATACGTACATGTTGGAAACACTTTATGAGAAGAAATAACTTATCTTACAAAATTAGCTTGTATCTCCTAAACCACACGTGGTAACTCGAAAGGATTTGGTGTGGCGTGTACGTCTAAATGTGTAGCCTCAAAAGAGAACCCACTGAAGAATTTTCTTTCGTCAAAATTTTTCAGAAAACTACGTTTTAAGGAAATCCCGCATCGTGCGAAATTATCTTGTTTTTCAAAAACAACACGTTGTAACTCGAAAAGCTGTGGTGTTGCCTGTATGTCTAAGTGTGTAGACTAAAAAGGGAACACACAGGATAGTTTTCTCTCGAACGAATATGTAAGAATACCACGTTATAAGGAAATACAATGTTGCAGAGTAAAGACAAATAAGAACGTATTGGAAACACTTTAAGAGAAGAAGAAACTCATCTTACAAAATTACCTTGTATCTCCGTAACAACACGTTGTAACTCGAAAAGATTTGGTGTGCCATGTACGTCTAAACGTGTAGCCTCAAAAGAGAACCCACAGGAGAATTTTCTTTCGTCAAAATTTTTCAGAAAACCACATTTTAAGGAAATCCCGCATCGTGCGAAATCATCTTCTTTTTCCTAAACAACATGTTGTAACTCGAAAAGCTTTGCTGTTGCGTGTATGTGTAAGCGTGGAGCCTCAAAAGAGAAGGCACAGGAGAGTTTTCTCTCGAAAGATTATGTAAGAATACCACGTTATAACGAAATACAATTTTGCAGAGTAAAGACAAATAAGTACATATTGGAAACATTTTATAAGAAAAAATAATGCATCGTACAAAATTAGCTTGTGTCTCCTAAACAACACGTTGTAACTCGAAAAGATTTGGTGTGACGTGTACGTCTAAGCGTGTAGCCTCAAAAGGGAACCCACAAGAGAATTTTCTTGCATCAAAATTTGTCAGAAACCACGTTTTAAGGAAATCTCTCATCATGCGAAATTATCTTGTTTTTCCTAAACAACACGGTGTAACTCGAAAAGCTTTGGTGTTGCGTGTATGTCTAAGTGTGTAACCTCAAAAGAGAATGCACAGGATAGTTTTCTCTCAAAAGAATATGTAAGAATACCACGTTATAAGGAAATACAATGTTGCAGAATAAAGACAAATAAGTACATATTGGAAACACTTTACGAGAAGAAGTAACGCATCTTACAAAATTAGCTTTTTTCTCCGAAACAACAGGTTGTAACTCGAAAAGATTTGGTGTGCCGTGTACGTCTAAACGTGTAGCCTCAAAAGAGAACCCACAGGAGAATTTTCTTTCGTCAAAATTTTTCAGAAAACCACGTTTTATGGAAATCCCGCATCGTGCGAAATCATCTTCTTTTTCCTAAACAACATGTTGTAACTCGAAAAGCTTTGCTGTTGCGTGTATGTGTAAGCATGGAGCCTCAAAAGAGAAGGCACAGGAGAGTTTTCTCTCGAAAGATTATGTAAGAATACCACGTTATAAGGAAATACAATTTTGCAGAGTAAAGACAAATAAGTACATATTGGAAACACTTTACAAGAAGAAATAACGCATCGTACAAAATTAGATTGTATCTCCTAAACAACACGTTGTATCTCGAAAAGATTGGTGTGACGTGTACGTCTAAGCGTGTAGCCTCAAAAGGGAACCCACAAGAGAATTTTCTTTCATCAAAATTTGTCAGAAACCACGTTATAAGGAAATCTCGCATCGTGCGAAATTATATTGTTTTTCCTAAATAACAAGTTCTTACTCAAAAAGGTTTGGTGTTGCGTGTATGTCTAAGTGTGTAACCTCAAAAGAGAACGCACAGGTTAGTTTTCTCTCGAAAGAATATGTAAGAATACCACGTTATAAGGAAATACAATGTTGCAGAGTAAAGACAAATATGTATGTATTGGAAACACATTACGAGAAGAATTAACGCATCGTAAAAAATTAGGTTTTATCTCCTAAACAACACGTTGTAACTCGAAAAGATTTGGTGTGGCATGTACGTCTAAACGTGTAGCCTCAAAAGAGAACCTACAGGAGAATTTTCTTTCTTCAAAAATTTTCAGAAAACCACGTTTTAAGGAAATCCCGCATCATGGGAAATCAACATCTTTTTCTAAACAGCATGTTGTAACTCAAAAAGCTTTGGTTTTGCGTGTATGTGTAAGCGTGGAGCCTCAAAAGAGAAGGCACAGGAGAGTTTTCTCTCGAAAGAATATGTAAGAATACCACGTTACAAGGAAATACAATTTTGCAGAGTAAAGACAAATAAGTACATATTGGAAACACTTTACGAAAAGAAATAACGCATCGTACAAAATTAGCTTGTATCTCCTAAACAACACGTTGTAACTTGAAAAGATTTGGTGTGACGTATACGTCTAAAAGTGTAGCCTCAAATGAGAACCGACAGGAGAATTTTCTTTCATCAAAATTTGTTAGAAACCACGTTTTAAGGAAATCTCGCATCGTGCGAAATTATCTTGTTTTTCCTAAACAACACGTTGTAACACGAAAAGCTTTGGTGTTGCATGTATGTCTAAGCGTGCTGCCTCAAAAGAGAACGCACAGGAGAGTTTTCTCTCGAAAGAATATGTAAGAATACCACGTTATAAGGAAATACAGTGTTGCAGAGTAAAGACAACTACGTAAGTATTGGAAACACTTTAAGAGAAGAAATAACGCATCCTAAAAAATTGCTTGTATCTCCTAAACAACACGTAGTAACTCAAAAAGATTTGGTGTGGCTCGTACCTCTACACGTGTAGCCTCAAAAGAGAACCCACAAGAGAACTTTGCTTCGTCAAAATTTTTCAGAAAACCACGTTTTATGGAAATCTCGTATCGTGCAAAATTATCTTGTTTTTCCTAAACAACACATTGTAACTCGAAAAGCTTTGGCGTTGCGTGTTTGTCTAAGTGTGTACCCTCAAAAGAGAATGTACAGGAGAGTATTTCCTCGAAAGAATATGTAAGAATACCACCTTATAAGGTAATACAGTGTTGCAGAGTAAAGACAAATAAGAACGTTTTGGAAACACTATATGAGAAGAAATAACGCATCGTACAATATTTGCTTGTATCTCCTAAACAACAAATTGTAACACGAAAATATTGGTGTGGCTTGTACGTCTACACGTGTAGCCTCAAAAGAGAAGCCACAGGAGAACTTTCTTTTGTAAAAATTTGTCAGAAAACCACGTTTTAAGGAAATCCCGTTCCTGCAAAATTATCTTGTTTTTCCTAAACAACACGTTGTAACTCGAAAAGCTTTGGTGTTGCGTGTATGTCTGAGAATGTAGCCTCTAAAGAGAATGCACAGGAGAGTTTTCTCTCGAAAGAACATGTAAGAATACAACGTTATAAGGAAATACAGTGTTGCAGAGTAAAGACAAATAAGTACATATTGGAAACACTTTACGAGAAGAAATAACGCATCATACAAAATTAGCTTGTATCTCCTAAACAACACGTGGTAACTCGAAAGGATTTGGTGTGGCGTGTACGGCTAAACGTGTAGCCTCAAAAGAGAACCCACAGGAGATTTTTCTTTCGTCAAAATTTGTCAGAAAACCACGTTTTATGGAAATCTCGCATCATGCGAAATTATCTTGTTTTTCCTAAACAACACACTGTAACTCGAAAAGCTTTGGCGTTGCGTGTTTGTCTAAGCGTGTCGCCTCATAAGAGAACGCAAAGGAGAGTTTTCCCTCGAAATAATATGTAAGAAAACCATGTTTAAGGAAATACAGTGTTGCAGAGTAAAGACAAATAAGTACATATTGGAAACACTTTATGAAAAGAAATAACGCATCGTAGAAAATTAGCTTGTATCTCCTAAACTGTACGAGGTAACTCGAAAGGATTTGGTGTGGCGTGTACGTCTAAACGTGTAGCCTCAAAAGAGAACACACAGGAGAATTTTCTTTCTTCAAAATTTTTTAGAACACCACGTTTTAAGGAAATCCCGCATCGTGCGAAATCATCTTCTTTTTCCTAAACAACATGTTGTAACTCGAAAAGCATTGGTGTTGCGTGTATGTGTAAGTGTGTAGCCTGAAAAGAGAAGGCACAGGAGAGTTTTCTCTCAAAAGAATATGTAAGAATACCATGTTATAAGGAAATACAATTTTGCAGAGTAAAGACAAATAAGTATATATTGGAAACACTTTATGAGAAGAAATAACGCATCGTTCAAAATTACCTTGTATCTCCTAAACAACACGTTGTAACTCGAAAACATTTGGTGTGACGTATACGTCTAAAAGTGTAGCCTCAAACGAGAACCCACAGGAGAATTTTCTTTCATCAAAATTTGTCAGAAACCACGTTTTAAGGAAATCTCGCATCGTGCGAAATTATCTTGTTTTTCCTAAACAACACGTTGTAATTCGAAAAGCTTTGGTGTTGCGTGTATGTCTAAGCGTGTAGCCTCAAAAGAGATGGCACAGGAGACTTTTCTCTCGAAAGAATATGTAAGAATACCACGTTATAAGGAAATACAGGGTTGCAGAATAAAGACAAATACTATTGGAAACACTTTAAGAGAAGAAGTAACGCATCGTAAAAAATTAGCTTGTATGTCCTAAACAACACGTTGTAACTCGAAAAGATTAGGTGTGGCTCGTACCTCTACACGTGTAGCCTCAAAAGAGAACCCACAGGATAACTTTCTTCCGTCAAAATTTTTCAGAAAACCACGTTTTATGGAAATCTCGCATCGTGCGAAATTATCTTGTTTTTCCTAAACAACACATTGTAACTCGAAAAGCTTTGGCGTTGCGTGTATATCTAAGCGTGTAGCCTCTAAAGAGAACGCACAGGAGAGTTTTCTCTCGAAAGAATATGTAAGAATACAACTTTATAAGCAAATACAGTGTTGCAGAGTAAAGACAAATACGTACGTATTGGAAACAATTTATGAGAAGAAATAATGCATCGTACAAAATTAGCTTGTATCTCCTAAACAACACATGGTAACTCGAAAGGATTTGGTGTGGCGTGTACGTCTAAATGTGTAGCCTCAAAAGAAAACCCACTGAAGAATTTTCTTTCGTCAAAATGTTTCAGAAAACTACGTTTTATGGAAATCCTGCATCGTGCGAAATTATCTTGTTTTTCATAAACAACACGTTGTAACTCGAAAAGCTTTGGTATTGCCTATATGTCTAAGTGTGTAGCCTAAAACGGGAAAGCACGGGATAGTTTTCTCTCAAAAGAATATGTAACAATACCACGTTATAAGGAAATACAGTGTTGCAGAGTAAAGACAAATATGTACGTATTGGACACACTTTACAAGAAGAAGTAACGCATCCTAAAAAATTAGCTTGTATCTCCGAAACAACACGTTGTAACTCGAAAAGTTTTGGTGTGGCGTGTACGTCTAAACGTGTAGCCTCAAAAGAGAACCCACAGGAGAATTTTCTTTCTTCAAAATTTTTCAGAAAACCACGTTATAAGGAAATCCCGCATCATGCGAAATCATCTTCTTTTTCCTAAACAACATGTTGTAACTCGAAAAGCTTTGGTGTTGCGTGTATGTCTAAGTGTGTAGCCTCAGAAGAGAAGGCACAGGAGAGTTTTCTCTTGAAAGATTATGTAAGAATACCACATTATAAGGAAATACAATTTTACAGAGTAAAGACAAATAAGTACATATTGGAAACACTTTACGAGAAGAAATAACGCATCGTAAAATATTAGCTTGTATCTCCTAAACAACACGTTGTAACTCGAAAAGATTTGGTGTGACGTGTACGTCTAAACGTGTAACCTCAACAGAGAACCCACAGGAGAATTTTCTTTCATCAAAATTTGTCAGAAACCTCGTTTTAAGGAAATCTCGCATCGTGCGAAATTATCTTGTTTTTCCTAAACAACACGTTGTAACTCGAAAAGCTTTGGTGTTGCCTGCATGTCTAAGCATGTAACCTCAAAAGAGAACGCACAGGAAGTTTTCTCTCGAAAGAATATGTAAGAATACCACGTTATAAGGAAATACAATGTTGCAGAGTAAAGACAAATACATACGTATTGGAAACACTTTTCGAGAAGAATTAACGCATCTTAAAAAATTAGCTTGTATCACCTAAACAACACGTTGTAACTCGAAAAGATTTGGTATGGCATGCACGTCTGAACGTGTAGCTTAAAAAAGAAAACCCACAGGAGAATTTTCTTTCTCCAAAATTTTTCAGAAAACCACATTTTAAGGAAATCCCGCATCGTGCAAAATCATCTTCTTTTTCCTAAACAACATGTTGGAACTCGAAAAGCTTTGGTGTTGCGTGTATGTGTAAGCGTGGTGCCTCAAAAGAGAAGGCACAGGAGAGTTTTCTCTCGAAAGAATATGTAAGAATACCACGTTATAAGGAAATACAGTGTTGCAGAGTAAAGACAAATAAGTACATATTGGAAACACTTTACAAAAAGAAATAATGCATCGTACAAAATTAGCTTGTATCTCCTAAACAACACGTTGTAACTCGAAAAGATTTGGTGTGACGTGTATGTCTAAAAGTGTAGCCTCAAGCGAGAACCCACAGGAGAATTTTCTTTCATCAAAATTTGTCAGAAACCACGTTTTAAGGA
Source organism: Apodemus sylvaticus (assembly GCF_947179515.1). Taxonomy (NCBI): domain Eukaryota; kingdom Metazoa; phylum Chordata; class Mammalia; order Rodentia; family Muridae; genus Apodemus; species Apodemus sylvaticus. The sequence goes on from NC_067490.1 coordinate 68,622,838, forward strand.
AATCTCGCATCGTGCAAAATTATCTTGTTTTTCCTAAACAACACGTTGCAACACGAAAAGCTTTGGTGTTGCGTGTATGTCTAAGCATGTAGCCTCAAAAGAGAACGCACAGGAGAGTTTTCTCTCGAAAGAATATGTAAGAATACCACGTTATAAGGAAATACAGTGTTGCAGAGTAAAGACAACTACGTATGTATTGGAAACACTTTAAGAGAAGAAATAAAGCATAATACAAAATTAGCTTGTATCTCCTAAACAACAGGTTATAATTTGAAAAGATTTGGTGTGGCTCGTACCTCTACACGTGTTGCCTCAAAAGAGAACCCACAGGAGAACTTTCTTTCGTCAAAATTTGTCAGAAAACCACGTTTTATGGAAATCTCGCATCGTGCGAAATTATCTTGTTTTTCCTAAACAACACGTTGTAACTCGAAAAGCTTTGGCGTTGCGTGTTTGTCTAAGCGTGTAGCCTCAAAAGAGAATGCACAGGAGAGTTTTCATAGAAAGAATATGTAAGAATACCACGTTATAAGAAAATACAGTGTTGCAGAGTAAAGACAAATAAGTACATATTGGAAACACTTTAGGGAAGAAATAATGCATTGTCCAATATTTGCTTGTATCTCCTAAACAACACGTTGTAACTCGAAAATATTTGGTGTGGCTCGTACGTCTACACGTGTAGCCTCAAAAGAGAAACCACAGGAGAATTTTCTTTCTTCAAAATTAGTCAAAAAACCACGTTTTAAGGAAATCCCGCATCTTGCAAAATTATCTTGTTTTTCCTAAACAACACATTGTAACTCGAAAAGCTTTGGTGTTGCGTGTATGTCTGAGCATGTTGCCTCTAAAGACAATGCACAAGAGAGTTTTCTCTTGAAAGAACATGTAAGAATACAACGTTATAAGGAAATACGGTGTTGCAGAGTAAAGACAAATACGTACATATTGGAAACACTTTACGAGAAGAAATAACGCATCGTACAAAATTAGCGTGTATCTCCTAAACAACACGTGGTAACTCGAAAGGATTTGGTGTGGTGTGTACGTCTAAACGTGTAGCCTCAAAAGAGAACCGACAGGAGAATTTTCTTTCTTCAAAATTTGTCAGAAAACCACGTTTTAAGGAAATCCTGCATAGTGCGAAATTATCTTGTTTTTCATAAACAACACGTTGTAACTCGAAAAGCTTTGGTGTTGCCTGTATGTCTCAGTGTGTAGCCTCAAAAGGGAACGCACAGGATAGTTTTCTCTCGAAAGAATATGTAAGAATACCACGTTATAAGGAAATACAATGTTGCAGAGTAAAGACAAATATGTACGTATTGGAAACACTTTACGAAAAGAATTAACACATCGTAGAAAATTAGCTTGTATCTCCTAAACAAAAGGTTGTACCTCGAAAAGATTTGGTGTGGCGTGTACGTGTAAATGTGTAGCATCAAAAGAGAACCCACAGGAGAATTTTCTTCCTTCAAAATTTTTCAGAAAACCACGTTTTAAGGAAATCCCTCATCGTACGAAATCATCTTTTTCCTAAACAACATGTTGTAACTCGAAAAGCTTTGGTGTTGCGTATATGTGTAAGCGTGGAGCCTCCAAAGAGAAGGCACAGGAGAGTTTTCTCTCGAAAGAATATGTAAGAATACCACGTTAAAAGGAAATACAATTTTGCAGAGTAAAGACAAATAAGTACATATTGGAAACACTTTACGAGAAGAAATAACGCATCATAAAAAAATTAGCTTGTATCTCCTAAACAACACGTTGTAACTCGAAAAGATTTGGTGTGACATGTACGTCTAAAAGTGCAGCCTCAAAAGAGAACAGACAGGAGAATATTCTTTCATCAAACTTTGTCAGAAACCGCGTTTTAAGGAAATCTCGCATCGTGCGAAATTATCTTGTTTTTCCTAAACAACAAGTTGTAACTCGAAAAGCTTTGGTGTTGCGTGTATGTCTAAGCATGTAGCCTCAAAAGAGAATGCACAAGAGAGTTTTCTCTCGAAAGAATATGTAAGAATACCACGTTATAAGGAAATACAGTGTTGCAGAGTAAAGACAAATACGTACGTATTGGAAACACTTTAAGAGAAGAAATAAAGCATAATACAAAATTAGCTTGTATCTCCTAAACAACAGGTTATAACTCGAAAAGATTTGGTGTGGCTCGTACCTCTTCACGTGTAGCCTCAAAAGAGAACCCACAGGAGAACTTTATTTCGTCAAAATTTGTCAGAAAACCACGTTTTATGGAAATCTCGCATCGTGCGAAATTATCTTGTTTTTCCTAAACAACACGTTGTAACTCGAAAAGCTTTGGCGTTGCGTGTTTGTCTAAGCGTGTAGCCTCAAAAGAGAATGCACAGGAGACTTTTCCCTAGAAAGAATATGTAAGAATACCACGTTATAAGAAAATACAGTGTTGCAGAGTAAAGACAAATAAGTACTTATTGGAAACACTTTAGGGAAGAAATAATGCTTCCTACAATATTTGCTTGTATCTCCTAAACAACACGTTGTAACTCGAAAATATTTGGTGTGGCTTGTACGTCTACACGTGTAGCCTCAAAAGAGAAACCACAGGAGAATATTCTTTCTTCAAAATTTGTCAAAAAACCACGTTTTAAGGAAATCCCGCATCGTGCAAAATTATATTGTTTTTCCTAAACATCACATTGTAACTCGAAAAGCTTTGGTGTTGCGTGTATGTCTGAGCACGTTGCCTCTAAAGACAATGTACAAGAGAGTTTTCTCTTGAAAGAACATGTAAGAATACAACGTTATAAGGAAATACAGTGTTGCAGAGTAAAGACAAATACGTACATATTGGAAACACTTTACGAGAAGAAATAACGCATCGTACAAAATTAGCGTGTATCTCCTAAACAACACGTGGTAACTCGAAAGGATTTGGTGTGGCGTGTGCGTCTAAACGTGTAGCCTCAAAAGAGAACCGACAGGAGAATTTTCTTTCTTCAAAATTTGTCAGAAAACCACGTTTTAAGGAAATCCTGCATCGTGCGAAATTATCTTGTTTTTCATAAACAACACGTGTAACTCGAAAAGCTTTGGTGTTGCCTGTATGTCTCAGTGTGTAGCCTCAAAAGGGAACGCACAGGATAGTTTTCTCTCGAAAGAATATGTAAGAATACCACGATATAAGGAAATACAATGTTGCAGAGTATAGACAAATATGTACGTATTGGAAACACTTTACGAAAAGAATTAACACATCGTAGAAAATTAGCTTGTATCTCCTAAACAAAAGGTTGTACCTCGAAAAGATTTGGTGTGGCATGTACGTGTAAATGTGTAGCATCAGAAGAGAACCCACAGGAGAATTCTTCCTTCAAAATTTTTCAGAAAACCACGTTTTAAGGAAATCCCTCATCGTACGAAATCATCTTTTTCCTAAACAACATGTTGTAACTCGAAAAGCTTTGGTGTTGCGTGTATGTGTAAGCGTGGAGCCTCCAAAGAGAAGGCACAGGAGAGTTTTCTCTCGAAAGAATATGTAAGAATACCACGTTAAAAGGAAATACAATTTTGCAGAGTAAAAACAAATAAGTACATATTGGAAACACTTTACGAGAAGAAATAACGCATCGTAAAAAATTAGCTTGTATCTCCTAAACAACACGTTGTAACTCGAAAAGATTTGGTGTGACATGTACGTCTAAAAGTGTTGCCTCAAAAGAGAACTGACAGGAGAATATTCTTTCATCAAACTTTGTCAGAAACCATGTTTTAAGGAAATCTTGCATCGTGCGAAATTATCTTGTTTTTCCTAAAAAACAAGTTGTAACTCGCAAAGCTTTGGTGTTGCGTGTATGTCTAAGCGTGTAGCCTCAAAAGAGAATGCACAGGAGAGTTTTCTCTCGAAAGAATATGTAAGAATACCACGTTATCTTTTTTCCATTGGATGTTTTCAGCCTCTTTGTCGAGGATCAAGTGGCCATAGGTGTGTGGGTTCATTTCTGGATCTTCAATCATGTTCCATTGATCCTCCTGCCTGTCACTGTACCAATACCATGCAGTTTTTAGCACTATTGCTCTGTAGTATTGCTTGAGGTCAGGGATACTGATTCCCCCAGATTTCCTTTTGTTGCTGAGAATAGTTTTAGCTATCCTGGGTTTTTTGTTGTTCCAGATGAATTTGATAATTGCTCTTTCTAACTCTGTGAAGAATTGAGTTGGGATTTTGATGGGTATTGCATTGAATCTGTATAGTACTTTAGGCAAAATGGCCATTTTAACTATATTGATTCTACCGATCCATGAGCATGGGAGGTTTTCCCATTTTTTGAGGTCTTCTTCCATTTCCTTCTTCAGAGTCTTGAAGTTCTTGTCATACAGATCTTTCACATGTTTGGTAAGAGTCACCCCAAGATACTTTATACTGTTTGTGGCTATTGTGAAGGGGGTCATTTCCCTAATTTCTTTCTCAGCCTGCTTATCCTTTGAGTATAGGAAGGCCACTGATTTGCTTGAGTTGACTTTATAACCTGCCACTTTGCTGAAGTTGTTTATCAGCTGTAGGAGCTCTCTGGTGCTGGTTCAACTGGAGGTCAGCATGCAGAAGAATGCGAATTGATCCATCCTTGTCTCCTTGTACTAAGCTCAAATCCAAATGGATCAAGGACCTCCACATAAAGCCAGACACTCTGAAGATAATAGAAAAAAAAAAAAAAAACTGGGGAAGACCCTTGAGGACATCGGTACAGGGAGAAAGTTCCAGAACAGAACACCAATAGCGTATGCTCAAAGAGCAAGAATTGACAAATGGGACCTCATAAAATTACAAAGTTTCTGTAAGGCAAAGGACACCATCAAGAGGACAAATCGGCAACCAACAAATTGGGAAAAGATCTTCACCAATCCTACATCAGACAGAGGGCTAATATCCAATATATATAAAGAACTCAAGAAGTTAGACTCCAGAAAACCAAACAACCCTATTAAAAAATGGGGTACAGAGTTAAACAAAGAATTCTCCCCTGAAGAACTTCGGATGGCGGGGAAGCATCTTAAAAAATGCTCAACTTCATTAGTCATTAGGGAAATGCAAATCAAAACAACCCTAAGATTTCATCTTACACCAGTCAGAATGGCTAAGATTAAAAATTCAGGAGACAGCAGGTGTTGGAGAGGGTGTGGAGAAAGAGGAACACTCCTCCACTGCTGGTGGGGTTGCAAATTCGTACAACCACTCTGGAAATCAGTCTGGCGGTTCCTCTGAAAACTGGGCACCTCACTTCCAGAAGATCCTGCTATACCACTCCTGGGCATATACCCAGAAGACTCCCCACCATGTAATAAGGATACATGTTCTACTATGTTCATAGCAGCCCTATTTGTAATTGCCAGATGCTGGAAAGAACCCAGGTATCCCTCAACAGAAGAGTGGATGCAAAAAATGTGGTATATCTACACAATGGAGTACTATTCAGCCATTAGAAACAATGAATTCATGAAATTCTTAGGCAAATGGATGGAGCTAGAGAATATCATACTAAGTGAGGTAACCCAGACTCAAAAGGTGAATCATGGTATGCACTCACTAATAAGTGGATATTAACCTAGAAAACTGGAATACCCAAAACATAATCCACACATCAAATGAGGTACATGAAGAAAGGAGGAGTGGCCCCTGGTTCTGGAAAGACTCAGTGAAACAGTATTCAGCAAAACCAGAACGGGGAAGTGGGAAGGGGTGGGTGGGAGGACAGGGGAAGAGAAGGGGGCGTACGGGACTTTCGGGGAGTGGGGGGGCTAGAAGAGGGGAAATCATTTGAAATATAAATAAATTATATGGAATAAAAAATTTTTTTTGAAAAAAAAAACAAAAAAAAACACAAAGAATACCACGTTATAAGGAAATACAGTGTTGCAGAGTAAAGAAAAATATGTACGTATTGGAAACACTTTAAGAGAAGAAATAAAGCATAATACAAAATTAGCTTGTATCTCCTAAACAACAGGTTATAACACGAAAAGATTTGGTGTGGCTCATACCTCTACACGTGAAGCCTCAAAAGAGAACACACAGGAGAACTTTCTTTCGTCAAAATTTGTCAGAAAACCACGTTTTATGGAAATCTCGCATCGTGCGAAATTATCTTGTTTTTCCTAAACAACACGTTGTAACTCGAAAAGCTTTGGCGTTGCGTGTTTGTCTAAGCGTGTAGCCTCAAAAGAGAATGCACAGGAGAGTTTTCCCTAGAAAGAATATGTAAGAATACCACGTTATAAGAAAATACAGTGTTGCAGAGTAAAGACAAATAAGTACATATTGGAAACACTTTAGGGAAGATATAATGCATCGTACAATATTTGCTTGTATCTCCTAAACAACACGTTGTAACTTGAATATATTTGGTGTGGCTCGTACGTCTACACGAGTAGCCTCAAAAGAGAAACCACAGGAGAATTTTCTTTCGTCAAAATTTGTCAGACAACCACGTTTTAAGGAAATCCCGCATCCTGTGAAATTATCTTGTTTTTCTTAAACAACATGTTGTAACTCGAAAAGCTTTAGTGTTGCATTAATGTCTAAGCATGTAGCCTCAAAGGAGAACGCACAGGAGAGTTTTCTCTCGAAAGAATATGCAAGAATACCACGTTATAAGGAAATACAGTGTTGCAGAGTAAAGGCAAATATGAACGTAATGGAAACGCTTAAACTTTATGAGATGAAATAACGCATCATAAAAAAATTAGCTTGTTTCTCCTAAACAACACGTTGTAACTCGAAAAGATTTGGTGTGGCGTGTACGTCTAAATGTGTAGCCTCAAAAGCGAACCCACAGGAGTATTTTCTTTCGTCAAAATTTGTAAGAAAACCACGTTTTAAGGAAATCCCGCATCGTGCAAAATTATCTTGTTTTTCCTAAACAACACGTTGTAACTCGAAAAGCTTTGGTGTTGCGTGTATGTCTAAGCGTGTAGCCTCAAAAGAGAACGCAAAGGAGAGTTTTTTCTCGAAAGAATATGTAAGAATACCACGTTATTAGGAAATACAGTGTTTCAGAGTAAAGACAAATACTTACGTCTTGGAAAAACTTTACGAGAAGAAATAACGCATCGTAAGAAATTAGCTTGTATCTCCTAAACAACACGTTGTAACTTAAAAAGATTTGGTGTGGCCTGTACGTCTAAACGTGTAGCCTGAAAAGAGAACCCATAGGAGAATTTTCTTTGGTCAAAATTTGTCAGAAAACCACGTATTAAGGAAATCCCGCATAGTGCGAAATTATCTGGTTTTTCCTAAACCAAACGTTTTAACTCGAAAAGCTTTGGTGTTGAGTGTATGTCTAAGCGTGTAGCCTCAAAAGAGAACACACACGAGAGTTTTCTCTCGAAAGAATATGTAAGAATACCACGTTATAAGGAAATACAGTGTTGCAGAGTAAAGACAAATACGTACTTATTGGAAAAACTTAAACTTTACGAGAAGAAATAAGGCATCTTACAAAATTAGTTTGTATCTCCTAAACAACAGGTTATAACTCGAAAAGATTTGGTGTGGTGTGTACGTCTAAACGTATAGCCTCAAAAGAGAACCCACAGGAGTATTTTCTTTCGTCAAAATTTGTCAGAAAACCACGTTTTAAGGAAATCCCGTATCCTGCGAAATTATCTTGTTTTTCATAAACAAAACGTTTTAACTCGAAAAGCTTTGGTGTTGCGTGTATGTCTAAGCGTGTAGCCTCAAAAGAGAATGCACAGGAGAGTTTTCTCTCGAAAGAATATGTAAGAATACCACGTTATAAGGAAATACAGTGTTGCAGTGTAAAGACAAATACGTACTTATTGGAAAAACTTAAACTTTACGAGAAGAAATAACGCATCGTACAAAATTAGCTTGTATCTCCTAAACAACACGTTGTAACTTAAAAAGAATTGGTGTGGCCTGTACGTCTAAACGTGTAGCCTCAAAAGAGAACCCATAGGAGAATTTTCTTTGGTCAAAATTTGTCAGAAAACTACGTATTAAGGAAATCCCGCATCGTGCGAAATTATCTTGTTTTTCCTAAACAAAACTTTTTAACTCGAAAAGCTTTGGTGTTGCGTGTATGTCTAAGCCTGTAACCTCAAAGGAGAACGTCCAGGAGAGTTTTCTCTCGAACGAATATATAAGAATACCACGTTATAAGGTAATACAGTGTTGCAGAGTAAAGACAAATACATACTTATTGGAAAAACTTAAACTTTACGAGAAGAAATAAGGCATCGTACAAAATTAGTTTGTATCTCCTAAACAACACGTTATAACTCGAAAAGATTTGGTGTGGTGTGTACGTCTAAACGTGTAGCCTCAAAAGAGAACCCACAGGATAATTTTCTTTCGTCAAAATTTGTCAGAAAACCACGTTTTAAGGAAATCCCGCATTGTGTGAAATTATCTTGTTTTTCCTAAACAACACGTTGTAACTCGAAAAGCTTTGGTGTTGCGTGTATGTCTAAGCGTGGAGCCTCAAAAGAGAACGCACAGGAGAGTTTTCTCTCGAAAGAATATGTAAGGATACCACGTTATAAGGAAATACTGTGTTGCAGAGTAAAGACAAATAAATACGTATTGGAAACACTTTATGAGAGAAAAAACGCATCTTGCAAAATTAGCTTGTATGTCCTAAACAACACGTTGTAACTCGAAAAGATTTGGTGTGGCGTGTACGTCTAAACGTGTAGCCTCAAAAGAGTACCCACAGGAGAGTTTTATTTCGTCAAAATTTGTCAGAAAACCACGTTTTAAGGAAATCCCGCATCGTGCGAAATTATCTTGTTTTTCCTACACAACACGTTGTAACTCGAAAATCTTTGGTGTTGTGTGAATGTCTAAGCATGTAGCCTCAAAGGAGAACGCACAGGAGAGTTTTCTCTCGAAAGAATATGCAAGAATACCACGTTATAAGGAAATACAGTGTTGCAGAGTAAAGGCAAATATGAACGTAATGGAAACACTTAAACTTTATGAGATTAAATAACGCATCGTAAAATATTAGCTTGTTTCTCCTAAACAACACGTTGTAACTTGAAAAGATTTGGTGTGGCGTGTACGTCTAAATGTGTAGCCTCAAAAGCGAACCCACAGGAGTATTTTCTTTCGTCAAAATTTGTCAGAAAACCACGGTTTAAGGAAATTCCGCAGCGTGCAAAATTATCTTGTTTTTCCTAAACAACACGTTGTAACTCGAAAAGCTTTGGTGTTGCGTGTATGTCTAAGCGTGTAGCCTCAAAAGAGAACGCAAAGGAGAGTTTTTTCTCGAAAGAATATGTAAGAATACCACGTTATTAGGAAATACAGTGTTACAGAGTAAAGACAAATACTTACGTCTTGGAAAAACTTTACGAGAAGAAATAACGCATCGTAAGAAATTAGCTTGTATCTCCTAAACAACACGTTGTAACTTAAAAAGATTTGGTGTGGCCTGTACGTCTAAACGTGTAGCCTGAAAAGAGAACCCATCGGAGAATTTTCTTTGGTCAAAAATTGTCAGAAAACCACGTATTAAGGAAATCGCGCATAGTGCGAAATTATCTGGTTTTTCCTAAACCAAACGTTTTAACTCGAAAAGCTTTGGTGTTGCGTGTATGTCTAAGCGTGTAGCCTCAAAAGAGAACACACACGAGAGTTTTCTCTTGAAAGAATACGTAAGAATACCACGTTATAAGGAAATACAGTGTTGCAGAGTAAAGACAAATACGTACTTATTGGAAAAACTTAAACTTTACGAGAAGAAATAAGGCATCTTACAAAATTAGTTTGTATCTCCTAAACAACAGGTTATAACTCGAAAAGATTTGGTGTGGTGTGTACGTCTAAACGTGTAGCCTCAAAAGAGAACCCACAGGAGTATTTTCTTTCGTCAAAATTTGTCAGAAAACCACGTTTTAAGGAAATCCCGTATCCTGCGAAATTATCTTGTTTTTCCTAAACAAAACGTTTTAACTCGAAAAGCTTTGGTGTTGCGTGTATGTCTAAGCCTGTAACCTCAAAGGAGAACGTCCAGGAGAGTTTTCTCTCGAAAGAATATATAAGAATACCACGTTATAAGGTAATACAGTGTTGCAGAGTAAAGACAAATACATACTTATTGGAAAAACTTAAACTTTACGAGAAGAAATAAGGCATCGTACAAAATTAGTTTGTATCTCCTAAACAACACGTTATAACTCGAAAAGATTTGGTGTGGTGTGTACGTCTAAACGTGTAGCCTCAAAAGAGAACCCACAGGAGAATTTTCTTACATCAATATTTGTCAGAAAACCACGTTTTAAGGAAATCCCGCATCGGGCGAAATTATCTTGTTTTTCCTGAACAACAATTGTAACTCGAAAAGCTTTGGTGTTGCGTGTATGTCTAAGCGTGTAGCCTCAAAAGAGCACGCACAGAAAAGTTTTCTCTCTAAAGAATGTGTAAGAATACCACGTTATAAGGAAATACAGTGCTGCAGAGTAAAGACAAATATGTAAGTATTAGAAACACTTTAGGAGAAGAAATAACGCATCGTTCAAAATTAGCTTGTATCTACTAAACAAAAAGCTGTAACTCGAAAAGATTTGGTGTGGCATGTACGTCTAAACTTGTAGCCTCAAGAGAGAACCCACAGGAGAATTTTCTTTCGTCAAAATTTGTCAGAAAACCACGTTTTTAGGAAATGCGGCATCTTGCGAAATTATCTTGTTTTTCCTAAACAACATGTTGTAACTCGAAAAGCTTTGGTGTTGCGTGTATGTCTCAGCGTGTAGCCTCATAAGAGAAGGTACAGGAGAGTTTTCTCTCGAAAGAATATGTAAGAATACCACGTTATAAGGAAACACAGTGTTGCAGAGTAAAGACAAATACGTATGTATTGGAAACACTGTACGAGAAGAAATAACGCATCGTAGAAAATTAGCTTGTATCTCCTAAACAACACGTAGTAACTCGAAAAGATTTGGTGTGGCGTATACATCTAAACATGTAGCCTCAAAGGAGAACCCACAGGAGAATTTTCTTTCGTCAAAATTTTTCAGAAAACCACGTTTTAAGGAAATCCCGCATCGTGCGAAATTATCTTGTTTTTCCTAAACAACACATTGTAACTCGAAAAGCTTTGGTGTTGCGTGTATGTCTAAGCATGTATCCTCAAAAGAGAACGCACAGGAAAGTTTTCTTTCGAAAGAATATGTAAGAATACCTCGTTTTAAGGAAATACAGTGCTGCAGAGTAAAGACAAAAACGTACATATTGGCAACACTTTACAAGAAGAAATAACGCGTCGTACAAAATTAGCTTGTATTTCCTAAACAACACGTTGTAACTCGAAAAGATTTGATGTGGCGTGTACGTCTAAAAGTGTAGCCTCAAAAGAGAACCCACAGGAGAATTTTCTTTTGTCAAGATTTGACAGAAAACCACGTTTTAAGGAAATCCCGCATTGTGCGAAATTATCATGTTTTTTCCTAAACAACACGTTGTCACTCGAAAAGCTTTGGTATTGCTTGTAAGTCTAAGCATGTAGCCTCAAAAGAGAATGCACAGGAGAGTTTTCTCTCAAAAGAATATGTAAGAATACCACGTTTTAAGGAAATACAGTGTTGCAGAATAAGCAAATACGTAAGTATTGGAAACACTTTAAAGAAGAAATAACGCATCGTAAAAAATTAGCTTGTATCTCCTAAACAACAAGTTGTAACTCAGAATGATTTGATGTGGCTTGTACGTTTAAACGTGTAACCTCAAAGGAGAACCCACAGGAGAATATTCTTTAGTCAAAATTTGTCAGAAAACCACGTTTTAAGGAAATCCCGCATCGTGCGAAATTATCTTGTTTTTCCTAAACAACACGTCATAACTCGAAATGCTTTGGTGTTGCCTGTATGTCTAAGCGTGTAGCCTCAAAAGAGAAGGCACAGAAGAGTTTTCTCTCGAAAGAATATGTAAGAATACCACGTTATAAGGAAATACAGTGTTGCACAGTAAAGACAAATATGTAAATATTGGAAAAACTTTAAGAGAAGAAAAAACGCATCGTACAAAATTACCTTGTATCTCCTAAACAAAACGGTGTAACTCGAAAAGATTTGGTGTGGCATTTACAACTAAACATGTAGCCTCAAAAGAGAACCCACAGGAGAATTTTCTTTCGTCAAAATTTTTCAGAAAACCACGTTTTAAGGAAATCCCGCATTGTGCGAAATTATCTTGTTTTTCCTAAACAACACTTTGTAACTCGAAAAGCTTTGGTGTTGCGTGTATGTCTAAGAGTGTATCCTCAAAAGGGAAGGCACAGGAGAATTTTCTCTCGAAAGAATATGTAAGAATACCACGTTATAAGGAAATACAGTGTTGCAGAGAAAAGACAAATACGTACGTATTGTAAACACTGTAAGAGAAGAAATAAAGCATCATAAAAAATTAGCTTGTATCTCCTAAACAACACGTTGTAACTCGAAAAGATTTGGTGTGGCGTGTACGTCTAAACATGTAGCCTCAAAAGGGAAGCCACAGGAGAATAATCTTTCGTCAAAATTTTTCAGAAAACCACGTTTTAAGGAAATCCCGCATTGTGCGAAATTATCTATTTTTTCCTAAACAACACGTTGTAACTCGAAAAGCTTGGTGTTGCGTGTATGTCTAAGTGTGTAGCCTCAAAAGAGAACGTACAGGAGAGTTTTCTCTCGAAAGAATATGTAAGAATACCTCGTTATAAGGAAATACAGTGTTGCAGAATAAAGAAAAAAATCGTACGTTTTGGAAACACTTTATGAGAAGAAATAATGCAACGTACAAAATTAGCTTGTATCTCCTAAACAACACGTTGTAACTCAAAAATATTTGGTGTGGTGTGTACGTCTAAACGTGTAGCCTCAAAAGAGAACCCACAGGAGAATTTTCTTTCGTCAAAATTTGTCAGAAAACCACGTTTTAAGGAAATCCCGCATCCTGCGATATTATCTTGTTTTTCCTAAACAACACGTTGTCACTCGAAAAGCTTTGGTGTTGCGTGTATGTCTAAGCGTGTAGTCTCAAAAGAGAACACACAGAAGAGTTTTTTCTCGAAAGAATGTGTAAGATTACCACATTATAAGAAAATACAGTGTTGCAGAGTAAAGCAAATACGTACGTATTGGAAACACTTTAACGAAGAAATAACGCATCATACAATATTAGCTTGTATATCCTAAACAACTCGTTGTAACTCGGAAAGATTTGATGTGGCTTGTACGGCTAAATGTGTAGACTCAAAGGAGAACCCACCAGAGAATATTCTTTGTCAAAATTTGTCAGAAAAGCAGGTTTTATGGAAATACCGCATCGTGCGAAATTATCTTGTTTTTCCTAAAAAACACTTAGTAACTCGTAAAGCTTGGTGTTGCGTGTATGTCTAAGCGTGTAGCCTCAAAAGAGAAGGCACAGGAGAGTTTTCTCTGGAAAGAATATGTAAGAATACCACGTTATAAGGAAATACAGTGTTGCAGAGTAAAGACAAAAACTCACGTATTGGAAACACTTTAAGAGAAGAAATAACGAATCATACAAAATTAGCTTGTATCTCTTAAACAACACGTTGTAACTCGAAAATATTTGGTGTGGCGTGTACGTCTAAATGTGTGGCCTCAAAAGAGAAACCACAGGAGAATTTTCTTTCGTCAAAATTTGTCAAAATCAACGTTTTAAGGAAATCCCGCATCGTGCGAAATTATCTTGTTTTTCCTAAAGAACACGTCCTAACTCGAAAAGCTTTCGTGTTGCGTGTATGTCTAAGCATGTAGCCTCAAAAGAGAAGGCACAGGAGAGTTTTCTCTCGAAAGAATATGTAAGAATACCACGTTATAAGGAAATACAGTGTTGCAGCATAAAGACAAATACGTACATATTGGAAACACTTTAAGAGAAGAAATAACTCATCGTACAAAATTACCTTGTATCTCCTAAACAACACGTTGTAACTCGAAAAGATTTGGTGTGGCGTTTACAACTAAACATGTAGCCTCAAAAGAGGACCCACAGGAGAATTTTCTCTCATCAAAATTGTTCAGAAAACCACGTTTTAAGGAAATCCTGCATCGTGCGAAATTCTCTTGTTTTTCTAAACAACACTTTGTAGTTCGAAAAGCTTTGGTGTTGCGTGTATGTCTAAGCGTGTAGCCTCAAAAGAGAAGGCACAGGAGAGTTTTCTCTGGAAGGAATATATAAGAATACCACGTTATAAGGAAATGCAGTGTTGCAGAGTAAAGACAAATACGTACATATTGGAAACACTTTACGAGAAGAAATAAAGCATCGTACAAAATTAGCTTGTATCTCCTAAACAACAAGTTGTAACTGGAAAAGATTTGACGTGGCGTGTACGTCTAAACGTGTACTCTCAAAAGAGAACCCACAGGAGAATTTTCTTTCGTCAAAATTTGTCAGAAAACCACGTTTTAAAGAAATCCCGCATCGTGCGAAATTATCTTGTTTTTCCTAAACAACATATTGTAACTCGAAAAGCTTTGGTATTTCGTGTATGTGTAAGCGTTTAGCCTCAAAAGAGAACGCACAGGAGAGTTTTCTCTCGAAAGAATATGTAAGAATACCACGTTATAAGGAAATACAGTGTTGCAGAATAAAGCAAATAAGTACGTATTGGAAACACTTTAAAGAAGAAATAACGCATCGTACAAAATTAGCTTGTATCTCCTAAATAACACGTTGTAACTCGGAAAGATTTGATGTGGCGTGTACGTCTAAACTTGTAGGCTCAAAAGAGAACCCACAGGAGAATTTTCTTTCGTCAAAATTTTTCAGAAAACCACGTTTTAAGGAAATCCCGCATTGTGCGAAAGTATCTATTTTCCCTAAACAACACGTAGTAACTCTAAAAGGTTTGGTGTTGCGTGTATGTCTAAGCATGTAGCCTCAAAAGAGAAGGCACAGGAGAGTTTTCTCTTGAAAGAATATGTAAGAATACCACGTTATAAGGAAATACAGTGTTGCAGAGTAAAAACAAATAAGCACATACTGGAAACACTTTGGAGAAGAAATAAAGCTTCGTACAAAATTAGATTGTATCCCCTAAACAACATGTTTTAACTCGAAAAGATTTGGTGTGGCCTGTACGTCTAAACGTGTAGCCTCAAAAGAGAACCCACAGGAGAATTTTCTTTCGACCAAATTTGTCAGAAAACCACGTTTTAAGGAAATCGCTCATCATGCGAAATTATCTTGTTTTTCCTAAATAACACGTAATAACTCGAAAGCTTTTATGTTGCGTGTATGTCTAAGCGTGTAGCCTCAAAAGAGAAGGCACAGGAGAGTTTTCTCTCGAAAGAATATGTAAGAATACCACGTTATAAGGAAATAGAGTGTTGCAGAATAAAGAAAAATACGTGCGTTTTGGAAACACTTTATGAGAAGAAATAACGCAACGTACAAAATTAGCTTGTATCTCCTAAACAACACGTTGTTACTCGAAAATATTTGGTGTGGTGTGTACGTCTAAACGTGTAGCCTCAAAAGACAACCCACAGGAGAATTTTCTTTCGTCAAAATTTGTCAGAAAACCACGTTTTAAGGAAATCCCGCATCCTACGAAATTATCTTGTTTTTCCTAAACAACACGTTGTCACTCGAAAAGCTTTGGTGTTGCGTGTATGTCTAAGTGTGTAGTCTCAAAAGAGAACACACAGAAGAGTTTTTTCTCAAAAGAATATGTAAGAATACCACATTATAAGAAAATACAGTGTTGCAGAGTAAAGCAAATACGTACGTATTGGAAACACTTTAACGAAGAAATAACGCATCATACAATATTAGCTTGTATCTCCTAAACAACTCGTTGTAACTCGGAAAGATTTGATGTGGCTTGTATGGCTAAATGTGTAGCCTCAAAGGAGAACCCACCAGAGAATATTCTTTGTCAAAATTTGTCAGAAAAGCAGGTTTTATGGAAATACCGCATCGTGCGAAATTATCTTGTTTTTCCTAAAAAAAACTTAGTAACTCGTAAAGCTTGGTGTTGCGTGTATGTCTAAGCGTGTAGCCTCAAAAGAGAAGGCACAGGAGAGTTTTCTCTGGAAAGAATATGTAAGAATACCACGTTATAAGGAAATACAGTGTTGCAGAGAAAAGACAAATACGTACGTATTGTAAACACTGTAAGAGAAGAAATAAAGCATCATAAAAAATTAGCTTGTATCTCCTAAACAACACGTTGTAACTCGAAAAGATTTGGTGTGGCGTGTACGTCTAAACATGTAGCCTCAAAAGGGAAGCCACAGGAGAATAATCTTTCGTCAAAATTTTTCAGAAAACCACGTTTTAAGGAAATCCCGCATTGTGCGAAATTATCTATTTTTTCCTAAACAACACGTTGTAACTCGAAAAGCTTGGTGTTGCGTGTATGTCTAAGTGTGTAGCCTCAAAAGAGAACGTACAGGAGAGTTTTCTCTCGAAAGAATATGTAAGAATACCTCGTTATAAGGAAATACAGTGTTGCAGAATAAAGAAAAAATCGTACGTTTTGGAAATACTTTATGAGAAGAAATAATGCAACGTACAAAATTAGCTTGTATCTCCTAAACAACACGTTGTAACTCAAAAATATTTGGTGTGGTGTGTACGTCTAAACGTGTAGCCTCAAAAGAGAACCCACAGGAGAATTTTCTTTCGTCAAAATTTGTCAGAAAACCACGTTTTAAGGAAATCCCGCATCCTGCGATATTATCTTGTTTTTCCTAAACAACACGTTGTCACTCGAAAAGCTTTGGTGTTGCGTGTATGTCTAAGCGTGTAGTCTCAAAAGAGAACACACAGAAGAGTTTTTTCTCGAAAGAATGTGTAAGATTACCACATTATAAGAAAATACAGTGTTGCAGAGTAAAGCAAATACGTACGTATTGGAAACACTTTAACGAAGAAATAACGCATCATACAATATTAGCTTGTATATCCTAAACAACTCGTTGTAACTCGGAAAGATTTGATGTGGCTTGTACGGCTAAATGTGTAGACTCAAAGGAGAACCCACCAGAGAATATTCTTTGTCAAAATTTGTCAGAAAAGCAGGTTTTATGGAAATACCGCATCGTGAGAAATTATCTTGTTTTTCCTAAAAAACACTTAGTAACTCGTAAAGCTTGGTGTTGCGTGTATGTCTAAGCGTGTAGCCTCAAAAGAGAAGGCACAGGAGAGTTTTCTCTGGAAAGAATATGTAAGAATACCACGTTATAAGGAAATACAGTGTTGCAGAGTAAAGACAAAAACTCACGTATTGGAAACACTTTAAGAGAAGAAATAACGAATCATACAAAATTAGCTTGTATCTCTTAAACAACACGTTGTAACTCGAAAATATTTGGTGTGGCGTGTACGTCTAAATGTGTGGCCTCAAAAGAGAAACCACAGGAGAATTTTCTTTCGTCAAAATTTGTCAAAATCAACGTTTTAAGGAAATCCCGCATCGTGCGAAATTATCTTGTTTTTCCTAAAGAACACGTCCTAACTCGAAAAGCTTTCGTGTTGCGTGTATGTCTAAGCATGTAGCCTCAAAAGAGAAGGCACAGGAGAGTTTTCTCTCGAAAGAATATGTAAGAATACCACGTTATAAGGAAATACAGTGTTGCAGCGTAAAGACAAATACGTACATATTGGAAACACTTTAAGAGAAGAAATAACTCATCGTACAAAATTACCTTGTATCTCCTAAACAACACGTTGTAACTCGAAAAGATTTGGTGTGGCGTTTACAACTAAACATGTAGCCTCAAAAGAGGACCCACAGGAGAATTTTCTCTCATCAAAATTGTTCAGAAAACCACGTTTTAAGGAAATCCTGCATCGTGCGAAATTCTCTTGTTTTTCTAAACAACACTTTGTAGTTCGAAAAGCTTTGGTGTTGCGTGTATGTCTAAGCGTGTAGCCTCAAAAGAGAAGGCACAGGAGAGTTTTCTCTGGAAGGAATATATAAGAATACCACGTTATAAGGAAATGCAGTGTTGCAGAGTAAAGACAAATACGTACATATTGGAAACACTTTACGAGAAGAAATAAAGCATCGTACAAAATTAGCTTGTATCTCCTAAACAACAAGTTGTAACTGGAAAAGATTTGACGTGGCGTGTACGTCTAAACGTGTACTCTCAAAAGAGAACCCACAGGAGAATTTTCTTTCGTCAAAATTTGTCAGAAAACCACGTTTTAAAGAAATCCCGCATCGTGCGAAATTATCTTGTTTTTCCTAAACAACATATTGTAACTCGAAAAGCTTTGGTATTTCGTGTATGTGTAAGCGTTTAGCCTCAAAAGAGAACGCACAGGAGAGTTTTCTCTCGAAAGAATATGTAAGAATACCACGTTATAAGGAAATACAGTGTTGCAGAATAAAGCAAATAAGTACGTATTGGAAACACTTTAAAGAAGAAATAACGCATCGTACAAAATTAGCTTGTATCTCCTAAATAACACGTTGTAACTCGGAAAGATTTGATGTGGCGTGTACGTCTAAACTGGTAGGCTCAAAAGAGAACCCACAGGAGAATTTTCTTTCGTCAAAATTTTTCAGAAAACCACGTTTTAAGGAAATCCCGCATTGTGCGAAAGTATCTATTTTCCCTAAACAACACGTAGTAACTCTAAAAGGTTTGGTGTTGCGTGTATGTCTAAGCATGTAGCCTCAAAAGAGAAGGCACAGGAGAGTTTTCTCTTGAAAGAATATGTAAGAATACCACGTTATAAGGAAATACAGTGTTGCAGAGTAAAAACAAATAAGCACACACTGGAAACACTTTGGAGAAGAAATAAAGCTTCGTACAAAATTAGATTGTATCCCCTAAACAACATGTTTTAACTCGAAAAGATTTGGTGTGGCCTGTACGTCTAAACGTGTAGCCTCAAAAGAGAACCCACAGGAGAATTTTCTTTCGACCAAATTTGTCAGAAAACCACGTTTTAAGGAAATCGCTCATCATGCGAAATTATCTTGTTTTTCCTAAATAACACGTAATAACTCGAAAGCTTTTATGTTGCGTGTATGTCTAAGCGTGTAGCCTCAAAAGAGAAGGCACAGGAGAGTTTTCTCTCGAAAGAATATGTAAGAATACCACGTTATAAGGAAATAGAGTGTTGCAGAATAAAGAAAAATACGTGCGTTTTGGAAACACTTTATGAGAAGAAATAACGCAACGTACAAAATTAGCTTGTATCTCCTAAACAACACGTTGTTACTCGAAAATATTTGGTGTGGTGTGTACGTCTAAACGTGTAGCCTCAAAAGACAACCCACAGGAGAATTTTCTTTCGTCAAAATTTGTCAGAAAACCACGTTTTAAGGAAATCCCGCATCCTACGAAATTATCTTGTTTTTCCTAAACAACACGTTGTCACTCGAAAAGCTTTGGTGTTGCGTGTATGTCTAAGTGTGTAGTCTCAAAAGAGAACACACAGAAGAGTTTTTTCTCAAAAGAATATGTAAGAATACCACATTATAAGAAAATACAGTGTTGCAGAGTAAAGCAAATACGTACGTATTGGAAACACTTTAACGAAGAAATAACGCATCATACAATATTAGCTTGTATCTCCTAAACAACTCGTTGTAACTCGGAAAGATTTGATGTGGCTTGTATGGCTAAATGTGTAGCCTCAAAGGAGAACCCACCAGAGAATATTCTTTGTCAAAATTTGTCAGAAAAGCAGGTTTTATGGAAATACCGCATCGTGCGAAATTATCTTGTTTTTCCTAAAAAAAACTTAGTAACTCATAAAGCTTGGTGTTGCGTGTATGTCTAAGCGTGTAGCCTCAAAAGAGAAGGCACAGGAGAGTTTTCTCTGGAAAGAATATGTAAGAATACCACGTTATAAGGAAATACAGTGTTGCAGAGTAAAGACAAAAACTTACGTATTGGAAACACTTTACGAGAAGAAATAACGAATCATACAAAATTAGCTTGTATCTCTTAAACAACACGTTGTAACTCGAAAATGTTTGGTGTGGCGTGTACGTCTAAATGTGTGGCCTCAAAAGAGAAACCACAGGAGAATTTTCTTTCGTCAAAATTTGTCAAAATCAACGTTTTAAGGAAATCCCGCATCGTGCGAAATTATCTTGTTTTTCCTAAAGAACACATCCTAACTCGAAAAGCTTTGGTGTTGCGTGTATGTCTAAGCATGTAGCCTCAAAAGAGAAGGCACAGGAGAGTTTTCTCTCGAAAGAATATTTAAGAATACCACGTTATAAGGAAATACAGTGTTGCAGCATAAAGACAAATACGTACATATTGGAAACACTTTAAGAGAAGAAATAACTCATCGTACAAAATTACCTTGTATCTCCTAAACAACACGTTGTAACTCGAAAAGATTTGGTGTGGCGTTTACAACTAAACATGTAGCCTCAAAAGAGAACCCACAGGAGAATTTTCTCTCATCAAAATTGTTCAGAAAACCACGTTTTAAGGAAATCCTGCATCGTGCGAAATTCTCTTGTTTTTCCTAAACAACACTTTGTAGTTCGAAAAGCTTTGGTGTTGCGTGCATGTCTAAGCATGTAGCCTCAAAAGAGAAGGCACAGGAGAGTTTTCTCTGGAAGGAATATATAAGAATACCACGTTATAAGGAAATGCAGTGTTGCAGAGTAAAGACAAATACGTATATATTGGAAACACTTTACGAGAAGAAATAAAGCATCTTACAAAATTAGCTTGTATCTCCTAAACAACACGTTGTAACTGGAAAAGATTTCACGTGGCGTGTACGTCTAAACGTGTACTCTCAAAAGAGAACCCACAGGAGAAATTTCTTTCGTCAAATTTTGTCAGAAAACCACGTTTTAAGGAAATCCCGCATCGTGCGAAATTATCTTGTTTTTCCTAAACAACATGTTGTAACTCGAAAAGCTTTGGTATTTCGTGTATGTGTAAGCGTTTAGCCTCAAATGAGAACGCACAGGAGAGTTTTCTCTCGAAAGAATATGTAAGAATACCTCGTTATAAGGAAATACAGTGTTGCAGAGTAAAGCAAATAAGTACGTATTTGAAACACTTTAAAGAAGAAATAACGCATCGTACAAAATTAGCTTGTATCTCCTAAATAACACGTTGTAACTCGGAAAGATTTGATGTGGCGTGTACGTCTAAACATGTAGGCTCAAAAGAGAACCCACAGGAGAATTTTCTTTCGTCAAAATTTTTCAGAAAACCACGTTTTAAGGAAATCCCGCATTGTGCGAAAGTATCTATTTTCCCTAAACAACACGTAGTAACTCTAAAAGGTTTGGTGTTGCGTGTATGTCTAAGCATGTAGCCTCAAAAGAGAAGGCACAGGAGAGTTTTCTCTCGAAAGAATATGTAAGAATACCACGTTATAAGGAAATACAGTGTTGCAGAGTAAAAACAAATAAGCACATACTGGAAACACTTTGGAGAAGAAATAAAGCTTCGTACAAAATTAGATTGTATCCCCTAAACAACACGTTGTAACTCGAAAAGATTTGGTGTGGCCTGTACGTGTAAACGTGTAGCCTCAAAAGAGAACCTACAGGAGAATTTTCTTTCGACCAAATTTGTCAGAAAACCACGTTTTAAGGAAATCGCTCATCATGCGAAATTATCTTGATTTTCCTAAACAACACGTCATAACTCGAAAGATTTTATGTTGCGTGTATGTCTAAGCGTGTAGCCTCAAAAGAGAAGGCACAGGAGAGTTTTCTCTCGAAAGAATATGTAAGAATACCACGTTATAAGGAAATAGAGTGTTGCAGAATAAAGAAAAATACGTGCGTTTTGGAAACACTTTATGAGAAGAAATAACACAACGTACAAAATTAGCTTGTATCTCCTAAACAACACGTTGTTACTCGAAAATATTTGGTGTGGTGTGTACGTCTAAACGTGTAGCCTCAAAAGAGAACCCACAGGAGAATTTTCTTTCGTCAAAATTTTTCAGAAAACCACGTTTTAAGGAAATCCCGATTCCTGCGAAATTATCTTGTTTTTCCTAAACAACACGTTGTCACACGAAAAGCTTTGGTGTTTTGTGTATGTCTAAGCGTGTAGCCTCAAAAGAGAACGCACAGGAGAGTTTTCTCTCGAAAGAATATGTAAGAATACCACGTTATAAGGAAATACAGTCTGGCAGAGTAAAGCAAATACGTACGTATTGGAAACACTTTAAAGAAGAAATAATGCATCAGACAAAATTAGCTCGTATCTCCGAAACAACTCATTGTATCTCGAAAAGATTTGATGTGGCTTGCACGTCTAAACGTGTAGCCTCAAAGGAGAACCCACAAGAGAATATTCTTTTGTCAAAATTTGTCAGAAAACCATATTTTATGGAAATTCCGCATCGTGCGAAATTATCTTGTTTTTCCTAAACAACACTTTGTAACTCGAAAAGCGTTGGTGTTGCTGGTATTTCTAAGCATGTAGCCTCAAAAGAGAAGGCACAGGAGAGTTTTCTCTGGAAAGAATATGAAAGAATACCACGTTATAAGGAAATACAGTGTTGCAGAGTAAATACAAATACGTACATATAGGAAACACTTTAGGAGAAGAAATAACGCTTCGTAAAATATCGCTTGTATCTCCTAAACAATACATTGTAACTCGTAAAGATTTGGTGTTGCGTGTACGTCTAAACGTGTAGCCTCAAAAGGGAACCCACAGGAGAATTTTCTTTCGTCAAAATTTGTCAAAAAGCCACGTTTTAAGGAAATTCCGCATCAAGCGAATTTATCTTGTTTTATCTAAAAAAAACGTAGTAACTCGAAAAGCTTTGGTGTTGCCTGTATGTCTAAGCATGTAGCTTCAAAAGAGAAGGCACAGGAAACTTTTCTCTCGAAAGAATATGTAAGAATAACACGTTATAAGGAAATACAGTGTTGCAGAGTAAAGACAAATACATACATATTGGAAACACTTTACTAGAAGAAGTAACGCATCGTACAAAATTTGCTTGTATCTCCTAAACAACAAGTTGTAACTGGAAAAGATTTGATGTGGCGTGTACGACTAAACGTGTAGCCTCAAAAGAGAACCCACAGGTGAATTTTCTTTAGTCAAAATTTGTCGGAAAACCACGTTTTAAGGAAATCCCGCATCCTGCGAAATTATCTTGTTTTTCCTAAACAACACGTTGTCACTCGAAAAGCTTTGGTATTGCGTGCGTGTCTAACCGTGTAGCCTCAAAAGAGAACGCACAGGAGAGTTTTCTCTCGAAAGAATATGTAAGAATACCACCTTATAAGGAAATACAGTGTTGCAGAGTAAAGCAAATACGTACATATTGGAAACACTTTAAAGAATAAATAACGCATCCTATAAAATTAGCTTGTATCTCCTAAATAACACGTTGTAACTCGGAAAGATTTGATGTGGCTTGTACGTCTAAACGTGTAGCCTCAAAGGAGAACCCACAGTAGAATATTCTTTAGTCAAAATTTGTCTGAAAACCACGTTTTGAGGAAATCCCGCATCGTGCGAAATTATCTTGTTTTTCCTAAGCAACACTTTGTAACTCGAAAAACTTTGGTGTTGCTTGTATGTCTAAGCATGTAGCCTCAAAAGAGAACACACAGGAGAGTTTACTCTGGAAAGAATATGTAAGAAAACCATGTTATAAGGAAATACAGTGTTGCAGAGTAAAGAAAAATACGTACATATTGGAAACACTTTAGGAGAAGAAATAAAGCTTCGTACAAACTTAGCTTGTATCTCCTAAACAACACGTTGTAACTCGAAAAGTTTTGGTGTGGCGTTTACGTCTAAACGTGTAGCCTCAAAAGAGAACCCACAGGAGAAATTTCTTTCGTCAAATTTTGTCAGAAAACCACGTTTTAAGGAAATCCTGCATCGTGAGAAATTATCTTGTTTTTCCTAAACAGCACGTCGTAACTCGAAAAGCTTTGGTGTTGCACGTATGTCTAAGCGTGTAGCCTCAAAATAGAAGGCGCAGGAGAGTTTTCTCTCGAAAGAATATGTAAGAATACCACGTTCTAAGGAAATACAGTGTTGCAGAGTAAAGACAAATACGTACATATTGGAAACTCTTTACAAGAAGAAATAACACATCTTACAAAATTAGCTTGTATCTCCTAAACATCACGTTGTAATTCGAAAGGATTTGGTGTGTCGTGTACGTCTAAACATGTAGGCTCAAAAGAGAACCCACAGGAGAATTTTCTTTCGTCAAAAATTTTCAGAAAACCACGTTTTAAGGAAATCCCGCATTGTGCGAAATTATCTATTTTTTCCTAAACAGCACGTAGTAACTCGAAAAGCTTTGGTGTTGCGTGTATGTCTAAGCGTATAGCGTCAAAAGAGAACGCACAGGAGAGTTTTCTCTCGAAAGAATATGTATGAATACCAAGTTATAAGGAAATACAGTGTTGCAGAATAAAGAAAAATACGTGCATATTGGAAACACTTTATGAGAAGAAATAACGCAACGTACAAAATTACTTGTATCTCCTAAACAACACGTTGTAACTCGAAAAGATTTGGTGTGGCATTTACAACTAAACATGTAGCCTCAAAGGGAACCCACAGGAGATTTTCTTTCGTCTAAATTTTTCAGAAAACCACGTTTTAAGGGAATCCTGCATCGTGCGAAATTATTTTGTTTTTCCTAAACAACACCTTGTAACTCGAAAAGCTTTGGTGTTGCGTGTATGTCTAAGCGTGTAGCCTCAAAAGAGGAGGCACAGGAGAGTTTTCTCTCGAAAGAATATGTAAGAATACCACGTTATAAGGAAATACAATGTTGCAGAGTAAAGACAAATACGTACGTAATGGAAACACTTTACGAGAAGAAATAATGCATCGTACAAAATTAGCTTGTATCTCCTGAATAACACGTTGTAACTCGAAAAGATTTGATGTGGAGTGTACGTCTAAACGTGTAGCCTCAAAAGAGAACCCACAGGAGAATTTTCTTTTGTCAAAATTTTTCAGAAAACCACGTTTTAAGGAAATCCCACATCAAGCGAAATTATCTTGTTTTTCCTAAACAACACGTTGTAACTCAAAAAAGCTTTGGTGTTGAGTGTATGTCTAAGCGTGTAGCCTCAAAAGAGAAGGCACAGGAGAGATTTCTCTCGAAAAAATTGTACGAATACCACGTTATAAGGAAATACAGTGTTGCAGAATAAGGACAAATACATACGTATTGGAAACACTTTACGAGAACAAATAACGCTTCGTGCAAAATTAGCTTATATCGCCTAAACAACACGTTGTAACTTGAAAAGATTTGGTGTGGCGTGTACGTCTAAACATATAGGCTCAAAAGAGAACCCATAGGAGAATTATCTTTCGTAAAAATTTTTCAAAAAACCACGTTTTAAGAAAATCCCACATCGTGCAAAATTATCTTGTTTTTCCTAAACAACATGTCGTAACTCGAAAAGTTTTGTTGTTGCGTGTATGTCTAAGCATGTAGCCTCAAAAGAGAAGGCACAGGAGAGTTTTCTCTCGAAAGAATATGTAAGAATACCTCGTTATAAGGAAATACAGTGTTGCAGAGTAAAGACAAAGATGTAAGTATTGGAAACACTTTACGAGAAAAAAATAACGCATCGTACAAAATTAGCTTGTATCTCCTAAACAACACTTTGTAACTCGAAAAGATTTGGTGTGGCGTGTACGTCTAAACGTGTAGCCTCAATGAGAATCCACAGGAGAATTTTCTTTTGTCAAATTTGGCAGAAACCACGTTTTAAGGAAATACCGCATCGTGCGAAATTATCTTGTTTTTCCTAAACAACACGTTGTAACTCGAAAAGCTTTGGTTTTGCGTGTTTGTCTAAGCGTGTAGCCTCAAAAGCGAAGGCACAAGAGAGTTTTCTCGCTAAAGAATATGAAAGAATACCACGTTATAAGGAAATACAGTGTCTCAGAGTAAAGACAAATACGTACGTATTGGAAACACTTACGAGGCGAAATAACGCTTCAAACAAAATTAGCTATATCTCCTAAACAACACGTTGTAACTCGAAATGATTTGGTGTGGCGTGTACGTCTAAACGTGTAGCCTCAAAAGAGAACCCACAGGAGAATTTTCTTTCATCAAAATTTTTCAGAAAACCACGTTTTAAGGAAATCCGGCAACATGCGAAATTATCTTGTTTTTCCTAATCAACACGTTTTAACTCGAAAAGCTTTGGTTTGGCGTGTATGTCTAAGCGTGTAGGCTCAAAAGAGAAGGCAGAGGAGAGTTTTCTCTCGAAAGAATATGTAAGAATACCACGTTATAAGGAAATACAGTGTTGCAGAGTAAAGACAAATACGTACGTATTGGAAACACTTTACGAGAAGAAATAACGCATCCTAAAAATTAGCTTGTATCTCCTAAACAACACGTTGTAACTCAAAAAGATTTGGTGTGGCATGTACGGCTAAACATGTAGCCTCAAAAGAGAACCCACAGGAGAATTTTCTTTTGTCAAAATTTCTCAGAAAACCACGTTTTAAGGAAATCCCGCATCGTGTGAAATTATCTTCTTTTTCCTAAAGAACACGTCGTAACTCGAAAAGCTTTGGTGTTGCGTGTATGTCTAAGCATGTAGCCTCAAAAGAGAAGGCACAGGAGAGTTTTCTCTCGAAAGAATATGTAAGAATACCATGTTATAAGGAAATACAGTGTTGCTGAGTAAAAACAAATACGTACATATTGGAAAAACTTTACGAGAAGAAATTTCGCATCGTACAAAATTACCTTGTATCTCCTAAACAACACATTGTAACTCGAAAAGATTTGGTGTGGTGTTTACAACTAAACATGTAGCCTCAAAAGAGAACCCACAGGAGAATTTTCATTCGTCAAAATTTTTCAGAAAACCACGTTTTAAGGAAATCCTGCATCGTGCGAAATTATCTTGTTTTTCCTAAACAACACGTTGTAACTCGAAAAGGTTTGGTGTTGCGTGTATGTCTAAGTGTATAGCCTCAAAAGAGAATGCACAGGAGAGTTTTCTCTCGAAAGAATATGTAAGAATACCACGTTATAAGGAAATACAATCTTGCAGAGTAAAGACAAATACTTACGTATTGGAAACACTTTACGAGAAGAAATAACGAATCATAAAAAATTAGCTTGTATCACTTAAACAACACTTTGTAACTCGAAAATGTTTGGTGTGGCGTGTACGTCTAAACATGTAGCATCAAAAGAGAATCCACAGGAGAATTTTCTTTCGTCAAAATTTTTCAGAAAACCACGTTTATGGAAATCCCACATCGTGCGAAATTATCTTGTTTTTCCCAAACAACACATCATAACTTGAAAAGAATTGGTGTTGCATATATGTCTAAACATGTAGCCTCAAAAGAGAAGGCACAGGAGAGTTTTTTCTCGAAAGAATATGTAAGAATACCACGATATAAGGAAATACAGTGTTGCAGAATAAAGACAAATACTTACATATTGGAAACACTTTACGAGAAGAAATAACGCATCGTACAAAATTACCTTGTATCTCCTAAACAACACGTTGTAACTCAAAAGGAATTGGTGTGGCGTTTACAACTAAACATGTAGCCTCAAAAGGGAACCCACAGGAGAATTTTCTTTCGTCAAATTTTTTCAGAAAACCACGTTTTTAGGAAATCCCGCATCCTGCGAAATTGTCTTGTTTTTCTTAAACAACACGGTGTAAC
The DNA here is from genome assembly GCF_947179515.1 of Apodemus sylvaticus. NCBI lineage: Eukaryota > Metazoa > Chordata > Mammalia > Rodentia > Muridae > Apodemus > Apodemus sylvaticus. The sequence goes on from NC_067490.1 coordinate 68,650,465, forward strand.
TCGAAATGCTGTGGTGTTGCGTGTATGTCTAAGCGTGTAACCTCAAATGAGAAGGCACAGGAGAGTTTTCTCTCGAAAGAATATGTAAGAATACCACGTTTTAAGGAAATACAGTGTTGCAGAGTAAAGACAAATACTTATGTATTGGCAACACTTTACGAGAAGAAATAAAGCATCATGCAAAATTAGCTTGTATCTCCTAAACCACACGTTGTAACTCGAAAAGATTTGGTGTGGCATGTACGTCTAAACGTGTATCCTCAAAAGAGAACCCACAGGAGAATTTTCTTTTGTCAAAATTTTTCAGAAAGCCACGTTTTAAGGAAATCCCGCATCATGCGAAATTATCTTCTTTTTCTAAACAAGACCTTGTAACCCAAAAATTTTGGTGTTGCGTGTTTGTCTAAGAGTGTAGCCTCAAAAGAGAAGGCACAGGAGAGATGTCTCTCAAAAGAATATGTAAGAATACAACGTTATAAGCAAATACAGTGTTGCAGAGTAAAGACAAATACATATGTATTGGAAACACTTTACCAGAAGAAATAATGCATCATACAAAATTAGCTTGTATCTCCTAAACAACACGTTGTAACTAGAAAATATTTGGTGTGGTGTTTACAACTAAACATGTAGCCTCAAAAGAAAACCCACAGGAGAATTTTCTTTCGTCAAAATTTGTCAGAAAACCATGTTTTAAGGAAATTCCTCATCCTGCGAAATTATCTTGTATTTCCTAAACAAAACATTCTAACTCGAAAATCTTTGGTGTTGCATCTATGTCTAAGCGTGTATCCTCAAAAGTGAACGTACAGGAGAATTTTCTCTTGAAAGAATATGTAAGAATACAATGTTTTAAGGAAATACAGTGTTGCAGAGTAAAGACAAATATGTACATATTGGAAACACTTTACGAGAAGAAATAATGCATCGTACAAAATTAGGTTGTATCTCCTAAACAAGATGTAACTCGAAAAGATTTGGTGTGGCGTGTACGTCTAAACGTGTAGCCTCAAAAGAGAACCCACAGGAGAATTTTCTTTCGTCAAAATTTTTCAAAAAACGACGTTTTAAGGAAATCCCGCATCGTGCGAAATTGTCTTGTTTTTCTTAAACAACACGGTGTAACTCGAAACGCTGTGGTGTTGCGTGTATGTCTAAGCGTGTAACCTCAAATGAGAAGGCACAGGAGAGTTTTCTCTCGAAAGAATATGTAGGAATACCACGTTTTAAGGAAATACAGTGCTGCAGAGTAAAGACAAATACTTATGTATTGGCAACACTTTACGAGAAGAAATAAAGCATCATGCAAAATTAGCTTGTATCTCCTAAACCACACGTTGTAACTCGAAAAGATTTGGTGTGGCATGTACGTCTAAACGTGTATCCTCAAAAGAGAACCCACAGGAGAATTTTCTTTTGTCAAAATTTTTCAGAAAGCCACGTTTTAAGGAAATCCCGCATCATGCGAAATTATCTTCTTTTTCTAAACAAGACCTTGTAACCCAAAAATTTTGGTGTTGCGTGTTTGTCTAAGCGTGTAGCCTCAAAAGAGAAGGCACAGGAGAGATGTCTCTCAAAATAATATGTAAGAATACAACGTTATAAGCAAATACAGTGTTGCAGAGTAAAGACAAATACATATGTATTGGAAACACTTTACCAGAAGAAATAATGCATCATACAAAATTAGCTTGTATCTCCTAAACAACACGTTGTAACTAGAAAATATTTGGTGTGGTGTTTACAACTAAACATGTAGCCTCAAAAGAAAACCCACAGGAGAATTTTCTTTCGTCAAAATTTGTCAGAAAACCATGTTTTAAGGAAATTCCTCATCCTGCGAAATTATCTTGTATTTCCTAAACAAAACATTCTAACTCGAAAATCTTTGGTGTTGCGTCTATGTCTAAGCGTGTATCCTCAAAAGTGAACGTACAGGAGAATTTTCTCTTGAAAGAATATGTAAGAATACAATGTTTTAAGGAAATACAGTGTTGCAGAGTAAAGACAAATATGTACATATTGGAAACACTTTACGAGAAGAAATAATGCATCGTACAAAATTAGGTTGTATCTCCTAAACAAGATGTAACTCGAAAAGATTTGGTGTGGCGTGTACGTCTAAACGTGTAGCCTCAAAAGAGAACCCACAGGAGAATTTTCTTTCGTCAAAATTTTTCAAAAAACGACGTTTTAAGGAAATCCCGCATCGTGCGAAATTATCTTGTTTTTCCTAAACAACACGTTGTAACTCGAAAATCATTGGTGTTGCGTGTATGTCTAAGCGTGTAGCCTCAAAAGAGAATGCACAGGAGAGTTTTCTCTCCAAAGAATATGTAAGAATACCACGTTATAAGGAAATACAGTGTGGCAGAGAAAAGACAAATATGTACGTATTGGCAACACTTTACGAGAAGAAATAATGCATCGTACCAAATTACCTTGTATCTCCTAAACAACACATTGTAACTCGAAAAGATGTGGTGTGGCGTGTAAGTCTAAACATGTAGCCTCAAATGAAAACCCACAGGAGAATTTTCTTTCGTCAAAATTTTTCAGAAAACCACGTTTTAAGGAATTCCCGCATCGTGCGAAATAATCTTGTTTTTCCTAAACAACACGTTCTAACTCGAAATTCTTTGGTGTTGCATGTATGTCTAAGGGTGTAGCCTCAAAAGAGAAGGCACAGGAGAGTTTTCTCTCGAAATAATCTGTTAGAATACCATGTTATAAGGAAATACAGTGTTGTAGAGTAAAGACAAATACATACGTATTGGAAACACTTTAGGAGAAGAAATAATGCATCGTACAAAATTAGCTTGTATCTCCTAAACAACACGTTGTAACTCGAAAAGATTTGGTGTGGCGTGTACATATAAATGTGTAGCCTCCAAAGAGAACCCACAGGAGTATTTTCTTTCGTCAAAATTTGTCAGAAAACCACGTTTTAAGGAAATCCCGCATCGTGCGAAATTATCTTGTTTTTCCTAAACAATACTTTGTAACTCGTAAAGCTTTGGTGTTGCGTGTATGTCTAAGCGTGTAGCTTCAAAAGAGAAAGCACAGGAGAGTTTTCTCTCAAAAGAATATGTAAGAATACAACGTTATAAGGAAATACAGTGTTGCAGAGTAAAGAAAAATACGTACGTATTGGAAACACTTTACGAGAAGAAATAACACATCGTACAAAATTAGCTTGTATCTCGTAAACAACACGTTGTCACTCGAAAAGATTTGGTGTGGCGTGTACGTCTAAACGTGTAGCCTCAAAATAGAACCCACAGGAGAATTTTCCTTTGTCAAAATTTTTCAGAAAACCACGTTTTAAGCAAATTCCGCATCGTGCGAAACTATCCGGTTTTTCCTAAACAACACCTTGTAACTCTAAAATCTTTGGTGTTGCGTGTATGACTAAGCATGTAGCCTCAAAAGAGAACACACAGGAGAGATTTCTCTCGAAAGAATATGTAAGAATACCACGTTATAAGGAAATACAGTGTGGCAAAGTAAAGACAAATTCATACCTTTTGGAAACACTTACTTTACGAGAAGAAATAAAGCATCATACAAAATTAGCTTGTATCTCCTAAACAACACGTTGTAACTCGAAAATATTTGGTGTGGCGTGTAAGTCTAAACATGTAGCATCCAAAGAGAATACACAGGAGAATTTTCTTTCGTCAAAATTTTTCAGAAAACCACGTTTATGGAAATCCCACATCGTGTGAAATTATCTTGTTTTTCCTAAACAGCACATCGTAACTTGAAAAGTTTTGGCGTTGCATGTATGTCTAAACATGTAGCCTCAAAAGAGAAGGCACAGGAGAATTTTTTCTGGAAAGAATATGTAAGAATTCACGTTATAAGGAAATACAGTGTTGCAGAATAAAGACAAATACGTACATATTGGAAACACTTTACGAGAAGAAATAACGCATCGTACAAAATTACCTTGTATCTTCTAATCAACACGTTGTAACTCGAAAGGATTTGGTGTGGCATTTACAACTAAACATGTAGCCTCAAAAGAGAACCCACAGGAGAATTTTCTTTCGTCAAAATTTGTCAGAAAACCACGTTTTAAGGAATTCCCGCATCGTGCGAAATTATCTTGTTTTTCCTAAACAACACATTCTAACTCGAAATGCTTTGGTGCTGCGTGTATGTCTAAGCGTGTAGCCCCAAAAGAAAATGCACAGGAGAGTTTTCTCTCCAAAGAGTATGTAAGAATACCACGTTATAAGGAAATACAGTGTGGCAGAGAAATGACAAATACGTACGTATTGGCAACACTTTACGAGAAAAAATAATGCATCGTAAAAAATTACCTTGTATCTCCAAAACAACACGTTGTAACTCGAAAACATTTGGTGTGGCGTGTACGTCTAACCATGTAACCTCAAATGAAAACCCACAGGAGAATTTCCTTTCGTCAAAATTTGTCAGAAAACCACGTTTTAAGGAATTCCCGCATCGTGCGAAATTATCTTGTTTTTCCTAAACAACACATTCTAACTCGAAATGCTTTGGTGCTGCGTGTATGTCTAAGCGTGTAGCCTCTAAAGAGAAGGCACAGGAGAGTTTTCTCTCGAAAGAATATGTAAGAATACCACGTTTTAAGGAAATACAGTGTTGCAGAGTAAAGACAAATACTTATGTATTGGCAACACTTTACGAGAAGAAATAAAGCATCATGCAAAATTAGCTTGTATCTCCTAAACCACACGTTGTAACTCGAAAAGATTTGGTGTGGCATGTACGTCTAAACGTGTATCCTCAAAAGAGAACCCACAGGAGAATTTTCTTTTGTCAAAATTTTTCAGAAAGCCACGTTTTAAGGAAATCCCGCATCATGCGAAATTATCTTCTTTTTCTAAACAAGACCTTGTAACCCAAAAATTTTGGTGTTGCGTGTTTGTCTAAGCGTGTAGCCTCAAAAGAGAAGGCACAGGAGAGATGTCTCTCAAAAGAATATGTAAGAATACAACGTTATAAGCAAATACAGTGTTGCAGAGTAAAGACAAATACATATGTATTGGAAACACTTTACCAGAAGAAATAATGCATCATACAAAATTAGCTTGTATCTCCTAAACAACACGTTGTAACTAGAAAATATTTGGTGTGGTGTTTACAACTAAACATGTAGCCTCAAAAGAAAACCCACAGGAGAATTTTCTTTCGTCAAAATTTGTCAGAAAACCATGTTTTAAGGAAATTCCTCATCCTGCGAAATTATCTTGTATTTCCTAAACAAAACATTCTAACTCGAAAATCTTTGGTGTTGCGTCTATGTCTAAGCGTGTATCCTCAAAAGTGAACGTACAGGAGAATTTTCTCTTGAAAGAATATGTAAGAATACAATGTTTTAAGGAAATACAGTGTTGCAGAGTAAAGACAAATATGTACATATTGGAAACACTTTACGAGAAGAAATAATGCATCGTACAAAATTAGGTTGTATCTCCTAAACAAGATGTAACTCGAAAAGATTTGGTGTGGCGTGTACGTCTAAACGTGTAGCCTCAAAAGAGAACCCACAGGAGAATTTTCTTTCGTCAAAATTTTTCAAAAAACGACGTTTTAAGGAAATCCCGCATCGTGCGAAATTATCTTGTTTTTCCTAAACAACACGTTGTAACTCGAAAATCATTGGTGTTGCGTGTATGTCTAAGCGTGTAGCCTCAAAAGAGAATGCACAGGAGAGTTTTCTCTCCAAAGAATATGTAAGAATACCACGTTATAAGGAAATACAGTGTGGCAGAGAAAAGACAAATATGTACGTATTGGCAACACTTTACGAGAAGAAATAATGCATCGTACCAAATTACCTTGTATCTCCTAAACAACACATTGTAACTCGAAAAGATGTGGTGTGGCGTGTAAGTCTAAACATGTAGCCTCAAATGAAAACCCACAGGAGAATTTTCTTTCGTCAAAATTTTTCAGAAAACCACGTTTTAAGGAATTCCCGCATCGTGCGAAATAATCTTGTTTTTCCTAAACAACACGTTCTAACTCGAAATTCTTTGGTGTTGCATGTATGTCTAAGGGTGTAGCCTCAAAAGAGAAGGCACAGGAGAGTTTTCTCTCGAAATAATCTGTTAGAATACCATGTTATAAGGAAATACAGTGTTGTAGAGTAAAGACAAATACATACGTATTGGAAACACTTTAGGAGAAGAAATAATGCATCGTACAAAATTAGCTTGTATCTCCTAAACAACACGTTGTAACTCGAAAAGATTTGGTGTGGCGTGTACATATAAATGTGTAGCCTCCAAAGAGAACCCACAGGAGTATTTTCTTTCGTCAAAATTTGTCAGAAAACCACGTTTTAAGGAAATCCCGCATCGTGCGAAATTATCTTGTTTTTCCTAAACAATACTTTGTAACTCGTAAAGCTTTGGTGTTGCGTGTATGTCTAAGCGTGTAGCTTCAAAAGAGAAAGCACAGGAGAGTTTTCTCTCAAAAGAATATGTAAGAATACAACGTTATAAGGAAATACAGTGTTGCAGAGTAAAGAAAAATACGTACGTATTGGAAACACTTTACGAGAAGAAATAACACATCGTACAAAATTAGCTTGTATCTCGTAAACAACACGTTGTCACTCGAAAAGATTTGGTGTGGCGTGTACGTCTAAACGTGTAGCCTCAAAATAGAACCCACAGGAGAATTTTCCTTTGTCAAAATTTTTCAGAAAACCACGTTTTAAGCAAATTCCGCATCGTGCGAAACTATCCGGTTTTTCCTAAACAACACCTTGTAACTCTAAAATCTTTGGTGTTGCGTGTATGACTAAGCATGTAGCCTCAAAAGAGAACACACAGGAGAGATTTCTCTCGAAAGAATATGTAAGAATACCACGTTATAAGGAAATACAGTGTGGCAAAGTAAAGACAAATTCATACCTTTTGGAAACACTTACTTTACGAGAAGAAATAAAGCATCATACAAAATTAGCTTGTATCTCCTAAACAACACGTTGTAACTCGAAAATATTTGGTGTGGCGTGTAAGTCTAAACATGTAGCATCCGAAGAGAATACACAGGAGAATTTTCTTTCGTCAAAATTTTTCAGAAAACCACGTTTATGGAAATCCCACATCGTGTGAAATTATCTTGTTTTTCCTAAACAGCACATCGTAACTTGAAAAGTTTTGGTGTTGCATGTATGTCTAAACATGTAGCCTCAAAAGAGAAGGCACAGGAGAATTTTTTCTGGAAAGAATATGTAAGAATTCACGTTATAAGGAAATACAGTGTTGCAGAATAAAGACAAATACGTACATATTGGAAACACTTTACGAGAAGAAATAACGCATCGTACAAAATTACCTTGTATCTTCTAATCAACACGTTGTAACTCGAAAGGATTTGGTGTGGCATTTACAACTAAACATGTAGCCTCAAAAGAGAACCCACAGGAGAATTTTCTTTCGTCAAAATTTGTCAGAAAACCACGTTTTAAGGAATTCCCGCATCGTGCGAAATTATCTTGTTTTTCCTAAACAACACATTCTAACTCGAAATGCTTTGGTGCTGCGTGTATGTCTAAGCGTGTAGCCCCAAAAGAAAATGCACAGGAGAGTTTTCTCTCCAAAGAGTATGTAAGAATACCACGTTATAAGGAAATACAGTGTGGCAGAGAAATGACAAATACGTACGTATTGGCAACACTTTACGAGAAAAAATAATGCATCGTAAAAAATTACCTTGTATCTCCAAAACAACACGTTGTAACTCGAAAACATTTGGTGTGGCGTGTACGTCTAACCATGTAACCTCAAATGAAAACCCACAGGAGAATTTCCTTTCGTCAAAATTTGTCAGAAAACCACGTTTTAAGGAATTCCCGCATCGTGCAAAATTATCTTGTTTTTCCTAAACAACACATTCTAACTCGAAATGCTTTGGTGCTGCGTGTATGTCTAAGCGTGTAGCCTCTAAAGAGAAGGCACAGGAGAGTTTTCTCTCGAAAGAATATGTAAGAATACCACGTTTTAAGGAAATACAGTGTTGCAGAGTAAAGACAAATACAAATGTATTGGAAACACTTTGGGAGAAGAAATAACACATTGTAAAAAATTAGCTTGTATCTCCTAAACAACACGTTGTAACTCGAAATGTTTTGGTGTGGCATGTACGTATAAATGTGTAGCCTCAAAAGAGAACCCACAGGAGAATTTTTTTCGTCAAAATTTGTCAGAAAACCACGTTTTAAGGAAATCCCACATCGTGCGAAATTATCTTGTTTTTCCTAAACAATACTTTGTAACTCGTAAAGCTTTGGTGTTGCGTGTATGTCTAAGCGTGTAGCTTCAAAAGAGAATGCACAGGAGAGTTTTCTCTCGAAAGAATATGTAAGAATACAACGTTAGAAGGAAATACAGTGTTGCAGAGTAAAGAAAAGTACGTACATATTGGAAACACTTTAGGAGAAGAAATTATGCATCGTACAAAATTAGCTTGTAGCTCGTAAACAACACGTTGTAACTCGAAAAGATTTTGTGTGTCGTGTACGTCTAAACATGTAGCCTGAAATGAAAACTCAAAGGAGAATTTTCTATCGTCAAAATTTGTCAGAAAACCACGTTTAAAGGAAATCACTCATCATGTGAAATTATCTTGTTTTTCCTAAACAACACGTTCTAACTCGAAATGCTTTGGTGTTGCGTGTATGTCTAAGTGTGTAGCCTCAAAAGGGAAGGCACAGGAGAGTTTTCTCTCAAAAGAATATGTAAGAATACCATGTTATAAGGAAATACAGTGTTGTAGAGTAAAGACAAATACATACATATTGGAAACACTTTAGGAGAAGAAATAACGCATAGTACAAAATTAGCTTGTATCTCCTAAACAACACGTTGTAACTCGAAAACTTTTGGTGTTGTGTGTACGTATAAATGTGTACCCTCAAAAGAGAACCCACAGGACAATTTTCTTTCGTCAAAATTTGTCAGAAAACCACGTTTTAAGGAAATCCCGCATCGTGCGAAATTATCTTGTTTTTCCTAAACAATACTTTGTAACTCGTAAAGCTTTGGTGTTGCGTGTATGTCTAAGCGTGTAGCTTCAAAAGAGAAGGCACAGGAGAGTTTTCTCTCGAAAGAATATGTAAGAATTCAACGTTATAAGGAAATACACTGTTGCAGAGTAAAGAAAAATACGTATGTATTGGAAACACTTTACGAGAAGAAATTACGCATCGTACAAAATTAGCTTGTATCTCGTAAACAACACGTTGTAACTCGAAAAGATTTGGTGTGGCGTGTAGGTCTAAACATGTAGCCTGAAATGAAAATACATAGGAGAATTTTCTTTCGTCAAAATTTTTCAGAAAACCACGTTTTAAGGAAATCACTTATCATGCAAAATTATCTTGTTTTTCCTAAACAACACGTTCTAACTCGAAATGCTTTGGTGTAGCGTGTATGTCTAAGTGTGTAGCCTCAAAAGGGAAGGCACAGGAGAGTTTTCTCTCAAAAGAATATGTAAGAATACCATGTTATAAGGAAATGCAGTGTTGTAGAGTAAAGACAAATACGTACGTTTTGGAAACACTTTAGGAGAAGAAATAATGCATCGTAGAAAATTAGCTTGTATCTCCTAAACAACACGTTGTAACTCGAAAAGATTTGGTGTGGCCTGTACGTCTAAACGTGTAGCCTCAAAAGAGAACCCAAGGAGAATTTTCCTTTGTCAAAATTTTTCAGACATCCACGTTCTAAGGAAATCCCGCATCGTGCGAAACTATCTGGTTTTTCCTAAACAACACCTTGTAACTCGGAAATCTTTGGTGTTGCGTGTATGTCTAAGCGTGTAGCCTCAAAAGAGAACGCACAGGAGAGATTTCTCTCGAAAGAATATATAAGAATACCACGTTATAAGGAAATACAGTGCTGCAAAATAAAGACAAATTCATACCTTTTGGAAACACTTAAAATTTACGAGAAGAAATAAAGCATCATACAAAATTAGCTTGTATCTCCTAAACAACACGTTGTAACTCGAAAATATTTGGTGTGGCGTGTACCTCTAAAAATGTAGCATCAAAAGAGAATCCACAGGAGAATTTTCTTTCGTCAAAATTTGTCAGAAAACCACGTTTATGGAAATCCCACATCGTGCGAAATTATCTTGTTTTTCCTAAACAACACGTCGTAACTTGAAAAGCTTTGGTGTTGCTGTATGTCTAAACATGTAGCCTCAAAAGAGAAGGCACAGGAGAGTTTTTTCTCAAAAGAAAATGTAAGAATACCACGTTATAAGGAAATACAGTGTTGCAGAATAAAGACAAATACATACATATTGGAAACACTTTACGAGAAGAAATAACGCATCGTACAAAATTACCTTGTATTTCCTAAACAACACGTTGTAACTCGAAAGGAATTGGTGTGGTGTTTACAACTAAACATGTAGCCTCAAAAGAAAACCCACAGGAGAATTTTCTTTCATCACAATTTTTCAGAAAACCACGTTTTAAGGAAATCCCGCATCCTGTGAAATTGTCTTGTTTTTCCTAAACAACACGGTGTAACTCGAAACGCTGTGGTGTTGAGTGTATGTCTAAGCATGTAACCTCAAAAGAGAAGGCACAGGAGAGTTTTCTCTCGAAAGAATATGTAAGAATACCAAGTTTTAAGGAAATACAGTGTTGCAGAGTAAAGACAAATACGTACATATTGGCAACACTTTACGAGAAGAAATAACGCATCATACAAAATTAGCTTGTATCTCCTAAACCACACGTTGTAACTCGACAAGATTTGGTGTGGCGTGTACGTCTAAACGTGTGGCCTCAAAAGAGAACCCACAGGAGAATTTTCTTTCGTCAAAATTTTTCAGAAAACCACGTTTTAAAGAAATCCCGCATCGTGCGAAATTATCTTGTTTTTCCTAAACAACACGTTGTAACTAGAAAATCTTTGGTGTTGCGTGTAAGTCTAAGCGTTTAGCCTCAAAAGAGAAGGCACAGGAGAGTTGTCTCTCAAAAGAATATGTAAGAATACCACGTTATAAGGAAATACAGTGTTGCAGAGTAAAGACAAATACATATGTATTGGAAACACTTTATGAGAAGAAATAATGCATCGTACAAAATTACCTTGTATCTCCTAAACAACACGTTGTAACTAGAAAATATTTGGTGTGTCGTGTACATCTAAATGTGTAGCCTCAAAAGAGAACCCACAGGAGAATTTTCTTTCCTCAAAATTTGTCAGAAAACCATGTTTTAAGGAAATTCCTCATCCTGCGAAATTATCTTGTTTTTCCTAAACAACACGTTGTAACTCGAAAAGCTTTGGTGTTGTGTCTATGTCTAAGCGTGTATCCTCAAAGGAGAATGCACAGGAGAGTTTTCTCTCGAAAGAATATGTAAGAATACAATGTTATAAGGAAATACAGCGTTGCAGAGTAAAGACAAATATGTACATATTGGAAACACTTTACGAGAAGAAATAACGCATCATACAAAATTATCTTGTATCTCCTAAACAAGTTGTAACTCGAAAAGATTTGGTGTGGCGTGTACGTCTAAACATGTAGCCTCAAAAGAGAACCCACAGGAGAAATTTCTTTCGTCAAAAATTTTCAAAAAACAACGTTTTAAGGAAATCCCGCATCGTGCGAAATTATTTTGTTTTTCCTAAACAACAGCTTGTAACTCGAAAATCTTTGGTGTTGCGTGTATGTCTAAGCATGTAGCCTCAAAAGAGAAGGCACAGGAGAGTTTTCTCTCGAAAGAAATTGTAAGAATACCACGTTATAAGGAAATACACTGTTGCAGAGTAAAGACAAATATGTACGTATTGGCAACACTTTATGAGAAGAATAACGCATCGTACAAAATTACCTTGTATCTCCTAAACAACACGTTGTAACTAGAAAAGATTTGGTGTGGCATTTACACCTAAACATGTAGCCTCAAAAGAGAACCCACAGGAGAATTTTCTTTTGTCAAAATTTTTCAGAAACCACTTTCTAAGGAAATCCCGCATCGTACGAAATTATCTTGTTTTTCCTAAACAACACGTTGTAATTCCAAAATCTGTGGTGTTGCGTGTATGTCTAAGCGTGTATCCTCAAAAGAGAAGGCACAGGAGATTTTTCTCTCGAAAGAATATGTAAGAATACCACGTTTAAGGAAATACAGTGTTGCAGAGTAAAGACAAATACATACGTATTGGAAACACTTTAGGAGAAGAAATAATGCATTGTACAAAATTACATTGTATCTCCTAAACAACACGTTGTAACTCGAAAAGATTTGGTGTGGCATTTACACCTAAACATGTAGCCTCAAAAGAGAACCCACAGGAGAATTTTCTTTCGTGAAAATTTTTCAGAAAACCAAGTTTTAAGGAAATCCCGCATCGTGCGAAATTATCTTGTTTTTCCTAAACAACACGTTGTAACTCGAAAAGCTTTGGTGTTGCGTGTATGTCTAAGAGTGTAGCCTCAAAAGAGAACGCACAGGAGAGTTTTCTCTTGAAAGAATATGGGAAAATACCACGTTATAAGGAAATACAGTGTTGCAGAGTAAAGACAAATACGTATGTATTGGAAACACTTTACGAGAAGAAATAAAGCATCGTACAAAATTAGCTTGTATCTCCTAAAGAACACGGTGTAACTCGATAAGATTTGGTGTGGCGTGTACGTTGAAACGTGTAGCCTCAAAAGAGCACCCACAGGAGAATTTTCTTTGGTCAAAATTTGTCAGAAAATCACGTTTTAAGGAAATCCCGCATTGTGCGAAATTATCTTGTTTTTCCTAAACAACACATTGTAACTCGAAAAGCTTTGGTGTTGCGTGTATGTCTCAGCATGTAGCCTCCAAAGAGAACGCACAGGAGAGTTTTCTCGCGAAAGAATATGTAAGAATACCACTTTATAAGGAAATACTTTGTTGCAGAAAAAAGACAAATACATATGTATTGGAAACACTTTACGAGAAGAAATAATGCATCCTAAAAAATTAGCTTGTATCTCCTAAACAACACGTTGTAACTCGGAAAGATTTGGTGTGGCGTGTACGTCTAAATGTGTAGCCTCAAAACAGAACCGACAGGAGAATTTTCTTTCGTCAAAATTTGTCAGAAAACCATGTTTTAAGGAAATCCAGCATCGTGCGAAACTATCTTGTTTTTCCTAAACAACATGTTGTAACTCGAGAAGCTTTGGTGTTGCGTGTATGTCTAAGTGTGTAGCCTTAAAAGAGAACGCTCAAGAGAGTTTTCTCTCAAAAGAATATGTAAGAATACCACGTTATAAGGAAATACAGTGTTGCAGAGTAAAGACATATACGTACGTATTGGAAACACTTTTCGAGAAGAAATAACGCATTCTACAAAATTAGCTTGTATGTCCTAAACAACACGTTTTAACTCGAAAGGATTTGGTGTGGCATGTACATCTAAACGTGTAGCCTCAAAAGAGTACCCACAGGAGAATTTTCTTTCATAAAAATTTGTCCGAAAACCACATTTTAAGGAAATCCCTCATCGTGTGAAATTATCCTGTTTTTCCTAAACAACAGCATGTAACTCGAAAATCTTTGGTTTTGCATGTATGTCTAAGCGTGTAGCCTCAAAAGAGAACGCACAGGAGAGTTTCCTCTCGAAAGAATATGTAAGAATACCAAGTTATAAGGAAATACAATGTTGCAGAGTAAAGATAAATAGGTACGTATTGTAAATACTTTAGGAGAAGAAATAATGCATGGTACAATATTAGCTTGTATCTCCTAAACAACACCTTGAACCTCAAAAGGATTTGGTGTGGCGTGTACTTCTAAATGTGTAGCCTCAAAAGAGAACCCACAGGAGAATTTTCTTACGTCAAAATTTGTCAGAAAACCACGTTTTAAAGAAATCCCGCATCGTGCGAAATTATCTTGTTTTTCCTAATCAACATGTTGTAACTCGAAAAGCTTTGGTGTTGCGTGTATGGCTAAGCGTGTAGCCTCTAAAGAGATTGCACAGGATAGTTTTCTCTAGAAAGAATATGTAAGAATACCACGTTTTAAGGAAATACAGTGTTGCAGAGTAAAGACAAATATGTACGTATTGGAAACCCATAAACTTTAAGAGATGAAATAAAGCATCGTAAAAAAAATTAGCTTGTATCTCCTAACAACACGTTGTAACTCGAAAAGATTTGGTGTGGTGTGTACGTCTAAACGTGTAGCCACAAAAGAGAACCCACAGGACAATTTTCTTTCGTCAAAATTTTTCAGAAAACCACGTTTTAAGGAAATCCCGCATCATGAGAAATTATCTTGTTCTTCCTAAACAACACGTTGTAACTCGAAAAACTTTGGTGTTGGGTGTATGTCTAAGGATGTAGCCCCAAAAGAGAACGCACAGGAGAGGTTTCTCTCGAAAGAATATGTAACAATACCACGCTATAAGGATATACAGTGTGGCAGAGTAAAGACAAATACGTACGTATTGGAAGCACTTTATGAGAGAAATAACGCATCTTGCAAAATTAGCTTGTATGTCCTAAACAACACGTTGTAACTCGAAAAGATTTGGTGTGGCGTGTACGTCTAAACGTGTAGCCTCAAAAGAGAACCCACAGGAGAGTTTTCTTTCGTCAAAATTTATCAGAAAACCACGTTTTAAGGAAATCCCGCATCGTGCGAAATTATCTTGTTATTCCTAAACAATACGTTGTAACTAAAAAAAGCTTTGGTGTTGGGTGTATTTCTAAGCGTGTAGCCTCAAAAGAGAATGCACAGGAGAGTTTTCTCTCGAAAGAATATTTAAGAATACCACGTTATAAGGAAATATATTGCTGCAGCGTAAAGACAAATACGTACGTATTGGAAACACATTATGAGAAGAAATAACACATGGTACAAAATTAGCTTGTATCTCCGAAACAACATGTGGTAACTCAAAAAGATTTGGTGTGGCGTGTACGTCTAAACGTGTAGCCTCAAAAGAGAACCCACATGAGAATTTTCTTTCGTCAAAATTTGTCAGAAAACCACGTTATAAGGAAATACTGCCTCGTGCGAAATTATCTTGTTTTTCCTAAACAACATGTTGTAACTAGAAAAGCTTTGGTGTTGCGTGTATGTCTAAGCGTGTAGCCTCCAAAGAGAACGCACAGGATAGTTTTCTCTCGAAAGAATATGTAGGAATACCACGTTATAAGGAAATACAGTGTTGCAGAGTAAAGACAAATACATACTTATTGGAAACACTTAAACTTTACGAGAAGAAATAACACATAGTACAAAATTACTTTGTATATCCTACACAACACGTTATAACTCGAAAGGATTTGGTGTGACGTGTACGTCTAAACGTGTAGCCTCAAAAGAGAACCCACAAGAGAGTTTTCTTTCGTCAAAATTTGTCAGAAAACCACGTTTTAAGGAAATCCCGCACCGTGCGAAATTATCTTGTTTTTCCTAAACAACACGTTGTAACTAGAAAATCTTTGGTGTTGCGTGTATGTCAAAGCGTGTTGCCTCAAAAGAGAATGCACAGGAGAGTTTTCTCTCGAAAGAAAGTGTAAGAATACCACGTTATGAGGAAATATATTGCTGCAGAGTAAAGACAAATAAGTACTTATTGGAAACTCATTATGAGAAGAAATTACGCATGGTACAAAATTAGCTTGTATCTCCGAAACAACACATGGTAACTCAAAAAGATTTGGTGTGGCGTGTATGTCTAAACGTGTAGCCTCAAAAGAGAACCCACAGGAGAATTTTCTTACGTCAAAATTTGTCAGAAAACCACGTTTTAAGGAAATCCCGCATCCTGCGAAATTATCTTGTTTTTCCTAATCAACACGTTGTAACTCGAAAAGCTTTGGTGTTGTGTGTATGTCTAAGCATGTAGCCTCCAAAGAGAACGCACAGGATAGTTTTCTCTCGGAAGAATATGTAAGAATACCACGTTATAAGGAAATACAGTGTTGCAGAGTATAGACAAATATGTACTTATTGGAAACACTTTAGGAGAAGAAATAACACATCATGCAAAATTAGCTTGTATCTCCTAAACAACACGTTGTAACTCGAAAAGATTTGGTGTGGCGAAAACGTCTAAACGTGTAGCCTCAAAAGAGAACCCACAGGAGAGTTTTCTTTCGTCAAATTTGTCAGAAAACCACGTTTTAGGAAATCCCTCATAGTGCGAAATTATCTTGTTTTTCCTAAACAACATGTTGTAACTCGAAAAGCATTGGTGTTGCGTGTATGTCTAAGCGTGTAGCCTCAAAAGAGAACGCACAGGAGAATTTTCTCCCGAAAAAATATGTAGTAATACCACATTATAAGGAAATACAGTGTTGCAGAGTAAAGACAGATACATACTTATTGGAAACACTTAATCTTTACGAGAAGAAATAACACATAGTACAAAATTAGCTTGTATATCCTAAACAACACGTTATATCTCGAAATAATGTGGTGTGGCGTGTACGTCTAAACGTGTAGCCTCAAAAGAGAACCCACATGAGAATTTTCTTTCGTCAAAATTTGTCAGAAATCCACGTTTTAAGGAAATCCTGTTTCATGCGAAATTATCTTGTTTTTCCTAAACAACACGTTGTAACTCGAAAAGCTTTGGTGTTGCGTGAAAATCTAAGCCTGTAGCCTCCACAGAGAACGCACAGGAGAGTTTTCTCTTGAAAGAATATGTAAGAATACCACGTTATAAGGAAATACAGTGTTGCAGAGTAGAGGCAAATACATACGTATTGGAAACATTTAAACTTTACGAGAAGAAATAATGCATCGTAAAAAACTTAGCTTGTATCTCCTAAACAACAAGTTGTAACTCAAAAAGATTTGGTGTGGCGTGTACGTCTAAACATGTAGCCTCAAAAGAGAACCCACAGGAGAATTTTCTTTCGTCAAAATTTGTCAGAAAACCACGTTTTAAGGAAATCCCGCATCGTGCGAAATTATCTTGTTTTTCCTAAACAACACGTTGTAACTCGAAAAGCTTTGGTGTTGCGTGAATGTCTAAGTTTGTAGCCTCCAAAGAGAACGCACAGGAGAGTTTTCTCTCGAAACAATATGTAAGAATACCACGTTACAAGGAAATACAGGGTAGCAGAGTAAAGATAAATAGGTTGTTATTGTAAATACTTTACGAGAAGAAATAACCCATGGTACAAAATTAGCTTGTATCTCCTAAACAACAAGTTGTAATTCGAAAATATTTGGTTTGGAGTGTACATCTAAACGTGTAGCCTCAAAGGAGAACCAACAGGAGCATTTTCTTTTGTCAAAATTTGTCAAAAAACCACGTTTTAAGGCAATCCTTCATCGTGCGAACTTATCTTTTTTTTCCTAAACAACACGTTGTAACTCGAAAACCTTTGGTGTTGCGTGTATGTCTAAGCGTGTAGCGTCAAAAGAGAACGCACAAGAGAGTTTTCTCTCGAAAGAATATGTAAAATTACCACGCTATAAGGAAATACAGTGTTGCAGAGTAAAGATAAATACATAAGTATTGGAAACACTTTAGGAGAAGAAATAATGCATGGTACAAAATTAGCTTGTATCTCCTAAACAACACGTTGTAACTCAAAAGGATTTGGTGCGGCGTTTACATCTAAACGTGTAGCCTTAAAAGATAACCCACAGGAGAATTTTCTTTCGTCAAAATTTTAGAGCAAACCACGTTTGAAGGTAATCCCGCATCGTGCGAAATTTTCTTGTTTTTCCTAAACAACACATTGTAACTCGAAAAGCTTTGGTGTTGCGTGTATGTCTAAACGTGTAGCCTCAAAAGAGAACCCACAGGAGAATTTTATTTCATCAAAATTTGTAAGAAAACCATGTTGTAAGGAAATCCCGCATCGTGCGAAATTATATAGTTTTTCCTAAAAAACACGTTGTAACTCGAAAAGCTTTGGTGTTTTGTGTAGGTCTAAGCATGTAGCCTCAAAAGAGAAGGCACAGGAGAGTTTTCTCTCGAAAGAATATTTAACAATACCACGTTATAAGGAAATACAGTGTTGCAGAGTAAAGATAAATACATACTTATTGGAAAAACTTTAAGAGAAGAAATAACACATGGTCCAAAATTAGCTTGTATCTCCTAAACAACACGTTGTGACTCCAAAGGATTTGGTGTGGCGTTTACCTCTAAACGTGTAGCCTCAATAGGGAACCGACAGGAGAATTTTCTTTCGTCAACATTTTTCAGAAAACCACGTTTTAAGGAAATCCCGCATCGTGAGAAATTATCTGTTTTTTCCTAATCAACACGTTGTAACTCGAAAAGCGTTGGTGTTGTGTATATGTCTAAGCGTGTAGCCTCAAAAGAGAACACACAGGAGAGTTTTCTCTCGAAAGAATATGTAAGAATACCACGTTATAAGGAAATAAAGTGTTGCAGATTAAAGACAAATACATACGTATTGGAAACACTTTAGGAGAAGAAATAATGCATCGTAAAAATTAGCTTGTATCTCCTAAACAACACCTTGTAACTCGAAAAGCTTTGGTGTCGCATGTATGTCTAAGCGTGTAGCCTCAAAAGAGAATGCACAGGAGAGTTTTCTCTCGAAAGAATATGTAAGAATACCACGTAATAAGGAAATACAGAGTTACAGAGTGAAGACAAATATGTACTTATTGGAAATACTTTACGAGAAGAAATAACGCATCGTACAAAATTAGCTTGTATCTCCTAAACAACACGTTTTAATTCGAAAAGATTTGGTGTGGCGTGTACGTCTAAACGTGCAGCCTCAAAAGAGAACACACAGGAGAATTTTCTTTGGTCAAAATTTGTCAGAAAACCACCATTTTAAGGAAATCCCGCATCGTGCAAAATTATCTTGTTTTGCCTAAACAACATGTTGTAACTCGAAAAGCTTTGGTGTTGCGTGTATATCTAAGCATGTAGCCTCAAAGGAGAACGCACAGGAGAGTTTTCTCTCGAAAGAATATGTAAGAATACCACCTTATAAGGAAATACAGTGTTGCAGAGTAAAGAAAAATGCGTACATATTGGAAAAACTTTCTGAGAAGCAATAACGCATCATACAAATTAGCTTGTATCTCCTAAACAACACCTTGTAACTCGAAAGGATTTGGTTTTGCGTGTACGTCTAAATGTGTAGCCTCAAAAGAGAACCCACAGGAGAATTTTCTTTGGTCAAAATTTGTCAGAAACCCAGGTTTTAAGGAAATCCCGCATCGTGTGATATTATCTTGTTTTTCCTAAACAACACGTTGTAACTCGAAAAGCTTTGATTTTGCGTGTATGTGTAAGCCTGTAGCCTCAAAAGAGAACGCACAGGAGAGTTTTCTCTCGAAAGAATATGTAAGAATACCACGTTATAAGGAAATACAGTGTTGCAGAATAAAGACAAATACATACGTATTGGAAACACTTTACGAGAAGAAATAACGCATCATAAAAAATTAGCTTGTATCTCCTAAACAACACGTTGTAACTTGAAAAGCTTTGATGTTGTGTGTATGTCTAAGCGTGTAGCCTCAAAATAGAACGCACAGGAGAGTTTTCTCTCGAAGAATATGTAAGAATACCACGTTATAAGGAAATACAGTGTTGCAGAATAAAGACAATTACATACGTATTGGAAACACTTTATGAGAAGAAATAAAGCATCGTAAAAAATTAGCTTGTACCTCCTAAACAACACCTTGTAACTCGAAAGGATTTGGTGTGGCGTGTGCGTCTAAACATGTAGCCTCATAAGTGAACCCACAGGAGAATTTTCTTTCTTCAATATTTGTCAGAAAACCACGTTTTTAGCAAATCCCGCATCGTGCGAAATTATAAGCGTGTAGCCTCAAAAGAGAAGCACAGGAGAGTTTTCTCTTGAAAGAATATGTAAGAATACCACGTTATAAGGAAATACAGTGTTGCAGAGTAAAGACAAATACGTACTTATTGGAAACACGATACGAGAAGAAATAAAGCATCGTACAAAATTAGCTTGTATCTCCTAAACAACACCTTGTAACTGAAAAAGCTTTGGTGTCGCATGTATGTCTAAGCATGCAGCCTCAAAAGAGAATGCACAGGAGAGTTTTCTCTCGAAAGAATATGTAAGAATACCACGTTATAAGGAAATACAGAGTTGCAGAGTAAAGACAAATACGTACATATCGGGAACTCTTTATGAGAAGAAATAACGCATCGTACAAAATTAGCTTGTATCTCCTAAACAACACCTTGCAACTCGAAAGGATTTGGTGTGGCGTGTACGTCTAAACGTGCAACCTCAAAAGAGAACACACAGGAGAATTTTCTTTGGTCAAAATTTTCAGAAAACCACCTTTTTAAGGAAATCCCGCATCGTGCAAATTATCTTGTTTTGCCTAAACAACATGTTGTAACTCGAAAAGCTTTGGTGTTGCGTGTATATCTAAGCATGTAGCCTCAAAGGAGAACGCACAGGAGAGTTTTCTCTCGAAAGAATATGTAAGAATACCACCTTATAAGGAAATACAGTGTTGCAGAGTAAAGAAAAATGCATACATATTGGAAAAACTTTCCGAGAAGCAATAACGCATCGTACAAATTAGCTTGTATCTCCTAAACAACACCTTGTAACTCGAAAGGATTTGGTTTTACGTGTACGTCTAAATGTGTAGCCTCAAAAGAGAACCCACAGGAGAATTTTCTTTGGTCAAAATTTGTCAGAAAACCAGGTTTTAAGGAAATCCCGCATCGTGCGATATTATCTTGTTTTTCCTAAACAACACGTTGTAACTCGAAAAGCTTTGATTTTGCGTGTATGTGTAAGCGTGTAGCCTCAAAAGAGAACGCACAGGAGAGTTTTCTCTCGAAAGAATGGGTAAGAATACCACGTTATAAGGAAATACAGTGTTGCAGAATAAAGACAAATACATACGTATTGGAAACACTTTACGAGAAGAAATAACGCATCATAAAAAATTAGCTTGTATCTCCTAAACAACACGTTGTAACTTGAAAAGCTTTGATGTTGCATGTATGTCTAAGCGTGTAGCCTCAAAGGAGAATGCACAGGAGAGTTTTCTCTCGAAGAATATGTAAGAATACCACGTTATAAGGAAATACAGTGTTGCAGAATAAAGATAATTACATACGTATTGGAAACACTTTATGAGAAGTAATAAAGCATCGTAAAAAATTAGCTTGTACCTCCTAAACAACACCTTGTAACTCGAAAGGATTTGGTGTGGCGTGTGCGTCTAAACATGTAGCCTCAAAAGTGAACCCACAGGAGAATTTTCTTTCTTCAAAATTTGTCAGAAAACCACGTTTTTAGCAAATCCCGCATCGTGCGAAATTATAAGCGTGTAGCCTCAAAAGAGAAGCACAGGAGAGTTTTCTCTTGAAAGAATATGTAAGAATACCACGTTATAAGGAAATACAGTGTTGCAGAGTAAAGACAAATACGTACTTATTGGAAACACGATACAAGAAGAAATAAAGCATTGTACAAAATAAGCTTGTATCTCCTAAACAACACCTTGTAACTCAAAAAGCTTTGGTTTCGCATGTATGTCTAAGCGTGCAGCCTCAAAAGAGAATGCACAGGAGAGTTTTCTCTCGAAAGAATATGTAAGAATACCACGTTATAAGGAAATACAGAGTTGCAGAGTAAAGACAAATACGTACATATCGGGAACTCTTTATGAGAAGAAATAACGCATTGTACAAAATTAGCTTGTATCTCCTAAACAACACCTTTTAACTCGAAAGGATTTGGTGTGGCGTGTACGTCTAAATGTGTAGCCTCAAAAGAGAACCCACAGGAGAATTTTCTTTCGTCAACATTTGTCAGAAAACCACGTTTTAAGGAAATCCCGCATTGTGCGAAATTATCTTGTTTTTCCTAAACAACATGTTGTAACTCGAAAAGCTTTGGTGTTGCGTGTATGTCTAAGCGTGTAGCCTCAAAAGAGAACGCACAGGAGAGTTTTCTATCGAAAGAATATGTACGAATACCACGTTGTAAGGAAATACAGTGTTGCAGAGTAAAGATAAATAGGTAGTTATTGTAAATACTTTAGGAGAAGAAATAACGCATGGTAAAAAATTAGCGTGTATCTCCTAAACAACACGTTGTAATTCGAAAATATTTGTTGTGGCGTGTACGTCTAAACGTGTAGCCTCAAAAGAGGACCCACAGGAGAATTTTCTTTCCTCAAAATTTTTTCAGAAAACCACGTTTTAAGGAAATACCTTATCGTGCGAAATTATCTTGTTTTTCCTAAACAACACATTGTAACTCGAAAAGCTTTCGTGTTGCGTGTATGTCTAAGCGTGTATACTCAAATGGGAAATCAGGAGAGTTTTCTCTCGAAAGAATATGTAAGAATACCACGTTATAAGGAAATACAGTGTTGCAGAGTAAAGATAAATAGGTAGTTATTGTAAATACTTTACGAGAAGAAATAAAGCATGGTACAAAATTAGATTGCATTTCCTAAACCACACGTTGTAATTCGAAAATATTTGGTGTGGCATGTACGTCTGAACATGTAGCCTCAAAAGAGGACCCACAGGAGAATTTTCTTTCGTCAAAATTTTTCAGAAAACACGTTTTAAGGAAATCCCTCATCGTGCGAAATTATCTTGTTTTTCCTAAACAACACGTTGTGACTCGAAAAGCTTTGGTGTTGCGTGTATGACTAAGCGTGTAGCCTCAAAAGAGAATGCACAGGAGAGTTTTCTCTTGAAAGAATATGTAAGAATACCATGTTATAAGGAAATACAGTGTTGCAGAGTAAAGACAAATACGTACGTATTGGAAACACATTATGAGATGAAATAATGCAGCGTAAAAAATTAGCTTTTATCTCCTAAACAACACTTTGTAACTCGAAAGATTTGGTGTGGCATGTACGTCTAAACGTGTACCCTCAAAAGAGAACCCATAGTTGAATTTTCTTTCATCAAAATTTGTCAGAAAACCACAGTTTTAGGAAATCCTGCATCGTGCGAAATTTTAAGCGTGTAGCCTCAAAAGAGAATGCACAGGAGAGTTTTCTCTCGAAAGAATATGTAAGAATACCACATTATAAGGAAATACAGTATTGCAGAGTAAAGACAAATACGTATGTATTGGAAACATTTTACGAGAAGAAATAACGCATCGTATAAAATTAAGTTGTATCTCCTAAACAACACATTGTAACTCGAAAATATTTGGTGTGGCGTGTACGACAAAACTTGTAGCCTCCAACGAGAACCCACAGGATAATTTTCTTTCGTCAAAATTTGTCAGAAAACCACGTTTTAAGGAAATCCCACATCTTGCGAAATTATCTTGTTTTTCCAAACAACACATTTTAACTCGAAAAGCTTTGGTGTTGCGTGTATGTATAAGCGAGTAGCCTCAAATGTGAACTCACAGGAGATTTTTCTCTCTAAAGAACATGTAAGAATACCATGTTATAAGGAAATACAGTGTTGCAGATAAAGACAAATACGTACGTATTGGAAACACTTTTCCAGAAGAAATAATGCATCATACAAAATTAGCTTGTATCTCCTATACAACTCGTTGTAACTCGAAAAGATTTGGTGTAGCGTGTACGTCTAAACGTGTAGCCTCAAAAGAAAACCCACAGGAGAATTTTCTTTCGTCAAAATTTGTCAAAAAACCACGTTTTAAGGAAATACAGTGTTGCAGACTAAAGACAAATACTTACGTATTAGAAACAATTTAGGAGAAGAAATAACGCATCGAACAAAATTAGCACATATCTCCTAAACAACACATTGTAACTCGAAAAGCTTTGGTGTCGCGTGTATGTCTAAGCGTGTAGCCTCAAAAGAGAACGCACAGGAGAGTTTTCTCTCGAAAGAATATGTAAGAATACCACGTTATAAGGAAATACAGAGTTACAGAGTAAAGACAAATATGTACTTATTGGAAAAACTTTACGAGAAGAAATAACGCATCTTACAAAATTAGCTCGTATCTCCTAAACAACATGTTGTAACTCGAAAAGATTTGGTGTGGCATGTACGTCTAAACATGTAGCCTCAAAAGAGAACCCACAGTAGAATTTTCTTTGGTCAAATTTGTCAGAAAACCACATTTTAAGGAAATCCCGCATCATGCGAAATTATCTTGTTTTGCCTAAAAAACATGTTGTAACTCGAAAAGCTTTGGTGTTTCGTGTATATGTAAGAGTGTAGCCTCAAAGGAGAACACACAGGAGAGTTTTCTCTCGAAAGAATATGTAAGAATACCACCTTATAAGGAAATACAGTGTTGCAGAGTAAAGAAAAATACGTACATATTGGAAAAACTTTGCGAGAAGAAATAACGCATCGTACAAAATTAACTTGTATCTCCTAAACAAGACCTTGTAACTCGAAAGGATTTGGTTTGACGTGTACGTCTAAACGTGTAGCCTCAAAAGAGAACCCACAGGAGAATTTTCTTTGGTCAAAATTTGTCAGAAAACCGGGTTTATGGAAATCCCGCATCGTGCGAAATTATCTTGTTTTTCCTAAACAACACGTTGTAACTCGAAAAGCTTTGATGTTGCGAGTATGTCTAAGCGTGTAGCCTCAAAAGAGAACGCACAGGAGAGTTTTCTCTCGAAAGAATATGTAAGAATACCACGTTATAAAGAAATACAGTGTTGCAGAATAAAGACAAATACATACGTATTGGAAACACTTTACGAGAAGAAATAACGCATCATAAAAAATTAGCTTGTATCTCCTAAACAACACGTTGTAACTTGAAAAGCTTTGATGTTGCGTGTATGTCTAAGCGTGTAGCCTCAAAAGAGAACTCACAGAAGAGTTTTCTCTCGAAAGAATATGTAAGAATACCACGTTATAAGGAAATACAGTGTTGCAGAATAAAGACAATTACATACGTATTGGAAACACTTTACGAGAAGAAATAAAGCATCGTAAAAAATTAGCTTGTACCTCCTAAACAACACCTTGTAACTCGAAAGGATTTGGTGTGGCGTGTGCGTCTAAACATGTAGCCTCAAAAGAGAACCCACAGGAGAATATTCTTTCCTCAAAATTTGTCAGAAAACCACGCTTTTAGCAAATCCCGCATCGTGCGAAATTATAAGCGTGGAGCCTCAAAAGAGAATGCACAGGAGAGTTTTCTCTTGAAAGAATATGTAAGAATACCACGTTATAAGGAAATACAGAGTTGCAGAGTAAAGAGAAATACGTACGTATCGGGAACACTTTATGAGAAGAAATAAAGCATTGTACAAAATTAGCTTGTATGTCCTAAACAACACCTTGTAACTCGAAAGGATTTGGTGTGGCGTGAACGTCTAAATGTGTAGCCTCAAAAGAGAACCCACAGGAGAATTTTCTTTCGTCAACATTTGTCAGAAAACCACGTTTTAAGGAAATCCCGCATCGTGCGAAATTATCTTGTTTTTCCTAAACAACATGTTGTAACTCGAAAAGCTTTGGTGTTGCGTGTATGTCTAAGCGTGTAGCCTCAAAAGAGGACCCACAGGAGAGTTTTCTCTCGAAAGAATTTGTACGAATACCACGTTATAAGGAAATACAGTGTTGCAGAGTAAAAATAAATAGGTAGTTATTGTAAAAACTTTACGAGAAGAAATAACGCATGGTACAAAATTAGCTTGTATCTCCTAAACAACACATTGTAATTCGAAAATATTTGGTGTGGCGTGTACGTCTAAACGTGTAGCCTCAAAAGAGGACCCACAGGAGAATTTTCTCTGGTCAAAATTTTTCAGAAAACCACGTTTTAAGGAAATCCCTCATCGTGCGAAATTATCTTGTTTTTCCTAAACAACACATTGTAACTCGAAAAGCTTTGGTGTTGCGTGTATGTCTAAGCGTGTAGCCTCAAAAGGTAATGCACAGGAGAGTTTTCTCTCCAAAGAATATGTAAGAATACCACGTTATAAGGAAATACAGTGTTGCAGAGTAAAGATAAATAGGTAGTTATTGTAAATACTTTACTAGAAGAAATAACACATGGTATAAAATTAGATTGTATCTCCTAAACAACACATTGTAATTTGAAAATATTTGGTGTGGCTTGTACGTCTGAACGTGTAGCCTCAAAAGAGGACCCACAGGAGAATATTCTTTCGTCAAAATTTTTCAGAAAACACGTTTTAAGGAAATCCCTCATCGTGCGAAATTATCTTGTTTTTCCTAAACAACACGTTGTAACTCGAAATGCTTTGGTGTTGCGTGTATGTCTAAGCGTGCAGCCTCAAAAGAGAATGCACAAGAGACTTTTCTCTCGAAAGAATATGTAAGAATACCACGTTATAAGGAAAAACAGTGTTGCAGAGTAAAACAAATACGTACGTATTGGAAACAATTTACGAGAAGAAATAACGGATGGAACAAAATTAGCTTGTATCGCCTAATCAACACTTTTTAACTCGAAAAGATTTTGTGTGGCGTGTATGTCTAAGCGTGTAGCCTCAAAAGAGAAGGCACAGGAGAGTTTTCTCTGGAAAGAATATGTAAGAATACCACGTTATAAGGAAATACAGTGTTGCAGAGTAAAGACAAATACGTACGTATTAGAAACACTTTACAAGAAGAAATAACGCATCGTACAAAATTACCTTGTATCTCCTAAACAACAAGTTGTAACTCGGAAAGATTTAGTGTCGCGTGTACATCCAAACGTGTAGCCTCAAAAGAGAACCCACAGGAAAATTTTCTTTCGTCAAAATTTGTCAGAAAAACCAACTTAAGGAAATCCCACATCATGCGAAATTATCTTGTTTTCCCTAAACAACACGTTGCAACTTGAAAAGCTTTGGTGTTGCGTGAATGTCTAAGCGTGTAGCCTCAAAAGAGAAGGCACTGGAGAGTTTTCTCTCGAAAAAATATGTAAGAATACCACGTTTTAAGGAAATACAGTGTTGCTGAGTAAAGACAACTATGTACGTATTGGAAACACTACGAGAAGAACTAACACATTGTACAAAATTACCTTGTATCTCCTAAACAACACGTTGTAACTCGAAAGGATTTGGTGTGGCGTTTACAACTAAACAAGTAGCCTCAAAAGAGAACCCACAGGAGAATTTTCTTTCGTCAAAATTTTTCAGAAAACCACGTTTTAAGGAAATACCGCATCGTGCGAAATTATCTTGTTTTTCCTAAACAACACGTTGTAACTCGAAAAGCATTGGTGTTGCATGTATGTCTAAGCGTGTAGCCTCAAAAGAGAAGCCACAGGAGAGTTTTCTCTCAAAAGAATATGTATGAATTCCACGTTATAAGGAAATACAGTGTTGCAGATTAAAGACAAATACGTACTTATTGGAAACACTTTTTGAGAAGAAATAACGCATCGTACAAAATTAGCTTGTATCTTCTAAACAACAAGTTGTAACTCTCAAAGATTTGTTGTGGCGTGTACGTCTAAACGTGTAGCCTCAAAAGACAACCCACAGGAGAATTTTCTTTCGTCAAAATTTGTCAGAAAACCACGTTTTAAGGAAATCCCTCATTGTGCGCAATTATCTTGTTTTTCCTGAACAACACATTGTAACTCGAAAAATTGGGTGTTGAATTTATGTCTAAGCGTGTAGCCCCAAAACAGAAGGCACAGGAGAGTTTTCTCTCGAAAGAATATGTAAGAATACCACGTTATAAGGAAATACAGTGTTACAGAGTAAAGACAAATACGTAAGTAATAGAAACACTTTACGAGAAGAAATAATGCTTCGTGCAAAATTAGCTTGTATCTCCTAAACAACACGTTGTAACTCGAAAAGATTTGGTATGGTATGTGCGTCTGAACATGTAGCCTAAAAAAGAAAACCCACAGGAGAATTTTCTTTCTCTAAAATTTTTCAGAAAACCACGTTTTAAGGAAATCCCGCATCGTGCGAAATCATCTTCTTTTTCCTAAAAAACATGTTGTATCTCGAAAAGCTTTGGTGTTGCGTGTATGTGTAATCATGGAGCCTCAAAAGAGAAGGCACAGGAGAGTTTTCTCTCGAAAGAATATGTAAGAATACCACGTTATGAGGAAATACAGTGTTGCAGAGTAAAGACAAATAAGTACATATTGGAAACACTTTACAAAAAGAAATAATGCATCGTAAAAAATTAGCTTGTATCTCCTAAACAACACGTTGTAACTTGAAAAGATTCGGTGTGACGTGTACGTCTAAAAGTATAGCCTCAAACGAGAACCCACAGGAGAATTTTCTTTCATCAAAATTTGTCAGAAACCACGTTTTAAGGAAATCTCGCATCGTGAAAAATATTCTTGTTTTTCCTAAACAACACATTGCAACACTAAAAGCTTTGGTGTTGCGTGTATGTCTAAGCGTGTAGCCTCAAAAGAGAATGCACAGGAGAGTTTCCTCTCGAAAGAATATGTAAGAATACCACATTATAAGGAAATACAGTGTTGCAGAGTAAAGACAAATACGTACGTATTGGAAAAACTTTAAGAGAAGAAATAAAGCATAATACAAAATTAGCTTGTATCTCCTAAACAACAGGTTATAATTCGAAAAGATTTGGTGTGGCTCGTACCTCTACACGTGTTGCCTCAAAAGAGAACCCACAGGAGAACTTTCTTTCGTCAAAATTTGTCAGAAAACCACGTTTTATGGAAATATCTCATCCTGTGAAATTATCTTGTTTTTCCTAAACAACACGTTGTAACTCGAAAAGCTTTGGCGTTGCGTGTTTCTCTAAGCGTGTAGCCTCAAAAGAGAATGCACAGGAGAGTTTTCCCTAGAAAGAATATGTAAGAATACCACGTTATAAGAAAATACAGTGTTGCAGAGTAAAGACAAATAAGTACATATTGGAAACACTTTAGGGAAGAAATAATGCATCGTACAATATTTGCTTGTATCTCCTAAACAACACGTTGTAACTCGAAAATATTTGGTGTGGCTCATTCGTCTACACGTGTAGCCTCAAAAGAGAAACCACAGGAGAATTTTCTTTCTTCAAAATGTGTCCAAAAACCAAGTTTTAAGGAAATCCCGCATCGTGCAAAATTATCTTGTTTTTCCTAAACAACACGTTGTAACTCGAAAAGCTTTGGTGTTGCGTGTATGTCTGAGCATGTTGCCTCTAAAGACAATGCACAAGAGAGTTTTCTCTCGAAAGAACATGTAAGAATACAACGTTATAAGGAAATACAGTGTTGCAGAGTAAAGACAAATACATACATATTGGAAACACTTTACGAGAAGAAATAACGCATCGTACAAAATTAGCGTGAATCTCCTAAACAACACGTGGTAACTCGAAAGGATTTGGTGTGGCGTGTACGTCTAAACGTGTAGCCTCAAAAGAGAACCGACAGGAGAATTTTCTTTCTTCAAAATTTGTCAGAAAACCACGTTTTAAGGAAATCCTGCATTGTGCGAAATTATCTTGTTTTTCATAAACAACACGTTGTAACTCGAAAAGCTTTGGTGTTGCCTGTATGTCTCAGTGTGTAGCCTCAAAAGGGAACACACAGGATAGTTTTCTCTCGAAAGATTATGTAAGAATACCACGTTATAAGGAAATACAATGTTGCAGAGTAAAGACAAATATGTACGTATTGGAAACACTTTACGAAAAGAATTAACACATCGTAGAAAATTAGCTTGTATCTCCTAAACAAAAGGTTGTACCTCGAAAAGATTTGGTGTGGCATGTACGTGTAAATGTGTAGCATCAAAAGAGAACCCACAGGAGAATTTTCTTCCTTCAAAATTTTTCAGAAAACCACGTTTTAAGGAAATCCCTCATCGTACGAAATCATCTTTTTCCTAAACAACATGTTGTAACTCGAAAAGCTTTGTTGTTGCGTGTATGTGTAAGCGTGGAGCCTCCAAAGAGAAGGCACAGGAGAGTTTTCTCTCAAAAGAATATGTAAGAATACCACGTTAGAAGGAATACAATTTTGCTGAGTAAAGACAAATAAGTACATATTGGAAACACTTTATGAGAAGAAATAACGCATCGTAAAAAAATAGCTTGTATCTCCTAATCAACACGTTGTAACTCGAAAAGATTTGGTGTGACATGTACGTCTAAAAGTGTAGCCTCAAACGAGAACCGACAGGAGAATGTTCTTTCATCAAAAAATGTCAGAAACCACGTTTTAAGGAAATCTCGCATCGTGCGAAATTATCTTGTTTTTCCTAAACAACAAGTTGTAACTCGAAAAGCTTTGGTGTTGCGTGTATGTCTAAGCGTGTAGCCTCAAAAGAGAATGCACAGGAGAGTTTTCTCTCGAAAGAACATGTAAGAATACCACGTTATAAGGAAATACAGTGTTGCAGAGTAAAGACAAATACGTACGTATTGGAAACACTTTAAGAGAAGAAATAAAGCATAATACAAATTAGCTTGTATCTCCTAAACAACAGGTTATAACTCGAAAAGATTTGGTGTGGCTCGTACCTCTACACGTGTAGCCTCAAAAGAGAACCCACAGGAGAACTTTCTTTCGTCAAAATTTGTCAGAAAACCACGTTTTATGGAAATCTCGCATCGTGCGAAATTATCTTGTTTTTCCTAAACAACACGTTGTAACTCGAAAAGCTTTGGCGTTGCGTGTTTGTCTAAGCGTGTAGCCTCAAAAGAGAATGCACAGGAGAGTTTTCCCTAGAAAGAATATGTAAGAATACCACGTTATAAGAAAATACAGTGTTGCAGAGTAAAGACAAATAAGTACATATTGGAAACACTTTAGGGAAGAAATAACGCATCGTACAATATTTGATTGTATCTCCTAAACAACACGTTGTAACTCGAAAATATTTGGTGTGGCTCGTACGTCTACACGTGTAGCCTCAAAGGAGAACCGACAGGAGAATTTTCTTTCTTCAAAATTTGTCAGAAAACTACATTTTAAGGAAATCCTGCATCGTGCGAAATTATCTTGTTTTTCGTAAACAACACGTTGTAACTCGAAAAGCTTTGGTGTTGCCTGTATGTCTCAGTGTGTAGCCTCAAAAGGGAACGCACAGGATAGGTTTCTCTCGAAAGAATATGTAAGAGTACCACGTTATAAGGAAATACAGTGTTGCAGAGTAAAGACAAATACCTACATATTGGAAACACTTTATGAGAAGAAGTAATGCATCTTACAAAATTAGCTTGTATCTCCTAAACAAAACGTTGTAACTCGAAAATATTTGGTGCGGCGTGTACGTCTTAACGTGTAGCCTCAAAAGAGAACCCACAGGAGAATTTTCTTTCGTCAAATTTTTTCAGAAAACCACATTTTAAGGATATCCCGCATCATGCGAAATCATCTTCTTTTTTCTAAACAACATGTTGTAACTCCAAAAGCTTTGGTATTGCGTGTATGTGTAAGCGTGGATCCTCAAAAGAGAAGGCACAGGAGAGTTTTCTCTCGAAAGAATATGTAAGAATACCACGTTATAAGGAAATACAATTTTGCAGAGTAAAGACAGTAAGTACATATTGGAAACACTTTACGAGAAGAAATAACGCATCGTACAAAATTAGCTTGTATCTCCTAAACAACACGTTGTAACTCGAAAAGATTTGGTGTGGCTCGTACCTCTACACGTGTAGCCTCAAATAGAACACACAGCAGAACTTTCTTTCGTCAAAATATATCAGAAAACCACGTTTTATGGAAATATCGCATTGTGCGAAATTATCTTGTTTTTCCTAAACAACACGTTGTAACTCGAAAAGCTTTGGCGTTGCATGTATGTCTAAGCGTACAGCCCCAAAGTAGAACGCACAGGAGAGTTTTCCCTCGAAAGAATATGTAAGAATACCACGTCATAAGGAAATAAAGTGTTGCAGAGTAAAGACAAATACGTACTTATTGGAAACACTTTATGAGAAGAAATAATGCATCGAACAAAATTTGCTTGTATCTCCTAAACAACACATTGTAATTCGAAAAAAATTGGTGTGGCTCGTACGTCTACACGTGTAGACTCAAACGAACACAAACAGGAGAACTTTCTTTCGTCAAAATTTGTCAGAAAACCACGTTTTAAGGAAATCCCGTATCGTGCAAAGTTATCTTGATTTTCCTAAACAACACGTTGTAACTCGAAAAGCTTTGGTGTTTCGTGTATGTCTAAACATGTGGCCTCAAAAGAGAACGCACAGGAGAGTTTTGTCTCGAAAGAACATGTAAGAATACAACGTTATATGGAAATACAGTGTTGCAGTGTAAAGACAAATACGTACGTATTGGAAACACTTTAGGAGAAGAAATAACGCATCATACAATATTAGCTTGTATCTCCTAAACAACACGTTGTAACTCGACAAGATTTGGTGTGGAGTGTACGTTGAAACGTGTAGCCTCAACAGAGAACCCACAGGAGAATTTTCTTTCGTCAAAATTTGTCAGAAAATCACGTTTTAAGGAAATCCTGTATAGTGCGAAATTATCTTGGTTTTCATAAACAACACGTTGTAACTCGAAAACCTTTGGTGTTGCCTGTATGTCTAAGTGTGTAGCATCAAAAGGGAACGCACAGGATAGTTTTCTCTAGAACGAATATGTAAGAATACCACGTTATAAGGAAATACAGTGTTGCAGAGTAAAGACAAATACTTACATATTGGAAACACTTTAAGAGAACAATTAACGCATCGTGCAAAATTAGCTTGTATCTCCTAAACAACACGTTGTAACTCGAAAAGATTTGGTGTGGCGTGTACGTCTAAACGTGTAGCCTCAAAAGAGAGCCCACAGAAGAATTTTCTTTCGTCAAAATTTTTCAGAAATCCACGTTTTAAGGAAATCCTGCATCGTGTGAAATCATCTTGTTTTTCCTAAACAACATGTTGTAACTCAAAAAACTTTGGTGTTGCTTGTATGTGTAAGCGTGGAGCCTCAAAAGAGAAGGCGCAGGAGAGTTTTCTCTCGAAGGAATATGAAAGAATACCACGTTATGAGGAAATACAATTTTGCAGAGTAAAGACAAATAAGTACATATTGGAAACACTTTACTAGAAGAAATAACGCATCATACAAAATTAGCTTGTATCTCCTAAACAACAAGTTGTAACTCGAAAAGATTTGGTGTGTCGTGTACGTCTAAATGTGTAGCCTCAAAAGAGAACACACAGGAGAATTTTTTTTCATCAAAATTTGTCAGAAACCATGTTTTAAGGAAATCTTGCATCGTGGGAAATTATCTTGTTTTTCCTAAACAACACGTTGTAACTCGAAAAGCTATGGTGTTGCGTGTATGTCTAAGCGTGTAGCCTCAAAAGAGAATGGACAGGAGAGTTTTCTCTCAAAAGAATATGTAAGAATACCACGTTATAAGGAAATACAGTGTTGCAGAGTAAAGACAAATAGGTACGTATTGGAAACACTTTAAGAGAAGAAATAAAGCAACGTAAAAATATTAGCTTGTATCTCCTGAACAACACGTTGTAACTCGAAAAGATTTGGTGTGGCTCGTACCTCTACATGTGTAGCCTCAAAAGAGAACCAACAGGAGAACTTTCTTTGGTCAAAATTTGTCAGAAAACCACGTTTTATGGAAATCTCGCATCGTGCGAATTTTCTTGTTTTTCCTAAACAACACGTTGTAACTCGAAAAGCTTTGGAGTTGCGTGTATGTCTAAGCATGTAGCCTCAAAAGAGAATGCACAGGAGAGTTTTCCCTCGAAAGAATATGTAAGAATACCATGTTATATGGAAATACAGTGATGCAGAGTAAAGACAAATAAGTACGTATTGGAAACACTTTATGAGAAGAAATAACGCATCATACAAAATTAGCTTGTTTCTCCTAAACAACACGTGCTAACTAGAAAGGATTTGGTGTGGCGTGTAGGTCTAAACATGTAGCATCAAAAGAGAAACCAGAGGAGTATTTTCTTTTGTCAAAATTTGTCAGAAAACCACATGTTAAAAAAATCACTCATCGTGCGAAATAATCTTGTTTTTCAAAAACAACAAGATGTAACTGGAAAAGCATTGGTGTTGCCTGTATGTCTAAGTGTGTAGCCTCAAAAGGGAACGTACAGGATAGTTTTCTCTCGAAAGAATATGTAAGAATACCACGTTATAAGGAAATACAGTGTTGCAGAGTAAAGACAAATAAGTACTTATTGGAAACACTTTATGAGAAGAAATAACGCATCGTAAAAAAATAGCTTGTATCTCCTAAACAACACGTTGTAACTCGAAAAGATTTGGTGTGACATGTACGTCTAAAAGTGTAGCCTCAAACGAGAACCGACAGGAGAATATTCTTTCATCAAAATTTGTCAGAAACCACGTTTTAAGGAAATTTCGCATCGTGCGAAATTATCTTGTTTTTCCTAAACAACAAGTTGTAACTTGAAAAGCTTTGGTGTTGCGTGTATGTCTAAGCGTGTAGCCTCAAAAGAGAATGCACAGGAGAGTTTTCTCTCGAAAGAATATGTAAGAATACCACGTTATAAGGAAATACAGTGTTGCAGAGTAAAGACAAATACGTACGTATTGGAAACACTTTAAGAGAAGAAATAAAGCATAATACAAAATTAGATTGTATCTCCTAAACAACAGGTTATAACTCGAAAAGATTTGGTGTGGCTCGTACCTCTACACGTGTAGCCTCAAAAGAGAACCCACAGGAGAACTTTCTTTCGTCAAAATTTGTCAGAAAACCACGTTTTAAGGAAATCCCGTATCGTGCAAAGTTATCTTGTTTTTCCTAAACAACACGTTGTAACTCGAAAAGCTTTGGTGTTGCGTGTATGTCTAAACGTGTGGCCTCAAAAGAGAACGCACAGGAGAGTTTTGTCTCGAAAGAACATGTAAGAATACAACGTTATAAGGAAATACAGTGTTGCAGTGTAAAGACAAATACGTACGTATTGGAAACACTTTAGGAGAAGAAATAACGCATCATACAATATTAGCTTGTATCTCCTAAACAACACGTTGTAACTCGACAAGATTTGGTGTGGAGTGTACGTCGAAACGTGTAGCATCAACAGAGAACCCACAGGAGAATTTTATTTCGTCAAAATTTGTCAGAAAATCACGTTTTAAGGAAATCCTGTATAGTGCGAAATTATCTTGGTTTTCATAAACAACACGTTGTAACTCGAAAACCTTTGGTGTTGCCTGTATGTCTAAGCGTGTAGCCTCAAAAGAGAACACACAGGAGACTTTTCTCTCAAAGAATATGTGAGAATAACACGTTATAAGGAAGTCCACTGTTGCAGAATAATGACAAATACTTATGTATTGGAAACCCTTAAACTTTACGAGATGAAATAAAGCATCGTACAAAATTAGCTTGTATCTCCTAAACAACACGTTGTAACTCGAAAAGATTTGGTGTGGCGTGTACGTCTAAACGTGTAGCCTCAAAAGAGAACCCAGAGAAGAATTTTCTTTCGTTAAAATTTTTCAGAACACCATGTTTTAAGGAAATCCCGCATCGTGCGAAATCATGTTCTTTTTCCTAAACAACATGTTGTAACTCGAAAAGCTTTGGTGTTGTGTGTATGTCTAAGCGTGGAGCCTCAAAAGAGAAGGCACAGGAGAGTTTTCTCTCGAAAGAATATGTAAGAATACCACGTTATAAAGAAATACAATTTTGTAGAGTAAAGGCAAATAAGTACATATTGGAAACACTTTATGAGAAGAAATAATGCAACGTACAAAATTAGCTTGTATCTCCTAAACAACACGTTGTAACTCGAAAAGATTTGGTGTGACGTGTACGTCTATACGTGTATCCTCAAAGGAAATCCCACAGAAGAATTTTCTTTTGTCAAATTTTTCAGAAAACCACGTTTTAAATAAATCCCGCATCGTGCGAAATTATCTTTTTATTCATTAACAACACGTTGTAACTCGAAAAGCTTTGGTGTTGCCTGTATGTCTACGTGTGTAGCCTCAAAACGGAACGCACAAGATAGTTTTCTCTCGAAAGAATATGTAAGAATACCACGTTATAAGGAAATACAGTGTTGCAGAGTAAAGACAAATACTTACATATTGGGAACATTTTACGAGAAGAAATAACGCATCGAACAAAATTAGCTTGTATCTCCTAAACAACACATGGTAAGTCGAAAAGATTTGGTTTGGCGTGTATGTCTAAACGTGTAGCTTCAAAGGAGAACACAAAGGAGAATTTTCTTTCGTCAAAATTTGTCAGAAAAACACGTTTTAAGGAAATACCGCATCGTGGGAAATTATCTTGTTTTTCCTAAACAACAAGTGGTAACTCGAAAAGCTTTGGTTTGCGTGTATGTCTAAGCGTGTAGCCTCAAAAGAGAATGCACAGGACAGTTTTCTCTCGTTAGAACATGTAAGAATTCAACGTTATAAGGAAATACAGTGTTGCAGAGTAAAGACAAATACGTACATATTGGAAACACATTACGAGAAGAAATTAAGCATCACACAATATTAGCTTGTGTCTCCTAAACAACAAGTGGAAACTCGAAAACATTTAGTTTGGCGTGTATGTCTAAAAGTTTAGCCTCCAAAGAGAACCCACTGGAGAATTTTCTTTCGTCAAAATTGGTCAGAAAACAACGTTTTAACGAAATCCCGCATCCTGCGAAATTATTTTGTTTTTCCTAAACAACACGTTGTAACTCAAAAAGCTTGGGTGTTGCGTGTATGTCTCAGTGTGTAGCCTCAAAAGAGAACACACAGGAGAGTTTTCACTCAAAAGAATATGTAAGAATACCAGGTTATAAGGAAATATAATGTTGCAGAGTAAAGACAAATACGTAAGTATTGGAAACACTTTACGTGAAGAAATAACGCATCATACAAAATTAGCTTGTATCTCCTAAACAACACGTGGTAACTCGAAAATGTTTGGTGTGGCAGGTACGTCTAAACGTGTAGCCTCAAAAAGAGAACACACAGGAGAATTTTCTTTGGTCAAATTTGTCACAAAACCACATATTAAGGAAATCCTACATCGTGCGAAATTATCTTGTTTTTCCTAAACAACACGTTGTAACTCGAAAACCTTTGGTGTTGCGTGTATGTCTCAGCATGTAGCCTCAAAAGAGAACACACAGGGGAGTTTTCTCTCAAAAGAATATGTAAGAATACCACGTTATAAGGAAATACAGTGTTGCAGAGTAAAGAAAAATACGTAAGTATTGGAAACCCTTAAACTTTACGAGATGAAATAAAGCATCGTACAAAATTAGCTCGTACCTCCTAAACAACACTTTGTAACTCGAAAAGATTTGGTGTGGCGTGTACGTCTAAACTTGTAGCCTCAAAAGAGAACCCATAGGAGAATTTTTTTGTCAAAAGTTTCAGAAAACCACGTTTTAAGGAAATCCAGCATCGTGCGAAATTATCTTGTTTTTCCTAAACAACACGTAGTAACTCGAAAATCTTTGGTGATGCGTGTATGTCTAAGCGTGTAGCCTCAAAAGAGAACACACAGGAGAGTTTTCTCTCGAAAGAATATGTGAGAATACCACGTTATAAGGAAGTACAGTGTTGCAGAATAAAGACAAATACTTACGTATTGGAAACCCTTAAACTTTACGAGATGAAATAAAGCATCGTACAAAATTAGCTTGTATCTCCTAAACAACACGTTGTAACTCGAAAAGATTTGGTTTGGCGTGTACGTCTAAAGGTGTAGCCTCAAAAGAGAACCACAGGACAATTTTCGTTCCTCAAAATTTGTCAGAAAACCACGTTTTAAGGAAATCCCGCATCGTGAGAAATTATCTTGTTCTTCATAAACAAAACATTGTAACTCGAAAAGCTTTGGTGTTGCGTGTATGTCTAAGCGTGTAGCCTCAAAAGAGAACACACAGGAGAGTTTTCACTCGAAAGAATATGTAAGAATACCACGTATTAAGGAAATACCGTGTTGCAGAGTAAAGACAAATACGTACTTATTGGAAACACTTTACGAGAAGAAATAACGCATCGTAAAAAATTAGCTTGTATCTCCTAAACAACAGGTTGTAACTTGAAAAGATTTGGTGTGGCGTGTACGTCTAAACGTGTAGCCTCAAAAGAGTACACACAGGAGAGTTTTATTTCGTCAAAATTTGTCAGAAAACCACGTTTTAAGGAAATCCCGCATCCTGCGAAATTATGTTGTTTTTACTAAACAACATGTTGTAACTCGAAAAGCTTTGGTGTTGAGTGTATGTCTAAGCATGTAACCTCAAAGGAGAGCGCACAGGAGAGTTTTCTCTCGAAAGAATATGCAAGAATACCACGTTATAAGGAAATACAGTGTTGCAGACTAAAGCCAAATATTTACATAATGGAAAAACTTAAACTTTATGAGAAGAAATAATGCATCGTAAAAAAATTAGCTTGTTTCTCCTAAACAACACGTTGTAACTTGACAAGATTTAGTGTCTCGGGCACGTCTAAATGTGTAGCCTCAAAAGAGAACCCACAGGAGTATTTTCTTTCGTCAAAATTTGTCAGAAAACCACATTTTAAGGAAATCCCGCATCATGCTAAATTATCTTGTTTTTCCTAAACAACACATTGTAACTCGAAAAACGTTAGTGTTGCGTGTATGTCAAAGCGTATAGCCTCAAAAGAGAACCCACAGGAGAGTTTTCTCTCGAACGAATATGTAAGAATACCACGTTATAAGGAAATACAGTGTTGCATAGTAAAGACAAATACGTTATTGGAAACACTTAAACTTTACGAGAAGAAATAAGGCATCGTACAAAATTAGTATGAATCTCCTAAACAACACATTATAACTCGGAAAGATTTGGTGTGGTATGTACGTCTAAACGTGTAGCCTCAAAAGAGAACCCACAGGAGAATTTGCTTTCGTCAAAATTTGTCAGAAAACCATGTTTTAAGGAAATCCCGCATCTTGCGAAATTATCTGGTTTTTCCTAAACAACATGTTATAATTCGAAAAGCTTTGGTGTTGCATGTATGTGTAAGCGTGTAGCCTCAAAGGAGAATGCAAAGGAGAGTTTTTTCTCGAAAGAATATGTAACAATACCACGTTATTAGGAAATACAGTGTTGCAGAGTAAAGACAAATACTTACGTCTTGGAAAAACTTTACGAGAAGAAATAACGCATCGTAAGAAATTAGCTTGTATCTCCTAAACAACACGTTGTTACTTAAAAAGATTTGGTGTGGCCTGTACTTCTAAACGTGTAGCCTGAAAAGAGAACCCATAGGAGAATTTTCTTTGGTCAAAATTTGTCAGAAAACCACATATTAAGGAAATCCCGCACAGTGCGACATTATCTTGTTTTTCCTAAACCAAACGTTTTAACTCGAAAAGCTTTGGTGTTGCGTGTATGTCTAAGCGTGTAGCCTCAAAAGAGAACACACAGGAGAGTTTTCTCTCGAAAGAATATGTAAGAATACCACGTTATTAGGAAATACAGTGTTACAGAGTAAAGACAAGTACGTACTTATTGGAAAAACTTAAACCTTACGAGAAGAAATAAGGCATCTTACAAAATTAGTTTGTATCTCCTAAACAACACGTTATAACTCGAAAAGATTTGGTGTGGTGTGTACGTCTAAACGTGTAGCCTCAAAAGCGAACCCAAAGGAAAATTTTCTTTTGTCAAAATTTGTCAGAAAACAACGTTTTAAGGAAATCCCGCATCCTGGAAATTATCTTGTTTTTCTTAAACAAACCATTTAACTCGAAAATCTTTGGTGTTGTGTGTATGTCTAAGCGTGTAGCCTCAAAAGAGAACGCACAGGATAGTTTTCTCTCGAAAGAATATGTAAGAATACCACGTTATAAGGTGTTGCAGAGTAAAGATAAATACGTACTTATTGGAAATACTTAAACTTAAGAGAAGAAATAACGCATCGTACAAAATTAGCTTGTATCTCCTAAACAACACGTTGTAACTTAAAAAGATTTGGTGTGGCCTGTACGTCTAAACGTGTAGCCTCAAAAGAGAACCCATAGGAGAATTTTCTTTGGTCAAAATTTGTCAGAAAACCACATATTAAGGAAATCCCGCATCGTGCGAAATTATCTTGTTTTTCCTAAACAAAACGTTTTAACTCGAAAAGCTTTGGTGTTGCGTGTATGTCTAAGCCTGTAACCTCAAAGGAGAACGCCCAGGAGGTTTTTCTCTCGAAAGAATATGTAAGAATACCACGTTATAAGGAAATATAGTGTTGTAGAGTAAAGACAAATACGTACTTATTGGAAAAACTTAAACTTTACGAGAAGAAATAAGGCATCTTACAAAATTAGTTTGTATCTCCTAAACAACACGTTATAACTCGAAAAGATTTGGTGTGGTGTGTACGTCTAAACGCGTAGCCTCAAAAGAGAACCCACAGGATAATTTTCTTTCGTCAAAATTTGTCAGAAAACTACGTTTTAAGGAAATCCCGCATTTTGCAAAATTATCTTGTTTTTCCTAAACAACACGTTGTAACTCGAAAGGTTTGGTGTTGCGTGTATATCTAAGCGTGTACCCTCAAAAGAGAACGTACAGGAGAGTTTTCTCTCGAAAGAATATGTAATGATACCACGTTATAAGGAAATACAGTGTTGCAGAGTAAAGACAAATACGTACGTATTGGAAACACTTTATGAGAGAAATAACGCATCTTGCAAAATTAGCTTGTATGTCCTAAACAACACGTTGTAACTCGAAAAGATTTGGTGTGGGGTGTACGTCTAAACGTGTAGCCTCAAAAGAGAACCCACAGGAGAGTTTTATTTCGTCAAAATTTATCAGAAAACCACGTTTTAAGGAAATCCCGCATTTTGCGAAATTATCTAGTTTTTCCTAAACAACAAGTTGTAAATCGAAAAGCTTTGGTGTTGCGTGAATGTCTAAGCAAGTAGCCTCAAAGGAGAACGCACAGGAGAGTTTTCTCTCAAAAGAATATGCAAGAATACCACGTTATAAGGAAATACAGTGTTGCAGAGTAAAGGCAAATATGTACGTAATGGAAACACTAAAACTTTATGAGAAGAAATAACGCATCGTAAAAAATTAGCTTGTTTCTCCTAAACAACACGTTGTAACTCGAAAAGATTTGGTGTGGCATGTACGTCTAAATGTGAAGCCTCAAAAGAGAACCCACAGGAGTATTTTCTTTCGTCAAAATTTGTCAGAAAACCACGTTTTAAGGAAATCCCGCATCTTGCGAAATTATCTTGTTTTTCCTAAACAACACGTTGTAAATCGAAAAGCTTTGGTGTTTCGTGAATGTCTAAGCATGTAGCCTCAAAGGAGAACGCACAGGAGAGTTTTCTCTCGAAAGAATATGCAAGAATACCACGTTATAAGAAAATACAGTGCTGCAGAGTAAAGGCAAATATGTACGTTATGGAAACACTTAAACTTTATGAGAAGAAATAACGCATCGTAAAAAAATTAGCTTGTTTCTCCTAAACAACAAGTTGTAACTCGAAAAGATTTGCTGTGGCGTGTACGTCTAAATGTGTAGCCTCAAAAGAGAACCCACAGGATAATTTTCTTTTGTCAAAATATGTCAGAAAACCACGTTTTAAGGAAATCCCGCATCGTGCAAAATTATCTTGTTTTTCCTAAACAACACGTTGTAACTCGAAAAGCTTTGGTGTTCGGTGTATGTCTAAGCGTGTAGCCTCAAAAGAGAACGCAAAGGAGAGTTTTTTTCTCGAAAGAATATGTAAGAATACCACGTTATTAGGAAATACAGTGTTGCAGAGTAAAGACAAAAATTTACGTATTGGAAAAAACTTTACGAGAAGAAATAACGCATCGTAAGAAATTAGCTTGTATCTCCTAAACAACACGTTGTAACTTAAAAAGATTTGGTGTGGCCTGTACCTCTAAACGTGTAGCCTGAAAAGAGAGCCCATAGGAGAATTTTCTTTGGTCAAAATTTGTCAGAAAACCACGTATTAAGGAAATCCCGCATAGTGCGAAATTATCTTGTTTTTCCTAAACCAAACGTTTTAACTCCAAAAGCTTTGGTGTTGCGTGTATGTCTAAGCGTGTAGCCTCAAAAGAGAATGCACAGGAGAGTTTTCTCTCGAAAGAATATGTAAGAATACCACGTTATAAGGAAATACAGTGTTGCACAGTAAAGACAAATACGTACTTATTGGAAAAACTTAAACTTTACGAGAAGAAATAAGGCATCTTACAAAATTAATATGTATCTCCTAAACAACACGTTATAACTTGAAAAGATTTGGTGTGGTGTGTAGGTCTAAACGTGTAGCCTAAAAAGAGAAACCACAGGATAATTTTCTTTCGTCAAAATTTGTCAGAAAACCACGTTTTAAGGAAATCCCGCATCGTGTGTAATTATCTTGTTTTTCCTAAAGAACACGTTGTAACTCGAAAAGCTTTGGTGTTGCGTGTATGTCTAAGCATGTAGCCTCAAAGGGGAACGCACAGGAGAGTTTTCTCTCAAAAGAATATGCAAGAATACCACGTTATAAGGAAATACATTGTTGCAGAGTAAAGGCAAATATGTACGTAATGGAAACACGTAAACTTTATGAGAAGAAATAACGCATCGTAAAAAATT
Source organism: Apodemus sylvaticus (assembly GCF_947179515.1). NCBI lineage: Eukaryota > Metazoa > Chordata > Mammalia > Rodentia > Muridae > Apodemus > Apodemus sylvaticus. The sequence goes on from NC_067490.1 coordinate 68,692,906, forward strand.
AGCTTGTATCTCCTAAACAACACGTTGTAACTCGAAAAGATTTGGTGTGGCGTGTACATCTAAATGTGTAGCCTCAAAAGAGAACCCACAGTAGTAATTTTTTTCGTCAAAATTTGTCAGAATACCACGTTTTAAGGAAATCCCGCTTCGTGCTAAAATATCTTGTTTTTTCTAAACAACACATTGTAACTCGAAAAACTTTGGTGTTGCGTGTATGTCAAAGCGTGTAGCCTCAAAACAGAACGCACAGGAGAGTTTTCTCTCGAAATAATATGTAAGAATACCACGTTATAAGGAAATACAGTGTTGCAGAGTAAAGACAAATACGTACTTATTGGAAACACTTAAACTTTACTAGAAGAAATAAGGCATCGTACAATATTAGTATGTATCTCCTAAACAACACGTTATAACTCGGAAAGATTTGGTGTGGTGTGTACGTCTAAACGTGTAGCCTCAAAAGAGAACCCACAGGAGAATTTTTGTTCGTTAAATTTTGTCAGAAAACCACGTTTTTAAGGAAATCCCGCATTGTGCGAAATTATCTTGTTTTTCCTAAACAACACGTTATAACTCGAAAAGCTTTGGTGCTGCGTGTATGTCTAAGCGTATAGCCTCAAAAGAGGACGCAAAGGAGAGTTTTTTTCTCGAAAGAATATATAAGAATACCACGTTATTAGGAAATACACTGTTGCAGAGTAAAGACAAATACTTACGTATTGGAAAAACTTTACGAGAAGAAATAACGCATCGTAAGAAATTAGCTTGTATCTCCTAAACAACACGTTGTAACTTAAAAAGATTTGGTGTGGCCTGTACGTCTAAGCGTGTAGCCTCAAAAGAGGACCCATAGGAGAATTTTCATTGGTCAAAATTTGTCAGAAAACCACGTAATAAGGAAATCCCGCATCATGTGAAATTATCTTGTTTTTCCTAAACAAAACGTTTTAACTCGAAAAGCTTTGGTGTTGAGTGTATGTCTAAGCGTTTAGCCTCAAAAGAGAACGCACAGGAGAGTTTTCTCTCGAAAGAATATGTAAGAATACCACGTTATAAGGAAATACAGTGTTGCAGAGTAAAGACAAATACATACTTATTGGAAAAACTTAAACTTTACGAGTAGAAATGAGGCATCGTACAAAATTAGTTTAATCTCCTAAAGAACACGTTATAACTCGAAAAGATTTGGTGTGGTGTGTACGTCTAAACGTGTAGCCTCAAAAGAGAACCCACAGGATTATTTTCTTTCGTCAAAATTTGTCAGAAAACCACGTTTTAAGGAAATCCCGCATCGTGCGAAATTATCTTGTTTTTCCTAAACAACACGTTGTAACTCGAAAAGCTTTGCTGTTGCGTGTATGTCTAAGCATGTAGCCTCAAAAGAGATTGCACAGGAGAGTTTTCTCTCGAAAGAATATGTAAGAATACCACGTTATAAGGAAATACAGTGTTGCAGAGTAAAGACAAATACGTACGTATTGGAAACACTTTATGAGAGAAATAACGCATCTTGCAAAATTAGCTTTTATGTCCTAAACAACACGTTGTAACTCGAAAAGTTTTGGTGTGGCGTGTACGTCTAAACGTGTAGCCTCAAAAGAGTACCCACAGGAGAGTTTTATTTCGTCAAAATTTGTCAGAAAACCACGTTTTAAGGAAATCCCGCATCTTGCGAAATTATCTTGTTTTTCCTAAACAACAGGTTGGAAATCGAAAAGCTTTGGTGTTGCGTGATTGTCTAAGCATGTAGCCTCAAAGGAGAATGCACAGGAGAGTTTTCTCTCGAAAGAATATGCAATAATACCACGTTATAAGGAAATACAGTGTTGCAGAGAAAAGGCAAGTATGTATGTAATGGAAACACTTAAACTTTATGAGAAGAAATAACGCATCGTAAAAAAAAATTAGGTTGTTTCTCCTAAACTACACGTTGTAACTCGAAAAGATTTGGTGTGGCGTGTACGTCTAAATGTGTAGCCTCAAAAGAGAACCCACAGGAGTATTTTCTTTCGTCAAAATTTGTCAGAAAACCACGTTTTAAGGAAATCCCGCATCGTGCAAAATTATCTTGTTTTTCCTAACAACACATTGTAACTCGAAAAGCTTTGGTGTAGCCTGTATGTCTAAGCGTGTAGCCTTAAAAGAGAACACAAAGGAGAGTTTTTTCTCGAAAGAATATGTAAGAATACCACGTTATTAGGAAATACAGTGTTGCAGAGTAAAGACAAATACTTACGTATTGGAAAAAACTTTACGAGAAGAAATAACGCATCGTAAGAAATTAGCTTGTATCTCCTAAACAACACATTGGAACTGAAAAAGATTTGGTGTGGCCTGTACGTCTAAACGTGTAGCCTGAAAAGAGAACCCATAGGAGAATTTTCTTTGGTCAAAATTTGTCAGAAAACCACATATTCAGGAAATCCCGCATAGTGCGAAATTATCTTGTTTTTCCTAAACCAAACGTTTTAACTCGAAAAGCTTTGGTGTTGCGTGTATGTCTAAGCGTGTAGCCTCAAAAGAGAATGCACAGGAGAGTTTTCTCTCGAAAGAATATGTAAGAATACCACGTTATAAGGAAATACAGTGTTGCAGAGTAAAGACAAATACGTACTTATTGGAAAAACTTAAACTTTACGAGAAGAAATAAGGCATCTTACAAAATTATTTTGTATCTCCTAAACAACACGTTATAACTCGAAAAGATTTGGTGTGGTGTGTACGTCTAAACGTGTAGCCTCAAAAGAGAACCCACAGGATAATTTTCTTTCGTCAAAATTTGTCAGAAAACCACATTTTAAGAAAATCCCGCATCGTGCGAAATTATCTTGTTTTTCCTAAAAAACACGTTGTAACTCGAAAAGCTTTGGTGTTGCGTGTATGTCTAAGCATGTAGGCTCAAAGAGGAATGCACAGGAGAGTTTTCTCTCGAAAGAATATGCAAGAATACCACGTTATAAGGAAATACAGTGTTGCAGAGTAAAGGCAAATATGTACGTAATGGAAACACTTAAACTTTATGAGAAGAAATAACGCATCCTAAAAAAATTAGCTTGTATCTCCTAAACAACACGTAACTCGAAAAGATTTGGTGTGGCGTGTACGTCTAAATGTGTAGCTTCAAAAGAGAACCCACAGTAGTAATTTTTTTCGTCAAAATTTGTCAGAATACCACGTTTTAAGGAAATCCCGCTTCGTGATAAATTATCTTGTTTTTTCTAAACAACACCTTTTAACTCGAAAAACTTTGGTGTTGCATGTATGTCAAAGCGTGTAGCCTCAAAAGAGAACGCACAGGAGAATTTTCTCTCGAAAGAATATGTAAGAATACCACGTTATAAGGAAATACAGTGTTGCAGAGTAAAGACAAATACGTACTTATTGGAAACACTTAAACTTTACGAGAAGTAATAAGGCATCGTACATAATTAGTATGTATCTCCTAAACAACACGTTATAACACGGAAAGATTTGGTGTGGTGTGTACGTCTAAACGTGTAGCCTCAAAAGAGAACCCAAGGAGAATTTTTGTTCGTTAAATTTTGTCAGAAAACCACGTTTTAAGGAAATCCCGCATTGTGCGAAATTATCTTGTTTTTCCTAAACAACACCTTGTAACTCGAAAAGCTTTGAGGCTGCGTGTATGTCTAAGCGTATAGCCTCAAAAGAGGACGCAAAGGAGAGTTTTTTCTCGAAAGAATATATAAGAATACCACGTTATTAGGAAATACACTGTTGCAGAGTAAAGACAAATACTTACGTATTGGAAAAACTTTACGAGAAGAAATAACGCATCGTAAGAAATTAGCTTGTATCTCCTAAACAACACGTTGTAACTTATAAAGATTGGGTGTGGCCTGTACGTCTAAACGTGTAGCCTCAAAAGAGAACCCATAGGAGAATTTTCTTTGGTCAAAATTTGTCAGAAAACCACGTAATAAGGAAATCCCGCATCGTGCGAAATTATCTTGTTTTTCCTACACAAAACGTTTTAACTCGAAAAGCTTTGGTGTTGCGTGTAAGTCTAAGCGTTTAGCCTCAAAAGAGAACGCACAGGAGAGTTTTCTCTCGAAAGAATATGTAAGAATACCACGTTATAAGAAAATACAGTGTTGCAGAGTAAAGACAAACAGATACTTATTGGAAAAACTTAAACTTTACGAGAAGAAATAAGGCAACGTACAAAATTAGTTTAATCTCCTAAAGAACACGTTATAACTAGAAAAGATTTGGTGTGGTGTGTACGTCTAAACGTGTAGCCTCAAAAGAGAACCCACAGGATAATTTTCTTTCGTCAAAATTTGTCAGAAAACCACGTTTTAAGGAAATCCCGCATCGTGCGAAATTATCTTGTTTTTCCTAAACAGCACGTTGTAATTCGAAAAGCTTTGCTGTTGCCTGTATGTCTAAGCGTGTAGCCTTAAAAGAGATTGCACAGGAGAGTTTTCTCTCGAAAGAATATGTAAGGATACCACGTTATAAGGAAATACAGTGTTGCAGTGTAAAGACAAATACGTACTTATTGGAAACACTTTATGAGAGAAAAAACACATCTTGCAAAATTAGCTTTTATGTCCTAAACAACACGTTGTAATTCGAAAAGTTTTGGTGTGGCGTGTACGTCTAAACATGTAGCCTCAAAAGAGTACCCACAGGAGAGTTTTATTTTGTCAAAATTTGACAGAAAACCACGTTTTAAGGAAATCCCGCATCTTGCGAAATTATCTAGTTTTTCCTAAACAACAGGTTGTAAATCGAAAAGCTTTGGTGTTGCGTGAATGTCTAAGCATGTAGCCTCAAAGGAGAACGCACAGGAGAGTTTTCTCTCGAAAGAATATGCAAGAATACCACGTTATAAGGAAATACAGTGTTGCAGAGTAAAGGCAAATATGTACATAATGGAAACACTTAAACTTTATAAGAAGAAATAACGCATAGTAAAAAAATTAGCTTGTTTCTCCTAAACAACACGTTGTAACTCGAAAAGATTTGGTGTGGCGTGTACGTCTAAATGTGTAGCCTCAATAGAGAACTAATAGGAGTATTTTCTTTCGTCAAAATTTGTCAGAAAACCACGTTTTAAGGAAATCCTGCATCGTGCGAAATTATCTTGTTTTTCCTAAACAACACGTTGTAACTCGAAAAGCTTTGGTGTTACGTGTATGTCTAAGCGTGTAGCCTCAAAAGAGAACGCAAAGGAGAGTTTTTTCTCGAAAGAATATATAAGAATACCACGTTATTAAGAAATACAGTGTTGCAGAGTAAAGACAAATACTTACGTATTGGAAAAAACTTTACGAGAAGAAATAACGCATCGTAAGAAATTAGCTTGTATCTCCTAAACAACACATTGTAACTGAAAAAGATTTGGTGTGGCCTGTACGTCTAAACGTGTAGCCTGAAAAGAGAACCCATAGGAGAATTTTCTTTGGTCAAAATTTGTCAGAAAACCACATATTCAGGAAATCCCGCATAGTGTGAAATTATCTTGTTTTTCCTAAACCAAACGTTTTAACTCGAAAAGCTTTGGTGTTGCGTGTATGTCTAAGCGTGTAGCCTCAAAAGAGAATGCACAGGAGAGTTTTCTCTCGAAAGAATATGTAAGAATACCACGTTATAAGGAAATACAGTGTTGCAGAGTAAAGACAAATACGTACTTATTGGAAAAACTTAAACTTTACGAGAAGAAATAAGGCATCTTACAAAATTATTTTGTATCTCCTAAACAACACGTTATAACTCGAAAAGATTTGGTGTGGTGTGTACGTCTAAACGTGTAGCCTCAAAAGAGAACCCACAGGATAATTTTCTTTCGTCAAAATTTGTCAGAAAACCACATTTTAAGAAAATCCCGCATCGTGCGAAATTATCTTGTTTTTCCTAAAAAACACGTTGTAACTCGAAAAGCTTTGGTGTTGCGTGTATGTCTAAGCATGTAGGCTCAAAGAGGAATGCACAGGAGAGTTTTCTCTCGAAAGAATATGCAAGAATACCACGTTATAAGGAAATACAGTGTTGCAGAGTAAAGGCAAATATGTACGTAATGGAAACACTTAAACTTTATGAGAAGAAATAACGCATCCTAAAAAAATTAGCTTGTATCTCCTAAACAACACGTAACTCGAAAAGATTTGGTGTGGCGTGTACGTCTAAATGTGTAGCTTCAAAAGAGAACCCACAGTAGTAATTTTTTTCGTCAAAATTTGTCAGAATACCACGTTTTAAGGAAATCCCGCTTCGTGATAAATTATCTTGTTTTTTCTAAACAACACCTTTTAACTCGAAAAACTTTGGTGTTGCATGTATGTCAAAGCGTGTAGCCTCAAAAGAGAACGCACAGGAGAATTTTCTCTCGAAAGAATATGTAAGAATACCACGTTATAAGGAAATACAGTGTTGCAGAGTAAAGACAAATACGTACTTATTGGAAACACTTAAACTTTACGAGAAGTAATAAGGCATCGTACATAATTAGTATGTATCTCCTAAACAACACGTTATAACACGGAAAGATTTGGTGTGGTGTGTACGTCTAAACGTGTAGCCTCAAAAGAGAACCCAAGGAGAATTTTTGTTCGTTAAATTTTGTCAGAAAACCACGTTTTAAGGAAATCCCGCATTGTGCGAAATTATCTTGTTTTTCCTAAACAACACCTTGTAACTCGAAAAGCTTTGAGGCTGCGTGTATGTCTAAGCGTATAGCCTCAAAAGAGGACGCAAAGGAGAGTTTTTTCTCGAAAGAATATATAAGAATACCACGTTATTAGGAAATACACTGTTGCAGAGTAAAGACAAATACTTACGTATTGGAAAAACTTTACGAGAAGAAATAACGCATCGTAAGAAATTAGCTTGTATCTCCTAAACAACACGTTGTAACTTATAAAGATTGGGTGTGGCCTGTACGTCTAAACGTGTAGCCTCAAAAGAGAACCCATAGGAGAATTTTCTTTGGTCAAAATTTGTCAGAAAACCACGTAATAAGGAAATCCCGCATCGTGCGAAATTATCTTGTTTTTCCTACACAAAACGTTTTAACTCGAAAAGCTTTGGTGTTGCGTGTAAGTCTAAGCGTTTAGCCTCAAAAGAGAACGCACAGGAGAGTTTTCTCTCGAAAGAATATGTAAGAATACCACGTTATAAGAAAATACAGTGTTGCAGAGTAAAGACAAACAGATACTTATTGGAAAAACTTAAACTTTACGAGAAGAAATAAGGCAACGTACAAAATTAGTTTAATCTCCTAAAGAACACGTTATAACTAGAAAAGATTTGGTGTGGTGTGTACGTCTAAACGTGTAGCCTCAAAAGAGAACCCACAGGATAATTTTCTTTCGTCAAAATTTGTCAGAAAACCACGTTTTAAGGAAATCCCGCATCGTGCGAAATTATCTTGTTTTTCCTAAACAGCACGTTGTAATTCGAAAAGCTTTGCTGTTGCCTGTATGTCTAAGCGTGTAGCCTTAAAAGAGATTGCACAGGAGAGTTTTCTCTCGAAAGAATATGTAAGGATACCACGTTATAAGGAAATACAGTGTTGCAGTGTAAAGACAAATACGTACTTATTGGAAACACTTTATGAGAGAAAAAACACATCTTGCAAAATTAGCTTTTATGTCCTAAACAACACGTTGTAATTCGAAAAGTTTTGGTGTGGCGTGTACGTCTAAACATGTAGCCTCAAAAGAGTACCCACAGGAGAGTTTTATTTTGTCAAAATTTGACAGAAAACCACGTTTTAAGGAAATCCCGCATCTTGCGAAATTATCTAGTTTTTCCTAAACAACAGGTTGTAAATCGAAAAGCTTTGGTGTTGCGTGAATGTCTAAGCATGTAGCCTCAAAGGAGAACGCACAGGAGAGTTTTCTCTCGAAAGAATATGCAAGAATACCACGTTATAAGGAAATACAGTGTTGCAGAGTAAAGGCAAATATGTACATAATGGAAACACTTAAACTTTATAAGAAGAAATAACGCATAGTAAAAAAATTAGCTTGTTTCTCCTAAACAACACGTTGTAACTCGAAAAGATTTGGTGTGGCGTGTACGTCTAAATGTGTAGCCTCAATAGAGAACTAATAGGAGTATTTTCTTTCGTCAAAATTTGTCAGAAAACCACGTTTTAAGGAAATCCTGCATCGTGCGAAATTATCTTGTTTTTCCTAAACAACACGTTGTAACTCGAAAAGCTTTGGTGTTACGTGTATGTCTAAGCGTGTAGCCTCAAAAGAGAACGCAAAGGAGAGTTTTTTCTCGAAAGAATATATAAGAATACCACGTTATTAAGAAATACAGTGTTGCAGAGTAAAGACAAATACTTACGTATTGGAAAAAACTTTACGAGAAGAAATAACGCATCGTAAGAAATTAGCTTGTATCTCCTAAACAACACGTTGTAACTTAAAAAGATTTGGTGTGGCCTGTACGTCTAAACGTGTAGCCTGAAAAGAGAACCCATAGGAGAATTTTCTTTTGTAAAAATTTGTCAGAAAACCACGTATTAAGGAAATCCCCCATAGTGCGAAATTATCTTGTTTTTCCTAAACCAAACGTTTTAACTCGAAAAGCTTTGGTGTTGCGTGTATGTCTAAGCGTGTATCCTCAAAAGAGAACGCACAGGAGAGTTTTCTCTCGAAAGAATATGTAAGAATACCAGGTTATAAGGAAATACAGTGTTGCAGAGTAAAGACAAATACGTACTTATTGGAAAAACTTAAACTTTAAGAGAAGAAATAAGGTATCTTACAAAATTAGTTTGTATCTCCTATACAACACGTTATAACTCGAAAAGATTTGGTGTGGTGTGTACGTCTAAACGTGTAGCCTCAAAAGAGAACCTACAGGATAATTTTCTTTCGTCAAAATTTGTCAGAAAACCACGTTTTAAGGAAATCCCGCATCGTGCGAAATTATCTTGTTTTTCCTAAAAAACACGTTGCAACTCGAAAAGCTTTGGTGATGCGTGTATGTCTAAGCGTGTAGCCTCAAAGGGGAACGCACAGGAGCGTTTTCTCTCGAAAGAATATGCAAGAATACCACGTTATAAGGAAATACAGTGTTGCAGAGTAAAGGCAAATATGTACGTAATGGAAACACTTAAACTTTATGAGAAGAAATAACGCATCGTAATAAAATTAGCTTGTATCTCCTAAACTACACGTTGTAACTCGAAAAGATTTGGTGTGGCGTGTACGTCTAAATGTGTAGCCTCAAAAGAGAACCCACAGTAGTAATTTTTTTCGTCAAAATTTGTCAGAAAACCACGTTTTAAGGAATTCCCGCTTCGTGCTAAATTATCTTGTTTTTCCTAAACAACACGTTGTAACTCGAAAAGCTTTGGTGTTGCGTGTATGTCTCAGCGTGTCGCCTCAAAAGAGAACGCAAAGGAGAGTTTTTTCTCGAAAGAATATGTAAGAATACCACGTTATTAGGAAATACAGTGTTGCAGAGTAAAGACAAATACTTACGTATTGGAAAAACTTTACGAGAAGAAATAACGCATCGTACGAAATTAGCTTGTATCTCCTAAAAAACATGTTGTAACGTAAAAAGATTTGGTGTGGCGTGTACGTCTAAACGTGTAGCCAGAAAAGAGAACCCATAGGAGAATTTTCTTTGGTCAAAATTTGTCAGAAATCCACGTATTAAGGAAATCCCACATCGTGGGAAATTATCTTGTTTTTCCTAAACAACACGTTTTAACTCGAAAAGCTTTGGGGTTGCGTGTATGTCTAAGCATGTAGCCTCAAAAGAGAATGCACAGGAGAGTTTTCTCTCGAAGGAATATGTAAGAATACCACGTTATAAGGAAATACTGTGTTGCAGATTAAAGACAAATACGTATGTATTGGAAACCCTTAAACTTTACAAGATGAAATAAAGCATCGTACAAAATTAGCTTGTATCTCCTAAACAACACGTTGTAACGCGAAAGATCTGGTGTGGCGTGTACTTCTAAACGTGTAGCCTCAAAAGACAACCCACAGGACAATTTTCTTTCGTCAAAATTTGTCAGAAAACCACGCTTTAAGGAAATCCCGCATCGTGCGAAATTATCTTGTTTTTCCTAAACAACACGTTGTAACTCGAAAAGCTTTGGTTTTGGGTGTATGTCAAAGCGTGTAGCCCCAAAAGAGAACGCACAGGAGAGTTTTCTCTCGAACGAATATGTAAGAATACCACGTTATAAGGAAATACAGTGTGGCAGAGTAAAGACAAATACGTACGTATTGGAAACACTTTATGAGAGAAATAACGCATCTTGCAAAATTAGCTTGTATGTCCTAAACAACACGTTGTAACTCGAAAAGATTTGGTGTGGCGTGTACGTCTAAACGTATAGCCTCAAAAGAGAACCCACAGGAGAGTTTTCTTTCATCAAAATTTGTGAAAAAAACACGTTTTAAGGAAATCCCGCATCATGCGAATTTATATTGTTTTTCCTAAACAACACGTTGTAACTAGAAAAGCTTTGGTGTTGCGTGTATGTCTAAGCGTGTAGCCTCAAAAGAGAACGCAGAGGAGAGTTTTCTCTGGAAAGAATATGTAAGAATACCACGTTATAAGGAAATACATTGTTGCAGAGTAAAGGCAAATATGTACATATTGGAAACACTTAAACTTTAAGAGAAGAAACAACGCATCTTAAAAAATTAGCTTGTATCTCCTAAACAACACGTTGTAATTCGAAAAGATTTGGTGTGGCGTGTACGTCTAAACGTGTAGCCTCAAAAGGGATCCCACAGGAGAGTTTTTTTTGGACAATATTTTCAGGAAACCACGTTTTAAGGAAATCCCGCATCGTGCGAAATTATCTTGTTTTTCCTAAACAACATGTTGTAACTCGAAAAGCTTTGGTGTTGATTGTATGTCTAAGCGTGTAGACTCAAAAGAGAACGCACAGGAGAGTTTACTCCCGAAAGAATATGTAGGAATACCATATTATAAGGAAATACAGTGTTGCAGAATAAAGACAACTACATAATTATTGGAAACACTTAAACTTTACAAGAAGAAATAACGCATCTTAAAATATTAGCTTGTATCTCCTAAAAAAACACGTTGTAATTCGTAAAGATTTGGTGTGGCATGTACGTCTAAACGTGTAGCCTCAAAAGAGATCCCACAGGAGAGTTTTCTTTGGTCAAAATTTGTCAGGAAACCACGTTTTAAGGAAATCCCGCATCATGCGAAATTATCTTGTTTTTCCTAAACAACATGTTGTAACTCGAAAAGCTTTGGTATTGCGTGTATGTCTAAGCGTGTAGCCTCAAAAGTGAACGCACAGGAGAGTTTTCTCCCGAAAGAATATGTAGGAATACCACATTATATGGAAATACAGTGTTGCAGAGTAAAGACAACTACATAATTATTGGAAACACTTAAACTTTACAAGAAGAAACGCATCGTAAAAAAATTATCTTGTATCTCCTAAACAACACGTTGTAACTTAAAAAGATTTGGTGAAGCCTGTACGACTAAACGTGTAGCCTCAAAAGAGAACCCATAGGAGAAGTTTCTTTGGTCAAAATTTGTCAGAAAAGCACGTATTAAGGAAATCCCGCATCGTGCGAAATTATCTTGTTTTTCCTAAACAACATGCTGTAACTCAAAAAGCTTTGGTGTTGCGTGAATGTCTAAGCATGTAGCCTCAAAGGAGAAAGCACAGGAGAGTTTTCTCTCAAAAGAATATGTAAGAATACCACGTTATAAGGAAATACAGTGTTGCAGAGTACAGACAAATACGTACTTATTGGAAAAACTTAAACTTTACGAGAAGAAATAAGGCATCTTACAAAATTAGTTTGTATCTCCTAAACAACACGTTATAACTCGAAAAGATTTGGTGTGGTGTGTACGTCTAAACGTGTAGCCTCAAAAGAGAAACCACAGGATAATTTTCTTTCGTCAAAATTTGTCAGAAAACCACGTTTTAAGAAAATCCCACATCGTGCGAAATTATCTTGTTTTTCCTAAAAAACACGTTGTAACTCGAAAAGCTTTGGTGTTGCGTGTATGTCTAAGCATGTAGCCTCAAAGAGGAATGCACAGGAGAGTTTTCTCTCGAAAGAATATGCAAGAATACCACGTTATAAGGAAATACAGTGTTGCAGAGTAAAGGCAAATATGTACGTAATGGAAACACTTAAACTTTATGAGAAGAAATAACGTATCGTAAAAAAATTAGCCTGTATCTCCTAAACAACACGTTGTAACTCGAAAAGATTTGGTGTGGCATGTACGTCTAAATGTGTAGCCTCAAAAGAGAACCCACAGTAGTAATTTTTTTCGTCAAAATTTGTCAGAATACCACGTTTTAAGGAAATCCCGCTTCGTGATAAATTATCTTGTTTTTTCTAAACAACACATTGTAACTCGAAAAACTTTGGTGTTGCATGTATGTCAAAGCGTGTAGCCTCAAAAGAGAACGCACAGGAGAGTTTTCTCTCGAAAGAATATGTAAGAATACCACGTTATAAGGAAATACAGTGTGGCAGAGTAAAGACAAATACGTACATATTGGAACCACTTTATGAGAGAAATAACGCATCTTGCAAAATTAGCTTGTATGTCCTAAACAACACGTTGTAACTCGAAAAGATTTGGTGTGGCGTGTATGTCTAAACGTATAGCCTCAAAAGAGAACCCACAGGAGAGTTTTCTTTCATCAAAATTTGTGAAAAAAACACGTATTAAGGAAATCCCGCATCATGCGAATTTATCTTGTTTTTCCTAAACAACACGTTGTAACTAGAAAAGCTTTGGTGTTACGTGTATGTCTAAGCGTGTAGCCTCAAAAGAGAACGCAGAGGAGAGTTTTCTCTCGAAAGAATATGTAAGAATACCACGTTATAAGGAAATACAGTGTTGCAGAGTAAAGGCAAATACGTACATATTGGAAACACTTAAACTTTAAGAGAAGAAATAACGCATCTTAAAAAATTACCTTGTATCTCCTAAACAACACGTTGTAATTCGAAAAGATTTGGTGTGGCGTGTACGTCTAAACGTGTAGCCTCAAAAGGGATCCCACAGGAGAGTTTTCTTTGGACAATATTTTCAGGAAACCACGTTTTAAGGAAATCCCGCATCGTGCGAAATTATCTTGTTTTTCCTAAACAACATGTTGTAACTCGAAAAGCTTTGGAGTTTCATGTATGTCTAAGCGTGTAGCCTCAAAAGAGAACACACAGGAGAGTTTTCTCCCGAAAGAATATGTAGGAATACCATATTATAAGGAAATACAGTGTTGCAGAGTAAAGACACTTACATAATTATTGGAAACACTTAAACTTTACAAGAAGAAATAACGCATCTTAAAATATTAGCTTGTATCTCCTAAAAAACACGTTGTAATTCGAAAAGATTTGGTGTGGCGTGTACGTCTAAACGTGTAGCCTCAAAAGAGATCCCACAGGAGAGTTTTCTTTGGTCAAAATTTGTCAGGAAACCACGTTTTAAGGAAATCCCGCATCGTGCGAAATTATCTTGTTTTTCCTAAACAACATGTTGTAACTCGAAAAGCTTTGGTATTGCGTGTATGTCTAAGCGTGTAGCCTCAAAAGTGAACGCACAGGAGAGTTTTCTCCCGAAAGAATATGTAGGAATACCACATTATAAGGAAATACAGTGTTGCAGAGTAAAGACAACTACATAATTATTGGAAACACTTAAACTTTACAAGAAGAAATAACGCATCGTAAAAAAATTATCTTGTATCTCCTAAACAACACATTGTAACTTAAAAAGATTTGGTGAGGCCTGTACGACTAAACGTGTAGCCTCAAAAGAGAACCCATAGGAGAAGTTTCTTTGGTCAAAATTTGTCAGAAAAGCCCGTATTAAGGAAATCCCGCATCGTGCGAAATTATCTTGTTTTTCCTAAACAACACGTTGTAACTCAACAAGCTTTGGTGTTGCGTGAATGTCTAAGCATGTAGCCTCAAAGGAGAAAGCACAGGAGAGTTTTCTCTCGAAAGAATATGCAAGAATACCACGTTATAAGGAAATACAGTGTTGCAGAGTAAAAGCAAATATGTACGTATTGGAAACACTTAAACTTTATGAGAAGAATTAACACATAGTAAAAAAAAAAATAGCTTGTTTCTCCTAAACAACACGTTGTAACTCGAAAAGATTTGGTGTGGCGTGGACGTCTAAACGTGTAGCCTCAAAGGAGAACCCACAGGAGAGTTTTCTTTCGTCAAAATTTGTCAGAAAACCACGTTTTAAGGAAATCCCGAATCGTGCGAAATTATCTTGTTTTTCCTAAACAACACGTTGTAATTAGAAAAGCTTTTGTGTTGCGTGTATGTCTAAGCGTGTAGCCTCAAAAGAGAATGCAGAGGAGAGTTTTCTCTGAAAGAATATGTAAGAATACCACGTTATAAGGAAATACAGTGTTACAGAGTAAAGGCAAATACGTACATATTGGAAACACTTAAACTTTAAGAGAAGAAATAAAGCATCTTAAAAAATTAGCTGGTATCTCCTAAACAACACGTTGTAATTCGAAAAGATTTGGTGTGGCGTGTACGTCTAAACGTGTAGCCTCAAAAGAGATCCCACAGGAGATTTTTCTTTGGTCAAAATTTGTCAGGAAACCACGTTTTAAGGAAATCCCGCATCGTGCGAAATTATCTTGTTTTTCCTAAACAACATGTTGTAACTCGAAAAGCTTTGGTGTTGCGTGTATGTCTAAGCGTGTAGCCTCAAAAGTGAACGCACAGGAGAGTTTTCTCCCGAAAGAATATGTAGGAATACCACATTATAAGGAAATACAGTGTTGCAGATTAAAGACAACTACATAATTATTGGAAACACTTAAATTTTACAAGAAGAAATAACGCATCGTAAAAAAATTATCTTGTATCTCCTAAACAACACGTTGTATTTTAAAAAGAATTGGTGGGGCCTGTACGACTAAACGTGTAGCCTCAAAAGAGAACCCATAGGAGAAGTTTCTTTGGTCAAATTTGTCAGAAAACCCCGTATTAAGGAAATACCGAATCATGCGAAATTATCTTGTTTTTCCTAAACAACACGTTGTAACTCAAAAAGCTTTGGTGATGCGTGAATGTCTAAGCATGTAGCCTCAAAGGAGAAAGCACAGGAGAATTTTCTCTCGAACGAATATGCAAGAATACCACGTTATAAGGAAATACAGATTTGCAGAGTAAAGGCAAATATGTACGTAATGGAAACACTTAAACTTTATGAGAAGAAATAACGCATCGTAAAAAAATTAGCTTGTTTCTCCTAAACAACACGTTGTAACTCGAAACGATTTGGTGTGGCGTGGACGTCAAATGTGTAGCCTCAAAAGAGAACCCACAGGAGTATTTTCTTTCGTCAAAATTTGTCAGAAAACCACGTTTTAAGGAAATCCCGCATCGTGCGAAATTATCTTGTTTTTCCTAAACAACACGTTGTAACTCGAAAAGCTTTGGTTTTGCGTGTATGTCTAAGCGTGTAGCCTCAAAAGAGAACGCAAAGGAGAGTTTTTCCTCGAAAAAATATGTAAGAATACCACGTTATTAGGAAATACAGTGTTGCAGAGTAAAGACAAATACTTAAGTATTGGAAAAACTTTATGAGAAACAATAACGCATCGTAAGAAATTAGCTTGTATCTCGTAAACAACACGTTGTAACTTAAAAAGATTTGGTGTGGCCTGTACGTCAAAACATGTAGCCTGAAAAAAGAACCCATAGGAGAATTTTCTTTGGTCAAAATTTGTCAGAAAACCACATATTAAGGAAATCCCGCATAGTGCGAAATTATCTTGATTTTCTTAAACCAAACGTTTTAACTCGAAAAGCTTTGGTGTTGGGTGTATGTCTAAGAGTGTAGCCTCAAAAGAGAACGCACAGGAGAGTTTTCTCTCAAAGAATATGTAAGAATACCACGTTATAAGGAAATACAGTGTTGCAGAGTAAAGACAAATACGTACTTATTGGAAAAACTTAAACTTTACGAGAAGAAATAAGGCATCTTACAAAATTAGTTTGTATCTCCTAAACAACATGTTATAACTCGAAAAGATTTGGTGTGGTGTGTACGTCTAAACGTGTAGCCTCAAAAGAGAACCCACAGGATAATTTTCTTTCGTCAAAATTTGTCAGAAAACCACGTTTTAAGGAAATCCCGCATCGTGCGAAATTATCTTGTTTTTCCTAAAAAACAAGTTGTAACTCGAAAAGCTTTGGTGTTGCGTGTATGTCTAAGCGTGTAGCCTCAAAGGGGAACGGACAGGAGAGTTTTCTCTCGAAAGAATATGCAAGAATACCACGTTATAAGGAAATACAGTGTTGCAGAGTAAAGGCAAATATGTACGTAATGGAAACACTTAAACTTTATGAGAAGAAATAACGCATCGTAAAAAATTAGCTTGTATCTCCTTAACAACACTTTGTAACTTAGAAAGATTTGGTGTGGCCTGTACGTCTAAACATGTAGCCTGAAAAGAGAACCCATAGGAGAAATTTCTTTGGTCAAAATTTGTCAGAAAACCACGTATTAAGGAAATCCCGCATAGTGCGAAATTATCTTGTTTTTCCTAAACCAAACGTTTTAACTCAAAAGCTTTGGTGTTGCGTGTATGTCTAAGCGTGTAGCCTCAAAAGAGAACGCACAGGAGAGTTTTCTCTCGAAAGAATATGTAAGAATACCACGTTATAAGGAAATACAGTGTTGCAGAGTAAAGACAAATACGTACTTATTGGAAAAACTTAAACTTTACGAGAAGAAATAAGGCATCTTACAAAATTAGTTTGTATCTCCTAAACAACACATTATAACTCGAAAAGATTTGGTGTGGTGTGTACGTCTAAACGGGTAGCCTCAAAAGAGAACCCACAGGAGAATTCTTTTGAGGCTACCCGTTGAGACGTACGATGCGTTATTTCTTCTTGTAAATTTTAAGTGTTTCCAATAAGTACGTGGTATTCTTACATATTCTTTCGAGGGAAAACTATCCTGTGCATTCTCCTTTGATGCTACACGCTTAGACATACACGCAACACCAAAGCATTTCGGGTTACAACGTGTTGTTTAGGAAAAACAAGATAATTTCGCATGATGCAGGATTTCCATAAAAATTCGTTTTCTGACAAATTTTGACGAAAGAAAATTCTCCTGTGGGTTCTCTTGAGGTTACACGTTTAGACGTACAAGCCACACCAAATCTTTTCGAGTTATAACGTGTTGTTTAGGAAATACAAACTATTTTTGTATGATGCGTTATTTCTTCTTGTAAAGTGTTTCCAATACGTATGTATTTGTCTTGACTCTGCAACACTGTATTTCCCTATAACGTGGTAACATATTCTTCCGAAAGAAAACTCTCCTGTGCTTTCTCTTTTGAGGCTACACGCTTAGACATACACGCAACCACCAAAGCTTTTCGAGTTAAAACGTGTTGTTTAGGAAAAACAAGATAATTTCGCACGATGCGGGATTTCCTTAATACGTGGTTTTCTGAAAAATTTTGACCAAAGAAAATTCTCCTGTGGGTACTCTTTTGAGGCTACACACGTAGATGTACACGCCACACCAAATCTTTTCGAGTTACAACGTGTTGTTTAGGAGATACAAGCTAATTTTTTACGATGTGTTATTTCTTCTCCTAAAGTGTTTCCAATACGTACGTATTTGTCTTTACTCTACAACACTGTATTTCCTTATAACATGGTATTCGTAAATATTCTTTCGAGAGAAAACTCTCCTGTGCATTCTCTTTTGAGGCTACCCGCTTAGATATACACACAACACCAAAGCATTTCGAGTTAGAAGGTGTTGTTTAGGAAAAACAAGATAATTTCGAATGATGTGGGAATTCCTTAATAAGTGGTTTTCTGACAAATTTTGACGAAAGAAAATTCTCCTGTGTGTTTTCATTTGAGGCTACACGTTTAGACGTACACGCCACACCAAATCCTTTCGAGTTACCACGTGTTGTTTAGGAGATACAAGCTAATTTTTTACGATGCTTTAAATCTTCTTGTAAAGTTCAAGTGTTTCCAAAATGTACATATATTTCTTTAATTTGCGACAATGTATTTCCTTATAACGTGGTATTCTTACATACTCGTTCGAGAGAAATCTCCCCTGTGCGTTCTCTTTTGAGGCTACATGCTTAGACATACACCCAACACCAAAGATTTTCGAGTTACAATGTGTTGTTTAGGAAAAAACAAGATAGTTTCGCACTATGCGGGATTTCCTTAATAAGTGGTTTTCTGACAAATTTTGACGAAAGAAAATTCTCCTGTGGGTTCTCTTTTGAGTCTACACGTTTAGACGTACACGCCACAAATCTTTTCGAGTTACAACGTGTTGTTTAGGAGATACAAACTAATTTTTTACGATGCGTTATTTCTTCTCGTAAGTGTTTCAAATACATACGTATTTGTCTTTACTCTGCAAAACTGTATTTCCTTATAATGTGGTATTCTTACATGTTCTCTCGAGAGAAAACTCTCCTGTGTGTTGTCTTTTGAGGCTACACGCTTAGACATACACGCAACATCAAAGCTCTTCGAGTTACATCGTGTGGTTTAGGAAAAACAAGATAATTTCGCACGATGAGTGATTTCCTTAAAACATGGTTTTCTGACAAATTTTAAAGAAAAAAAATCCTCCTGTGGGTTCTCTTTTGAGGCTACACCTTTAGACGTATTCGCCACACCAAATCTTTTCGAGTTACAACGTGTTGTTTAGGAGATACAAGCTAATTTTGTACGATGCGTTATTTCTTCTCGTAAAGTGTTTCCAATAAGTACGTATTTGCCTTTAGTCTGCAACACTCTATTTCCTTATAACGTGGTATTCTTACATATTCTTTCGAGAGAAAACTCTCCTGTGCGTCCTCTTTTGAGGCTACATGCTTAGACATACACGCAACCCCAAAGCTTTTCGCGTTACAACGTGTTGTTTAGGAAAAACAAGATAATTTCGCACGATGAGGGATTTCCTTAATACGTGGTTTTCTGAAAAAATTTTGATCAAAGAAAATTCTCCTATGGGTTCTCCTTTGAGACTACACGTGTAGACGTACAGGCCACAACAAATCTTTTTAAGTTACAACGTGTTGTTTAGGAGATATAAGCAAATTTTGAATGATGTGTTATTTCTTCTCGTAAAGGTTTTCCAATAAGTAAGTATTTGTCTTTACTCTACAACACTGTATTTCCTTATAACGTGGTATTCTTACATTTTTTTTCGAGAGAAAACTCTCCTGTGCGTTCTAATTTGAGGCTACATGCTTAGACATACACGCATCAGCAAAGCTTTTCGAGTTACAACGTGTTGTTTAGGAAGAACAAGATAATTTCTCACGATGCGGGATATCCTTAAAACGTGGTTTTCTGACAAATTTTGACGAAAGAAAATTCTCCTGTGGGTTCTCTATTGAGACTACACGTTTAGACGTACACGCCACACCAAATCTTTTTGAGTTACAACTTAATGTTTAGGAGATACAAGCTAATTTTTTTACGATGCTTTATTTCTTCTCGTAAAGTTTAAGTGTTTCAATACATATGTATTTGCCTTTACTCTGCAACACTGTATTTCCTTATAACGTGTTATTCTTACATATTCTTTCGAGAGAAAACTCTACTGTGCGTTCTCTTTGGAGGCTACATGCTTAGACATTCACGAAACACCAAAGCTTTTCGAGTTACAACGTGTTGTTTAGGAAAAACAAGATAATTTCGCATGATGCAGGATTTCCTTAAAACGTGGTTTTCTGACCAATTTTGACGAAAGAAAACTCTCCTGTGGGTTCTCTTTTGAGGCTACACGTTTAGACGTACATGCCACACTAAATCCTTTCGAGATGTAATGTGTTGTTTAGGATATACAAGCTAATTTTTTACTATGTGTTATTTCTTCTCGTAAAGTTTAAGTGTTTCCAATAAGTACGTATTTGTCTTTACTCTGCAACACTGTATTTCCTTATAACGTGGTATTCCTACATATTCTTTCGGGAGAAAACTCTCCTGTGCGTTCTATTTTGAGGCTACACGCTTAGACATACTCGCAACACCAAAGCTTTTCGAGTTACAACATGTTGTTTAGGAAAAACAAGATAATTTCGCACGATGCCGTATTTCCTTAAAACGTGGTTTTCTGACGAAATTTGACGAAAGAAAACTCTCCTGTGGGTTCTCTTTTGAGGCTACACGTTTAGACGTTCACGCCACACCAAATCTTTTCGAGTTACAACGTGTTGTTTAGGAGATACAAGCTAAGTTTGCATGATGCGTTATTTCATCTCCTAAAGTGTTTCCAATAAGTACATATTTGTCTATACTCTGCAACACTGTATTTTCTTATAACGTGGTATTCCTACATATTCTTTCGGGAGAAAACTATCCCGTGCGTTCTCTTTGGAGGCTACACACTTAGACATACACGCAACACCAAAGCTTTTCGAGTTACAACATGTTGATTAGGAAAAACACGATAATTTCGCACGATGCAGGATTTCCTAAAAACGTGGTTTTGTGACAAATTTTGACGTAAGAAATTTCTCCTGTGGGTTCTCTTTTGAGGCTACACGTTTAGACATACATGCCACACCAAATCTTTTTGAGTTACCACGTGTTGCTTCAGAGATACAAGCTAATTTTGTACCATGCATTATTTCTTCTCATAATGTGTTTCCAATACGTACGTATTTGTCTTTACTCTGCAGCAATATATTTCCTTATAACGTGGTATTCTTACATATTCTTTTGAGAGAAAACTCTCCTGTGCATTCTCTTTTGAGGCTACACGCTTAGACATACACGAAACACCAAAGCTTTTCTAGTTACAACGTGTTGATTAGGAAAAACAAGATAATTTCGCACGATGCGGGATTTCCTTAAAACGGGGTTTTCTGACAAATTTTGACGAAAGAAAACTCTCCTGTGGGTTCTCTTTTGAGGCTACACGTTTAGACGTACATGCCACACCAAATCTTTTCGAGTAACAATGTGTTGTTTAGGAGATACAAGCTAATTTTGCATGATGCGTTATTTCTTCTCCTAAAGTTTTTACAATAAGTACATATTTGTCTATACTCTGCAACACTGTATTTCCTTATAACGTGGTATTCTTACATATTCTTTCGAGAGAAAACTATCCTGTGCGTTCTCTTTGGAGGCTACACTCTTAGACATACAGGCAACACCAAAGCTTTTCGAGTTACAACGTGTTGATTAGGAAAAACAAGATAATTTCACACGATGCAGGATTTCCTTAAAACGTGGTTTTCTGACAAATTTTGACGTAAGAAAATTCTCCTGTGGGTTCTCTTTAAGGCTACATGTTTGGACATACATGCCGCACCAAATCTTTTTGAGTTACCACATGTTGTTTCGGAAATACAAGCTAATTTTGTACCATGCATTTTTTCTTCTCATAATGTGTTGCCAATACGTACGTATTTGTCTTTACTCTGCAGCAATATATTTCCTTATAACGTGGTATTCTTACATATTCTTTCGAGAGAAAACTCTCCTGTGCATTCTCTTTTGAGGCTACACGCTTAGACATACACGCAACAAAAAAGGTTTTCGCATTACAACGTGTTGGTTAGGAAAAACAAGATAATTTCGCACGATGAGGGATTTCATTAATACGTGGTTTTCTGAAAAAAATTTGACCAAAGAAAATTCTCCTATGGGTTCTCTTTTGAGACTACACGTGTAGACGTACAGGCCAAAACAAATCTTTTTAAGTTACAACGTGTTGTTTAGGAGATACAAGCTAATTTTGTATGATGCGTTATTTCTTCTCGTAAGGTTTTTCCAATAAGTAAGTATTTGTCTTTACTCTACAACACTGTATTTCCTTATAACGTGGTATTCTTACATATTTTTTCGAGAGAAAACTCTCCTGTGGGTTCTCATTTGAGGCTACACGCTTAGACATACAAGCAACAGCAAAGAGTTTCGAGTTACAACGTGTTGTTTAGGAAGAACAAGATAATTTCTCACGATGCGGGATTTCCTTAAAACGTGGTTTTCTGACAAATTTTGACGAAAGAAAATTCTCCTGTGGGTTCTCTTTTGAGGCTACACGTTTAGACGTACACGCCACACCAAATCTTTTTTAGTTACAACATGTTGTTTAGGAGATACAAGCTAATTTTTTTACGATGCGTTATTTCTTCTCATAAAGTTTAAGTGTTTCCAATACGTATGTATTTGCCTTTACTCTGCAACACTGTATTTCCTTATAACGTGTTATTCTTACATATTATTTCGAGAGAAAACTGTCCTGTGCGTTCTCTCTGGAGGCTACACGCTTAGACATTCACGCAACACCAAAGCTTTTCGAGTTACAACGTGTTGTTTAGGAAAAACAAGATAATTTCGCATGATGCAGGATTTCCTTAAAACGTGGTTTTCTGACCAATTTTGACGAAAGAAAACTCTCCTGTGGGTTCTCTTTTGAGGCTACACGTTTAGACGTACATGCCACACTAAATCCTTTCGAGTTATAACGTGTTGTTTAGGATATACAAGCTAATTTTTTACTAAGTGTTATTTCTTCTCGTAAAGTTTAAATGTTTCCAATAAGTACGTATTTGTCTTTACTCTGCAACATTGTATTTCCTTATAACGTGGTATTCCTACATATTCTTTCGGGAGAAAACTCTCCTGTGCGTTCTCTTTTGAGGCTAGATGCTTAGACATACACGCAACACTAAAGCTTTTCGAGTTACAACATGTTGTTTAGGAAAAACAAGATAATTTCGCACGACGCGGTATTTCCTTAAAACGTGGTTTTCTGACAAATTTTGACGAAAGAAAACTCTCCTGTGGGTTCTCTTTTGAGGCTACACGTTTAGACGTACACGCCACACCAAATCTTTTCGAGTTACAACGTGTTGTTTAGGAGATACAAGCTAATTTTGCATGATGCGTTATTTCTTCTCCTAAAGTGTTTCCAATAAGTACATATTTGTCTATAATCTGCAACACTGTATTTTCTTATAACGTGGTATTCCTACATACTCTTTCGGGAGAAAACTATCCTGTGTGCTCTCTTTGGAAGCTACATGCTTACACATACACACAACACCAAAGCTTTTCGAGTTACAACGTGTTGATTAGGAAAAACAAGATAATTTCGCAAGATGCGGGATTTCCTTAAAACGTGGTTTTCCGACAAATTTTGACATAAGAAAATTCTCTTGTGGGTTCTCTTTTGAGGCTACACGTTTAGACATACATGCCACACCAAATCTTTTTGAGTTACCACGAGTTGCTTCAGAGATACAAGCTAATTTTGTACCATGCATTATTACTTCTCATAATGTGTTTCCAATACGTACGTATTTGTCTTTACTCTGCAGGAATATATTTCCTTATAACGTGGTATTCTTACATATTCTTTCGAGAGAAAACTCTCCTGTGCATTCGCTTTTGAGGCTACATGCTTAGACAGACACGCAACACCAAAGCTTTTCTAGTTACAACGTGTTGTTTAGGAAAAACAAGATAATTTCGCACAATGAGGGATTTCCTTAAAACGTGGTTTTCTGACAAATTTTGAGGAAAGAAAACTCTCCTGTGGGTTCTCTTTTGAGGCTACACGTATAGACGTACACGCCACACCAAATCTTTTCGAGTTACAACGTGTTGTTTAGGACATACAAGCTAATTTTGCAAGATGCGTTATTTCATAAAGTGCTTCCAATACATACATATTTGTCTTTACTCTGCCTCACTGAATTTCCTTATAACGTGGAATTCTTACATATTCTTTCGAGAGAAAACTCTCCTGTGCATTCTCTTTTGGGGCTACATGCTTAGACATACACCCAACACCAAAGCTTTTCGAGTTAAAACGTGTTGTTTAGGAAGAACAAGATAATTTCTCACGATGTGGGATTTCCTTAAAACATGGTTTTCTGAAAAATTTTGACGAAAAAAATTGTCCTGTGGGTTCTCTTTTGTGGCTACACGTTTAGATGTACACGCCACACCAAATCTATTCGAGTTACAACGTGTTGTTTAGGAGATACAAGCTAATTTTGTACAATGCTTTATTTCATCTCTTAAAGTTTATGTGTTTCCAATACTTAAATATTTTTCTTTACTCTGCAACACTGTATTTCCTTATAACGTGGTATTCTTACATATTCTTTCGAGAGAAAACTCTCCTGTGCGTTCTCTTTTGAGGCTACACGCTTAGACATACACGCAACACCAAAGCTCTTCGTGTTACAATGTGTTGTTTAGGAAAAACAAGATAATTTCGCACGAAGAGGGATTTCCTTAATACGTGGTTTTCTGACAAATTTTGACCAAAGAAAATTCTCCTATGGGTTCTCTTATGAGACTACACGTTTAGACGTACAGGCCACATCAAATCTTTTTAAGTTACAACGTGTTGTTTAGGAGATACAAGTTAATTTGTACGATGCGTTATTTCTTCTCGTAAATTGTTTCCAATAAGTAAGTATTTGTCTTTACTCTGCAAAAATGTATTTCCTTACAACGTGGTATTCTTACATATTTTTTCGAGAGAAAACTCTCCTGTTCGTTCTCATTTGAGGCTACACGCTTAGACATACACGCAACAGCAAAGCTTTTCGAGTTACAACATGTTGTTTAGCAAGAACAAGATATTTCCTCACGATGCGGGATTTCCTTAAAACGTGGTTTTCTGACAAATTTTGACGAAAGAAAATTCTCCTGTGGGTTCTCTTTTGAGGCTACACGTTTAGACATACACGCCACACCAAATCTTTTTGAGTTACAACTTGTTGTTTAGGAGATACAAGCTAATTTTGCATGATGCGATATTTCTTCTCCTAAAGTTTTTCCAATAAGTACATATTTGTCTATACTCTGCAACACTGTATTTCCTTATAACGTGGTATTATTACATATTCTTTCGAGAGAAAACTATCCTGTGCGTTCTCTTTGGAGGCTACACTCTTAGACATACACGCAACACCAAAGCTTTTCGAATTACAACGTGTTGATTAGGAAAAACAAGATAATTTCACACGATGCAGGATTTCCTTAAAACGTGGTTTTCTGACAAATTTTGACGTAAGAAAATTCTCCTGTGGGTTCTCATTTGAGGCTACATGTTTAGACATACATGCCGCGCCAAATCTTTTTGAGTTACCACGTGTTGTTTCGGAGATACAAGCTAATTTTGTACCATGCATCATTTCTTCTCAAAATGTGTTTCCAATACGTACGTATTTGTATTTACTCTGCAGCCATATATTTCCTTATAACGTGGTATTCTTACATATTCTTTCGAGAGAAAACTCTCCTGTATATTCTCTTTTGAGGCTACACGCTTAGACATACACGCAACACCAAAGCTTTTCGAGTTACAACGTGCTGTTTAGGAAAAACAAGATAATTTCGCACGATGAGGGATTTCCTTAAAACGTGGTTTTCTGACAAATTTTGACGAAAGAAAACTCTCCTGTGGGTTCTCTTTTGAGGCTACACTTTTAGACGTACACGCCACACCAAATCTTTTCGAGTTACAACGTGTTGTTTAGGACATACAAGCTAATTTTGCAAGATGCGTTATTTCTCTCATAAAGTGCTTCCAATACATACATATTTGTCTTTACTCTGCCACACTGAATTTCCTTATAACGTGGAATTCTTACATATTCTTTCGAGAGAAAACTCTCCTGGGTGTTTTCTTTTGGGGCTACATGCTTAGACATACACCCAACACCAAAGCTTTTTGAGTTAAAACGTGTTGTTTAGGAAGAACAAGATAATTTCTCACGATGTGGGATTTCCTTAAAACGTGCTTTTCTGAAAAATTTTGACGAAAGAAAATTGTCCTGTGGGTTCTCTTTTGTGGCTACACGTTTAGACATACTCGCCACACCTAATCTTTTCGAGTTACAACGTGTTGTTTAGGAGATACAAGCTAATTTTGTACGATGCTTTATTTCATCTCTTAAAGTTTATGTGTTTCCAATACATACATATTTGTCTTTACTCTGCAACACTGTATTTCCTTATAACGTGGTATTCTAACATATTCTTTCGGGAGAAAACTCTCCTGTGCGTTCTCTTTTGAGGCTACACGCTTAGACATACACGCAACACCAAAGCTTTTCGTGTTAAGATGTGTTGTTTAGGAAAAACAAGATAATTTCGCACGATGAGGGACTTCCTTAATACGTGGTTTTCTGACAAATTTTGACCAAAGAAAATTCTCCTATGGGTTCTCTTTTGAGACTACACGTTTAGACATACAGGCCACATCAAATCTTTATAAGTTACAACGTGTTGTTTAGGAGATACAAGCTAATTTTGTACGATGCGTAATTTCTTCTCGTAAAGTGTTTCCATTAAGAAAGTATTTGTCTTTAATCTGCAAAAATGTATTTCCTTACAACGTGGTATTCTTACATATTTTTTCGAGAGAAAACTCTCCTGTGGGTTCTCATTTGAGGCTACATGCTTAGACATACACGCAACAGCAAAGCTTTTCGAGTTACAACATGTTGTTTAGGAAGAACAAGA
Source organism: Apodemus sylvaticus (assembly GCF_947179515.1). Taxonomy (NCBI): domain Eukaryota; kingdom Metazoa; phylum Chordata; class Mammalia; order Rodentia; family Muridae; genus Apodemus; species Apodemus sylvaticus. The sequence continues at coordinate 68,719,425 of NC_067490.1, forward strand.
TAATTTCTCACGATGCGGGATTTCCTTAAAACGAGGTTTTCTGACAAATTTTGACGAAAGAAAATTCTGCTGTGGGTTCTCTTTTGAAGCTACACGTTTAGACGTACACACCACACCAAATCCTTTAGAGTTACAACTTGTTGTTTAGGAGATACAAGCTATTTTTTTTACGATGCATTATTTCTTCTCGTAAAGTTTAATTGTTTCCAATAAGTATGTATTTGCCTCTATTCTGCAACACTGTATTTCCTTATAACGTGGTATTCTTACATATTCTTTCGAGAGAAAACTCTCCTGTGCGTTCTCTTTGGAGGCTACACGCTTAGACATTCACGCAACACCAAAGCTTTTCAAGTTACAACGTGTTGTTTTGGAAAAACAAGATAATTTCGCCTGATGCGGGATTTCCTTAAAACGTGGTTTTCTGTCAAATTTTGACGAAAGAAAATTCTCCTGTGGGTTCTCTTTTGAGGCTACACGTTTAGACATACACGCCACACCAAATCCTTTTAAGGTATAACGTGTTGTTTAGGATATACAAGCTAATTTTGTACTATGTGTTATTTCTTCTCGTAAAGTTTAAGTGTTTCCAATAAGTATGTATTTGTCTTTACTATGCGACACTGTATTTCCTTATAACGTAGTATTCCTACATATTCTTTCGGGAGAAAACTCTCCTGTGCGTTCTCATTTGAGGCTACACGCTTAGACATATACGCAACACCAAAGCTTTTCGAGTTACAACATATTATTTAGGAAAAACAAGATAATTTCGCACGATGCGGGATTTCCTTAAAACGTGGTTTTCTGACAAATTTTGACGAAAGAAAACTCTCCTGTGGGTTCTCTTTTGAGGCTACACTTTTAGACGTTTTCGCCACACCAAATCTTTTCAAGTTACAACGTGTTGTTTAGGAGATACAAGCTAATTTTGCATGATGCGTTATTTCTTCTCCTAAAGTGTTTCCAATAAGTACATATTTGTCTATACTCTGCAACACTGTATTTCCTTTTAACGTGGTATTCTTACATATTCTTTCGAGAGAAAACTATCCTGTGCGTTCTCTTTGGAGGCTACATGCTTAGACATACACGCAACACCAAAGCTTTTCGAGTTACAACGTGTTGATTAGGAAAAACAAGATAATTGCGCACGATGCGGGATTTCCTTAAAACGTGATTTTCTGACAAATTTTGATGTAAGAAAATTCTCCTGTGGGTTCTCTTTTGAGGCTACCCGTTTAGTTGTACACGCCACACCAAATCTTTTTGAATTACAACGTGTTGTTTCGGGGATAAAAGCTAATTTTTTACCTTGCACTATTTCTTCTCATAATGTGTTTCCAATACGTACGTATTTGTCTTTACTCTGCAGCAATATATTTCCTTATAACGTGGTATTCTTACTTATTCTTTCGAGAGAAAACTCTCCTGTGCATTCTCTTTTGAGGCTACACGCTTAGACATACACGCAACACCAAAGCATTTCTAGTTACAACGTGTTGTTTAGGAAAAACAAGATAATTTCGCACGATGCTGGATTTCCTTAAAACGTGGTTTTCTGACAAATTTTGACGAAGGAAAACTCTCCTGTGGGTTCTCTTTTGAGGCTACACGTTTAGACGAACACACCACACCAAATCTTTTCGAGTTACAACGTGTTGTTTAGGACATACAAGCTAATTTTGCAAGATGTGTTATTTCTCTCATAAAGAGCTTCCAATACGTACGTATTTGTCTTTACTCTGCCACACTGTATTTCCTTATAACGTGGTATTCTTACATATTCTTTCGAGAGAAAACTCTCCTGTGCGTTCTCTTTTGGGGCTACATACTTAGACATACACCCAACATCAAAGCTTTTCGAGTTAAAACGTGTTGTTTAGGAAGAACTAGATAATTACTCACGATCCAGGATTTCCTTAAAACGTGGTTTTCTGAAAAATTTTGACAAAAGGAAATTGTCCAGTGGGTTCTCTTTTGAGGCTACACGTTTAGACGTACAGGCCACACCAAATCTTTTCGAGTTACAACGTGTTGTTTAGGAGATACAAGCTAATTTTGTACGATGCTTTATTTCATCTCGTAAAGTTTATGGGTTTCCAATACATACTTATCTGTCTTTACTCTGCAACACTGTATTTCCTTACAACGTGGTATTCTTACATATTCTTTCGATAGAAAATTCTCCTGTACGTTCTCTTTTGAGGCTACACGCTTAGACATACATGCAACACCAAAGCTTTTTGAGTTACAACGTGTTGTTTAGGAAAAACAAGATAATTTCGCACGATGCTGGATTTCCTTAAAACGTGGTTTTCTGAAAAATTTTGACGAAAGAATTTTCTCCTGTGGGTTTTCATTTGAGGCTACACGTTTAGACATACACGCCACACCAAATCTTTTCGAGTTACAACGTGTTGTTTAGGAGATAAAAGCTATTTTTTTACGATGCTTTATATCTCTTGTAAAGTTTAAGTGTTTCCAAAAGGTACGTATTTATCTTTAATTTGCCACAATGTATTTCCGTATAACGTGGTATTCTTACATACTCGTTCGAGAGAAATCTCTCCTGTGCGTTCACCTTTGAGGCTACATGCTTAGACATACACACAACAGCAAAGACTTTCGAGTTACAATGTGTTGATTAGGAAAAACAACACAGTTTCGCACGATGCGGGATTTCCTTAATAAGTGGTTTTCTGACAAATTTTGAAGAAAGAAAATTCTCCTGTGGGTTCTCTTTTGAGGCTACACGTTTAGACGTACACGCCACACCAAATCTTTTCGAGTTACAACGTATTGTTTAGGAGATACAAGCTAATTTTGTATGATGCGTTATTTCTTCTCGTAAAGTGTTTCCAATACATATGTATTTGCCTTTAGTCTGCAACACTGTATTTCCTTATAACGTGGTATTCTTACATATTCTTTCGAGAGAAAACTCTCCTGTGCATCCTCTTTTGTGGCTACACGCTTAGACATACACGCAACACCAAAGCTTTTCGAGTTACAACGTGTTTTTTAGGAAAAACTAGATAATTTCGCACGATGAGGGATTTCCTTAATACGTGGTTTTCTGACAAATTTTGACCAAAGAAAATTCTCCTATGGGTTCTCTTTTGAGACTACACGTTTAGACGTACAGGCCACACCAAATCTTTTTAAGTTACAACGTGTTGTTTAGGAGATACAAGCTAATTTTGTACGATGCATTATTTCTTCTCGAAAAGTTTTTCCATTAAGTATTTGTTTTAACTCTGCAACACTGTATTTCATTATAACGTGGTAATCTTACATATTCTTTCGAGAGAAAAGTCTCCTGTGCATCCTCTTTTGAGGCTACACGCTTAGACATACACGCAACACCAAAGCTTTTTGCGTTACAACGTGTTGTTTAGGAAAAACAAGATAATTTCGCACAATGAGGGATTTCCTTAATACGTGGTTTTCTGACATATTTTGACAAAAGAAAATTCTCCTATGGGTTCTCTTTTGAGACTACACGTTTAGACATACAGGCCACTCCAAATCTTTTTAAGTTACAACGTGTTGTTTAGGCGATACAAGCTAATTTTGTATGATGCGTTATTTCTTCTTGTAAAATTTTTCCAATAAATAAGTATTTGTCTTTACTCTGCAACACTGTATTTCCTTATAACGTGGCATTCTTACATATTCTTTCGGGAGAAAACTCTCCTCTGCGTTCTCTTTTGGGGCTACATGCTTAGACATACACCCAACACCAAAGCTTTTCGAGGTAAAACATGTTGTTTAGGAAGAACTAGATAATTTCTCACGATGCGTGATTTCCTTAAAACGTGGTTTTCTGACAAAATTTGATGAAAGAAAATTGTCCTGTGGGTTCTCTTTTGAGGCTAAACGATTAGACATACACGCCATACCAAATCTTTTCGAGTTACAACATGTTGTTTAGGAGATACAAGCTAATATTGTACGATGCTTTATTTCATCTCGTAAAGTTTATGGGTTTCCAATACATACGTATTTGTCTTTACTCTGCAACACTGTATTCCCTTATAACGTGGTATTCTTACATATTCTTTCGAGAGAAAACTCTCCTGTGCGTTCTCTTTTGAGGCTACACGCTTAGACATACATGCAACACCAAAGCTATTCGAGTTACAATGTCTTGTTTAGGAAAAACAAGATAATTTCACAAGATGCGGGATTTCCTTAAAACGTGGATTTCTGAAAATTCTTGACGAAAGAAAATTGTCCTGTGGGTTCTCTTTTGAGGCTACACGTTTAGACGTACACGCCACACCAAATCCTTTCGAGTTACAATGTGTTGTTTAGGAGATACAAGCTAATTTTGTACGATGCATTATTTCTTCACGTAAAGTGTTTCCAATACGTATGTATTTGCCTTTAGTCTGCAACACTGTATTTCCTTATAACGTGGTATTCTTACATATTCTTTCGAGAGAAAACTCTCCTGTGTGTTCCCCTTTGAGGCTACACGCTTAGACATACAGGCAACACCAAAGCTTTTCGCGTTACAACGTGTTGTTTAGGAAAAACCATATAATTTGGCGCGATGCGGGATTTCCTTAATAGGTGGTTTTCTGACAAATTTTGACCAAGGAAAATTCTCCTATGGGTTCTCTTTTGAGGCTACACGTTTAGACGTACAGGCCACACCTAATCTTTTTAAGTTACAACGTGTTGTTTAGGAGATACAAGCAAATTTTGTACGATAGGTTATTTCTTCTCCTAAAGTTTTTCTAATAAGTAAGAATATGTCTTTACTCTGTAACACTGTATTTCCTTATAACGTGGTATTCTTACATATTCTTTCGAGAGATAACTCTCCTGAGCGTTCTCATTTGAGGCTACACGCTTAGACATACACGCAACACAAAAGCTTTACGAGTTACAATGTGTTGTTTAGGAAGAACAAGATAATTTCCCACGATGCGGGATTTCCTTAAAACGTGGTTTTCTGACAAATTTTGACGAAAGAAAATTCTCCTGTGGGTTCTCTATTGAGGCTACACGTTTAGACATACACACCACACCAAATCTTTTTGAGTTGCAACGTGTTGTTTAGGAGATACAAGCTAATTTTTTTATGATGCCTTATTTCTTCTCGTAAAGTTTTTCTAATAAGTAAGAATATGTCTTTACTCTGCAACATTGTATTTCCTTATAACGTGGTATTCTTACATATTCTTTCGAGAGAAAACTCTCCTGTGCGTTCTCATTTGAGGCTACACGCTTAGATATAAACGCAACACCAAAGCTTTTCGAGTTACAATGTGTTGTTTAGGAAGAACAAGATAATTTCCCACGATGCGGGATTTCCTTAAAACGTGGTTTTCTGACAAATTTTGACGAAAGAAAATTCTCCTGTGGGTTCTCTATTGAGGCTACACGTTTAGATGTACACACCACACCAAATCTTTTTGAGTTACAACGTGTTGTTTAGGAGATACAAGCTAATTTTTTTTTATGATGCCTTATTTCTTCTCGTAAAGTTTAAGTGTTTCCAATACGTATGTATTTGCCTTTACTCTGCAACACTGTATTTCCTTATAACGTGGTATTCTTACATATTCTTTCGACAGTAAACTCTCCTGTGCGTTCTCTTTGGAGGCTACACGCTTAGACATACAAGCAACACCAAAGCTTTTCGAGTTACAACGTGTTGTTTATGAAAAACAAGATAATTTCGCATGATGCAGGATTTCCTTAAAACGTGGTTTTCTGACAAATTTTGATGAAAGAAAATTCTCCTGTGGGTTCTCTTTTGAGAATACACTTTTAGACGTACAGGCCACACCAAATCTTTTTAAGTTACAACGTGTTGTTTAGGAGATACAAGCTAACTTTTTACGATGCGTTATTTCTTCTCCTAAATTTTTTCCAATAAGTAACTATATGTCTTTATTCTGCAACACTGTATTTCCTTATAACGTGGTATTCTTACATATTGTTTCGAGAGAAAACTCTCCTGAGCGTTCACATTTGAGGCTACACGCTTAGACATATACGCAACACCAAAGCTTTTCGAGTTACAACGTGTTGTTTAGGAAGAACAAGATAATTTCCCACAATGCGGGATTTCCTTAAAATGTGGTTTTCTGACAAATTTTGACGAAAGAAAATTCTCCTGTGGGTTCTATTTTGAGGCGACACGTTTAGATGTACACGCCACACCAAATCTTTTTGAGTTTCAACGTGTTGTTTAGGAGATACAAGCTAATTTTTTTACGATGCGTTATTTCTTCTCATAAAGTTTAAGTGTTTCCAATACGTATGTATTTGCCTTTACTCTGCAACACTGTATTTCCTTATAACGTGGTATTCTTACATATTTTTTCGAGAGAAAACTCTCCTGTGCGTTCTCTTTGGAGGCTACATGCTTAGACATACACGCAAAACCAAAGTTTTTCGAGTTACAACGTGTTGTTTAGAAAAAAAAGATAATTTCGCATGATGCGGGATTTCCTTAAAACGTGGTTATCTGACAAATTTTGACGAAAGAAAATTCTCCTGTGGGTTCTCTTTTGAGGGTACACGTTTAGACGTACAAGCCACACCAAATCCTTTCGAGTTATAATGTGTTGTTTAGGAGATACAAGCTAATTTTGTACTATGTGTTATTTCTACTCGTAAAGTTTAAGTGTTTCCAATAAGTATGTATTTGTCTTTACTCTGCAACACTGCATTTCCTTATAACGTAGTATTCCTACATATTCTTTCGGGAAAAAAACTCTCCTGTGCGTTCTCTTTTAAGGCTACACGCTTAGACATACACGCAACACCAAAGCTTTTCTAGTTACAACGTGTTGTTTAGGAAAAACAAGATAATTTCGCACGATGCGGGATTTCCTTAAAACGTGGTTTTCTGACAAATTTTGACGAAAGAAAACTCTCCTGTGGGTTCTCTTTTGATGCTACACGTTCCGACGTACATGCCACACCAAATCTTTTTGAGTTACCACGTGTTGTTTCGGAGATACAAGCTAATTTTGTACCATGCGTTATTTCTTTTCATAAAGTGTTTCCAATAAGTACGTATATGTCTTTACTCTGCAGCAATATATTCCTTATAACGTGGCATTCTTACATATTCTTTCGAGAGAAAACTCTCCTGTGCATTCTCTTTTGAGGCTGCACGATTAGACATACACGCAACACCAAAGCTTTTCGAGTTACAACGTGTGGTTTAGGACATACAAGCTAATTTTGCAAGATGCGTTATTTCTCTCATAAAGTGCTTCCAATATGTACGTATTTCTCTTTCTTCTGGCACACTGTATTATCTTATAACGTGGTATTCTTACATATTCTTTCGAGAGAAAACTCTCCTGTGCGTTCTCTTTGGGGCTACACGCTTAGAAATACACCAAACACCAAAGCTTTTCGAGTTAAAACGTGTTATTTATGAAGAACAAGATAATTTCTCACGATGCAGGATTTCCTTAAAACGTGGTTTTCTGACAAATTTTGACGAAAGAAAATTGTCCTGTAGGTTCTCTTTTGAGGCTACACGTTTAGGCGTACACGCCACAACAAATCATTTCGAGTTCCAACGTGTTGTTTAGGAGATACAAGCTAATTTTTTACGATGCTTTATTTCATCTCGTAAAGTTTATGGGTTTCCAATACATACGTATTTGTCTTTACTCTGCAACACTGTATTTCCTTATAACATGGTATTCTTACAAATTCTATCAAGAAAAAAACTCTCCTGTGTGTTCTCTTTTGAGGCTACACGCTTAGACATATACGCAACACCAAAGCTTTTCGAGTTACAACGTGTTGTTAGGAAAAACAAGATAATTTCGCACGATGCGGGATTTCCTTAAAACGTGGTTTTCTGAAAAATTTTGACGAAAGAAAATTATCCTGTGGGTTCTCTTTTGAGGCTACACGTTTAGACGTACACGCCACACCAAATCTTTTCGAGTTACAACGTGTTGTTTAGGAGATACTAGCTAATTTTGTACGTTGCTTTATTTCTTCTCGTAAAGTGTTTCCAATAATGTGGTATTCTTTCATATTCTTTCGAGAGAAAACTCTCCTGTGCGTTATCTTTTGAGGCTACACGCTTAGACATACACACAACAGCAAAGCTTTTCGAGTTACAACGTGTTGTTTAGGAAAAACAAGATAATTGCATACTATGCGGGATTTCCTTAAACGTGGTTTTCTGGAAAATTTTGACGAAAGAAAATTCTCCTGTGGGTTCTCTTTTGAGGCTACACGTTTAGATGTACAGGTCACATCAAATCTTTTTAAGTTACAACGTGTTGTTTAGCAGATACAATCTAATTTTTTACGATGCGTTATTTCTTCTCCTTAAGTTTTTCCAATACGTAAGTATTTGTCTTTACTCTACAACACTGTGTTTCCTAATAACGTGGTATTCTTACATATTCTTTCGAGAAAAAACTCTCCTTTGCATTCTCTTTTGAGGCTACACGCTTAGACATACACGCAACAACAAAGCTTTTCGAGTTACAATGTGTTGTTTCGAAAAAACAAGATAATTTCGCACGATGCGGGTTTTCCATAAAACGTGGTTTTCTGACAAATTTTGAAGAAAGAAAATTCTCCTGTGGGTTCTCTTTTGAGGCTACACGTTTAGACGTACACACCACACCAAATCTTTTCGAGTTATAACGTGTTGTTTAGGAGATACAAACTAATTTTATACGATGCCTTATTTCTTCTAGTAAAGTTTAAGTGTTTCCAATAAGTACGTATTTGTCTTTACTCTGCAACACTGTATTTCCTTATAATGTGGTATTCTTACATATTCTTTCGAGAGAAAACTCTCCTGTGCGTTCTCTTTTGAGGCTACACACGTTGACATACACGTAACACCAAAGCTTTTCGAGTTACAATGTGTTGTTTAGGAAAAACAAGATAATTTAGCACGATGCGGGATTTCCTTAAAACGTGGTTTTCTGACAATTTTGACGAAAGAAAATACTCATGTGCGTTCTCTTTTGAGGCTATACGTTTAGACTTACACGCCACACCAAATCCTTTCGAGTTACAACGTGTTGGTTAGGAGATACAAGCTAATTTTTTAAGATGCGTTATTTATTCTCGTAAAGTTTAAATGTTTCCAATACGTACGTATTTGCCTTTACTCTGCAACACTGTATTTCCTTATAACGTGGTAATCTTGCATATTCTTTCGAGAGAAAAACTCTCCTGTGCGTTCTCTTTAGAGGCTACATGCTTAGACATACACGCAACACCAAAGCTTTTCGAATTACAACCTGTTGTTTAGGAAATCAAGATAATTTCAGATGATGCGGGATTTCCTTAAAACGTGGTTTTCTGAAAAGTTTTGACTAAAGAAAATTCTCCTGTGGGGTCTTTTTTTAGGCTACATGTTTAGTTGCAAACACCACACCAAATCTTTTCGAGTTACAACGTGTTGTTTAGGAGATACAAGCTAATTTTGTACGATGCGTTATTACTTTTCATAAAGTGTTTCCAATAAGTACGTATTTGTCTTTACTCTGCAACAATGTATTTTCTTATAATGTGGTATTCTTACATATTCTTTCGAGAGAAAACTCTCCTGTGTGTTCTCTTTTGAGGCTACACGCTTAGACATACACGCGACACCAAAGCTTTTTGATTTACAACGTGTTGTTTAGGAAGAACAAGATAATTTCTCACGATGCGGGATTTCCTTAAAACGTGGTTTTCTGACAAATTTTGACGAAAGAAAATTGTCCTGTGGTTCTCTTTTGAGGCTACACGTTTAGAAGTACACACCACACCAAATCATTTCGAGTTACAACGTGTTGTTTAGGAGATACAAGCTAATTTTGTATGATGCTTTATTTCATCTCGCTAATTTTAAGGGTTTCCAATACGTAAGTGTTTGTCTTTATTCTGCAACACTGTACTTCCTTATAACGTGGTATTCTTACTCGAAAAGCTTTGGTGTTGCGTGTATGTCTAAGCGTGTAGCCTCAAAAGAGAACGCACAGGAGAGTTTTCTCTCGAAAGAATATGTAAGAATACCACGTTATTCGGAAATACAGTGTTGCAGAGTAAAGACCAATATGTATATATTGGAAACACTTTATGAGAAGAAATAACGTATGGTAAAAAATTTGCTTGTATCTCCTAAAAAACACGTTGTAACTCGAAAAGGTTTGGTGTGGTGTTTACATCATAATGTGTAGCCTCAAAAGAGAACCCACAGGAGAATTTTCTTTCGTCAAATTTTTTTCAGAAAACCACGTTTTAAGGAAATCCTGCATAATGCGAAATTATCTTGTTTTTCCTAAACAACACGTTGTAACTCGAAAAGCTTTTGGGTTGCGTGTATGTCTAAACGTGTGGCCTCTAAAGAGAATGCACAGGAGAGTTTTCTCTCGAAATAATATGTAAGAATACCACGATATATGGAAATACAGTGTTGCAGAGTAAAGACAAATATGTACGTATTGGAAACACTTACCGAGAAGTAATAACCCATCTACAAAATTAGCTCGTATCTCCTAAACAACACGTTGTGATTCAAAAGGATTTGATGTGGCGTTTACATCTAAACGTGTAGCCTCAAAAGAGAACCCACAGGAGTATTTTCTTTCGTCAAAATTTTTTCAAAAAACCACGTTTTAAGGAAATCCCGCATCGTGCGAAATTATTTTGTTTTTGCTAAACAACACGTTGTAACTCGAAAAGCTTTGGTGTTGCGTGTATGTCTAAGCGTGTAGCCTCAAAAGAGAATGCACAGTAGAGTATTCTCTCGAACGAATATGTAAGAAACCACGTTATAAGGAAATACAGTGTTGCAGAGTAAAGACAGATACATACGTATTGGAAACACTTTACGAGAAGGAATAATACATCGTACAAAATTAGCTTGTAATTCCTAAACAACACGTTGTAACTCGAAAAGATTTGGTGTGGCATGTACGTTGAAAAGTGTAGCCTCAAAAGAGAATCCACAGGAGAATTTTCTTTCGTCAAAATTTGTCAGAAAAACACGTTTTAAGGAAATCCCGCATCGTGCAAAATTATCTTGGGTTTCCCTAACAACACGTTTTAACTCAAAATGCTTTGGTGTTGCGTGTATGTCTAAACGTGTGGCCTCAAAGAGAACGCACAGGAGAGTTTTCTCTCGAAAGAATATATAAGAATACCACGTTATAAGGAAATACAGTGTTGCAGAGTAAAGACAAATACGTACATATTAGAAACACTTTACGAGAAGAAATAACGCATCGTACAAAATTAGCTTGTATCTCCTAAACAACACGTTGTAACTCGAAAAGATTTGGTGTGGCGTGTACGTCTAAACGTGTAGCCTCAAAAGAGAACCCACGGGAGAATTTTCTATCGTCAAAATTTTTCAGAAAACCACGTTTTAAGGAAATCCCGCATCCTGCGAAATTATTTGGTTTTTCCAAAACAACACGTTGTAACTCGAAAAGCTTTGGTGTTGCCTGTATGTCTAAGCATGTAGCCTCAAAAGAGTACGCACAGGAGAGGTTTCTCTCGAAAGAATATTTAAGAATACCACGTTATATGGAAATACAGTGTTGCAGAGTAAAGACAAATATGTACGTATTGGAAACACTTTACGAGAAGAAATAACGCATGGTACAAAATTAGCTTGTATCTCCTAAACAACACATTGTGACTCAAAGGGATTTGATGTGGTGTTTACATCTAAACGTGTAGCCTCAAAAGAGAACCCACAGGAGTATTTTCTTTCGTCAAAATTTTTTCAGAAAACCACGTTTTAAGGAAATCCCGCATCGTGCGAAATTATTTTGTTTTTCCTAAACAACACGTTGTAACTCGAAAAGATTTGGTGTTGCGTGTATGTCTAAGGATGTAGCCTCAAAAGGGAAGGCACAGGAGAATTTTCTCTCGAAAGAATATGTAAGAATACCACGTTATAAGGAAATACAGTGTTGCAGAGTAAAGACCAATATGTATGTATTGGAAACACTTTATGAGAAGAAATAACGCAAGGTAAAAAATTAGCTTGTATCTCCTAAACAACACGTTGCAACTCGAAAAGGTTTGGTGTGGTGTTTACATCTAAATGTGTAGCCTCAAAAGAGAACCCACAGGAGAATTTTCTTTCTTCAAAATTTTTTCAGAAAACCACATTTTAAGGAAATCCCGCATCATGCGAAATTATGTTGTTTTTCCTAAACAACACGTTGTAACTCGAAAAGCTTTGGGGTTGCGTGTATGTCTAAACGTGTGGCCTCTAAAGAGAACGCACAGGAGAGTTTTCTCTCGAAAGAATATGTAAGAATACCACGTTATAAGGAAATACAGTGTTGCAGAGTAAAGACAAATACGTACATATTGTAAACACTTTACAAGAAGAAATAACGCATCTACAAAATTAGCTTGTATCTCCTAAACAACACGTTGTAACTCGAAAAGATTTGTTGTGGCATGTACGTCTAAACGTGTAGCCTCAAAAGAGAACCAACAGGAGAATTTTCGTTCGTCAATTTTTTTCAGAAAACCAGGTTTTAAGGAAATCCCGCATCATGCGAAATTATTTGGTTTTTCCAAAACAACACGTTGTAACTCGAAAAGCTTTGGTGTTGCGTGTATGGCTAAGCGTGTAGCCTCAAAAGACAACACACAGGAGAGGTTTCTCTCGAAAGAATATTTAAGAATACCACGTTATATGGAAATACAGTGTTGCAGAGTAAAGACAAATATGTACTTATTGGAAACACTTTACAAGAAGAAATAACGCATGGTACAAAATTAGCCTGTATCTCCTAAACAACACGTTGTAACTCAAAAGGATTTGATGTGATCACTACATCTAAACATGTAGCCTCAAAAAGAACCCACAGGAGTATTTTCTTTCGTCAAATTTTTTTCAGAAAACCACGTTTAAAGGAAATCCATCATCGTGCGAAATTATTTTGTTTTTCCTAAACAACACGTTGTAATTCGAAAAGCTTTGGTGTTGCGTGTATGTCTAAGCGCTTAGACTCAAAAGAGAATGCACAGTAGAGCATTCTATCGAACGAATATGTAAGAATACCACGTTATAAGGAAATACAGTGTTGCAGAGTAAAGACAGATACATACGTATTAGAAACACTTTACGAGAAGGAATAACACATCGTACAAAATTAGCTTGTATTTCCTAAACAACACGTTGTAACTCGAAAAGATTTAGTGGGGCGTGTACGTCTCAATGTGTAGCCTCAAAAGAGAACCGACAGGAGAATTTTCTTTCGTCAAAATTTCTCAGAAAACCACGTTTTAAGGAAATCCCGCATCGTGCGAAATTATCTTGTTTTTCCTAAACAACACGTTTTAACTCGAAAAGCTTTGGTGTTGCGTGTATGTCTAAGGGTGTAGCCTCAAAAGAGGACGCACGGGAGAGTTTTCTCTCGAAAGAATATGTAAGAATACCACGTTATTTGGAAATACAGTGTTGCAGAGTAAAGAACAATATGTATATATTGTAAACACTTTATGAGAAGAAATAACGCATGGTAAAAAATTAGCTTGTATCTCCTAAACAACACATTGTAACTCGAAAAGTTTTGGTGTGGTGTTTACATCAAAACGTGTAGCCTCAAAAGAGAATCCACAGGAGAATTTTCTTTCGTCAAAATTTTTTCAGAAAACCACGTTTTAAGGAAATCCCTCATCATGCGAAATTATCTCGTTTTTCCTAAACAACACGTTGTAACTCCAAAAGATTTGGGGTTGTGTGTATGTCTAAACGTGTGGCCTCTAAAGAGAACGCACAGGAGAGTTTTCTCTCGAAAGAATATGTAAGAATACCACGTTATAAGGAAATACAGTGTTGCAGAGTAAAGACAAATACGTACGTATTTGAAACACTTTACGAGAAGAAATAACGCATCTACAAAATTAGATTGTATCTCCTAAACAACACGTTGTAACTCGAAAAGATTTGGTGTGGCGTGTACGTCTAAACGTGTAGCCTCAAAAGAGAACCCACAGGAGAATTTTCTTTCGTCAAAATTTTTCAGAAAACCACGTTTTAAGGAAATCCCGCATCGTGCGAAATTATTTGGTATTTCCAAAACAACACGTTGTAACTCGAAAAGCTTTGGTGTTGTGTGTATGTCTAAGCATGTAGCCTCAAAAGAGTACACACAGGAGAGGTTTCTCTCGAAAGAATATGTAAGAATACCACGTTATATGGAAATACAGTGTTGCAGAGTAAAGACAAATATGTACGTATTGGAAACACTTTACGAGAAGAAATAACGCATGGTACAAAATTAGCTTGTATCTCCTAAACAACACGTTGAGACTCAAAAGAATTTGATGTGGTGTTTACATCTAAACGTGTAGCCTCAAAAGAGAACCCACAGGAGTATTTTCTTTCGTCAAAATTTTTTCAGAAAACCACGATTTAAGGAAATCCCGCATCGTGCGAAATTATTTTGTTTTTCCTAAACAACACGTTGTAACTCGAAAAGATTTGGTGTTGCGTGTATTTCTAAGCGTGTAGCCTCATAAGGGAAGGTACAGGAGAATTTTCTCTCGAAAGAATATGTAAGAATACCACGTTATAAGGAAATACAGTGTTGCAGAGTAAAGACAGATACATACATTTGGAAACACTTTATGAGAAGGAATAATACATCGTACAAAATTAGCTTGTATTTCCTAAACAACACGTTGTAACTAGAAAAGCTTTGGTGTTGCGTGTAGGTCTAAACGTGTGGCAGCAAAGAGAACGCACAGGGGAGTTTTCTCTCGAAAGTATATATAAGAATACCACGTTATAAGGAAATACAGTGTTGCAGAGAAAAGACAAATATGTACGTATTGGAAACACTTTATGAGAAGAAATAACGCATCGTACAAAATTAGCTTGTATCTCCTAAACAACACGTTGTAACTCGAAAAGATTTGGTGTGGCGTGTACGTCTAAACGTGTAACCTCAAAAGAGAACCCACAGGAGAATTTTCTTTGGTCAAAATTTGTCAGAAAAGCACGTATTAAGAAAATCCTGCATCGTGCGAAATTATCTTGTTTTTCCTAAACAACACGTTGTGACTTGAAAAGCTTTGGTGCTGCGTGTATGTCTAAGCGTGTAGCCTCAAAAGAGAATGCACAGGAGAATTTTCTCTCGAAAGAATATGTAAGAATACCACGTTATAAGGAAATACAGTGTTGCAGAGTAAAGACAAATAGGTACTTATTGGAAACACTTTACGAGAAGAAATAATGTATCGTACAAAATTAGTTTGTATCTCCTAAACAACAGTTGTAACTCGAAAAGATGCGGTGTGGTGTGTACGTCTAAACGTGGACCCTCAAAAGGGAACGCACAGAAGAATTTTCTTTCTTCAAAATTTGTCAGAAAACCACGTTTTAAAAAAATCCCGCTTCGTGCGAAATTATCTTGTTTTTCCTAAACAACAAGTTGTAACTTGAAAAGCTTTGGTGTTGCGGGTATGTCTAAGCATGTAGCCTCAAAAGAGAACGCACAGGAGAGTTTTCTCTCGAAAGAATATGTAAGAATACCACGTTATTTGGAAATACAGTGTTGCAGAGTAAAGACCAATATGTATGTATTGGAAACACTTTATGAGAAGAAATAACGCATGGTAAAATATTAGCTTGTATCTCCTAAACAACACGTTGCAACTCGAAAAGGTTTGGTGTGGTGTTTACATCTAAACGTGTAGCCTCAAAAGAGAACACACAGGAGAATTTTCTTTCGTCAAATTTTTTTCAGATAACCACGTTTTAAGGAAATCCCGCATCATGCGAAATTATTTTGTTTTTCCTAAACAACACGTTGTAACTCGAAAAGCTTTGGGGTTGTGTGTATGTCTAAACATGTGGCCTCTAAAGAGAACGCACAGGAGAGTTTTCTCTAGAAAGAATATGTAAGAATACCACGTTATAAGGAAATACAGTGTTGCAGAGTAAAGACAAATACGTACATATTGTAAACACTTTACGAGAAGAAATAACGCATCTACAAAAGTAGCTTGTATCTCCTAAACAACACGTTGTAACTCGAAAGGATTTGGTGTGCCGTGAACGTCTAAACGTGTAGCCTCAAAAGAGAACCCACAGGAGAATTTTCGTTCGTCAAAATTTTTCAGAAAACCACGTTTTAAGGAAATCCCGCGTCGTGTGAAATTATTTTGTTTTTCCAAAACAACACGTTGTAACTCGAAAAGCTTTGGTGTTGCGTGTATGTCTAAGCATGCAGCCTCAAAAGAGAACGCACAGGAGAGGTTTCTCTCGAAAGAATATTTAAGAATACCACGTTATATGCAAATACAGTGTTGCAGAGTAAAGACAAATATGTACATATTTGAAACACTTTACAAGAAGAAATAACGCATGGTACAAAATTAGCCTGTATCTCCTAAACAGCACGTTGTGACTCAAAAGGATTTGCTGTGGTGATTACATCTAAACATGTAGCCTCAAAAGAGAACCCACAGGAGTATTTTCTTTCGTCAAAATTTTTTCAGAAATCCACGTTTTAAGGAAATCCTTCATCGTGCGAAATTACTTTGTTTTTCCTAAACAACACGTTGTAACTCGAAAAGCTTTGGTGTTGCGTGTATGTCGAAGCATGTAGACTTAAAAGAGAATGCACAGTAGAGTATTCTCTCGAACGAATATGTAAGAATACCACGTTATAAGGAAATACAGTGTTGCAGAGTAAAGTCCGATACATACGTATTGGAAACACTTTACGAGAAGGAATAATACATCGTACAAAATTAGCTTGTATTTCCTAAACAACACGTTGTAACTCGAAAAGATTTGGTGTGGCGTGTACGTTGAAACGTGTAGCCTCAAAAGAGAACCGACAGGAGAATTTTCTTTCGTCAAAATTTGTCAGAAAACCACATTTTAAGGAAATCCCTCATCGTGCGAATTTATCTTGTTTTTCCTAAACAACACGTTTTAACTCGAAAAGCTTTGGTGTTGCATGTATGTCTAAACGTGTGGCCTCAAAGAGAACGCACAGGAGAGTTTTCTCTCGAAAGAATATATAAGAATACCACATTATAAGGAAATACAGTGTTGCAGAATAAAGACAAATACGTACTTATTGGAAACACTTTATGAAAAGAAGTAACGCATCGTAAAAAAAATTAGCTTGTATCTCCTAAACAACACTTTGTAACTCGAAATGATTTGGTGTGGCGTGTACGTCTAAACATGTAGCCTCAAAAGAGAACCCACAGAGGAATTATTTTTGGTCAAAATTTGTCAGAAAACCACTTATTAAGGAAATCCCGCATTGTGCGAAATTATCTTGTTTTTCCTAAACAACACGTTGTGACTCAAAAAGCTTTGCTGCTGCGTGTATGTCTAAGTGTGTAGCCTCAAAAGAGAACGCACAGGAGAGTTTTCTCTTGAAAGAATATGTAAGAATACCACGTTATAAGGAAATACACTGTTGCAGAGTAAAGACAAATAGGTACTTATTGGAAACACTTTAAGAGAAGAAATAATGTATCGTACAAAATTAGCTTGTATCTCCTAAACAACACGTTGTAACTCGAAAAGATTTGGTGTGGCATGTACGTCTAAACGTGTAGCCTCAAAAGGGAACCCACAGGAGAATTTTCTTTTGTCAAAATTTGTCAGAAAACCTCGTTTTAAGAAAATCCCGCATCGTGCGAAATTATCTTGTTTTTTCTAAACAACACGTTGTAACTCGAAAAGCATTGGTGTTTCGTGTATGTCTAAGCGTGTAGCCTCAAAAGAGAACGCACAGGAGAGTTTTCTCTCGAAAGAATATGTAAGAGTACCACGTTATTTGGAAATACAGTGTTGCAGAGTAAAGACCAATATGTATGTATTGGAAACACTTTATGAGAAGAAATAACGCATGGTAAAATATTAGCTTGTATCTCCTAAACAACACGTTGCAACTCGAAAAGGTTTGGTGTGGTGTTTACATCTAAACGTGTAGCCTCAAAAGAGAACACACAGGAGAATTTTCTTTCGTCAAAATTTTTTCAGAAAACCTCGTTTTAAGGAAATCCCGCATCATGCGAAATTATCTTGTTTTTCCTAAACAGCACGTTGTAACTCGAAAAGCTTTGGGGTTGTGTGTATGTCTAAACGTGTGGCCTCTAAAGAGAACGCACAGGAGAGTTTTCTCTCGAAAGAATATGTAAGAATACCACGTTATAAGGAAATACAGTGTTGCAGAGTAAAGACAAATACGTACATATTGTAAACACTTTACGAGAAGAAATAACGCATCTACAAAATTAGCTTGTATCTCCTAAACAACACGTTGTAACTCGAAATGATTTGGTGTGGCGTGAACGTCTAAACGTGTAGCCTCAAAAGAGAACCCACAGGAGAATTTTCGTTCGTCAAAATTTTTCAGAAAACCACGTTTTAAGGAAATCCCGCATCGTGCGAAATTATTTTGTTTTTCCAAAACAACACGTTGTAACTCGAAAAGCTTTGGTGTTGCGTGTATGTCTAAGCGTGTAGCCTCAAAAGAGAATGCACAGGAGAGGTTTCTCTTGAAAGAATATTTAAAAATACCACGTTATATGGAAATACAGTGTTGCAGAGTAAAGACAAATATGTACATATTGGAAACACTTTACAAGACGAAATAATGCATGGTACAAAATTAGCCTGTATCTCCTAAACAACATGTTGTGATTCAAAAGGATTTGATGTGGTGATTACATCTAAACATGTAGCCTCAAAAGAGAACCCACAGGAGTAATTTCTTTCGTCAAATTTTTTTTCAGAAAACCACGTTTTAAGGAAATCCATCATCGAGCGAAATTATTTTGTATTTCCTAAACAACACGTTGTAACTCGAAAAGCTTTGGTCGTGCGTGTATGTCTAAGCGTGTAGACTCAAAAGAGAATGTACAGTAGAGTATTCTCTCGAACGAATATGTAAGAATACCACGTTATAAGGAAATACAGTGTTGCAGAGTAAAGACAGATACATACGTATTGGAAACACTTTACGAGAAGGAATAATACATCGTACAAAATTAGCTTGTATTTCCTAAACAACACGTTGTAACTCGAAAAGATTTGGTGTGGCGTGTACGTTGAAACGTGTAGCCTCAAAAGAGAACCAACAGGAGAATTTTCTTTCGTCAAAATTTGTCAGAAAACCACATTTTAAGGAAATCCCGCATCGTGCGAAATTATCTTGTTTTTCCTAAACAACAGGTTTTAACTCGAAAAGCTTTGGTGTTGCGTGTATGTCTAAACGTGTGGCCTCAAAGAGAACGCACAGGAGAGTTTTCTCTCGAAAGAATATATAAGAATACCACATTATAAGGAAATACAATGTTGCAGAGTAAAGACAAATACGTACGTATTGGAAACACTTTATGAGAAGAAGTAACGCATCGTAAAAAATTAGCTTGTATCTCCTAAACAACACTTTGTAACTCAAAATGATTTGGTGTGGCGTGTACGTCTAAACATGTAGCCTCAAAAGAGAACCCACAGGGGAATTATTTTTGGTCAAAATTTGTCAGAAAAGCACGTATTAAGGAAATCCCGCATCATGCGATATTATCTTGTTTTTCCTAAACAATACGTTGTGACTCGAAAAGCTTTGGTGCTGCGTGTATGTGTAAGCGTGTAGCCTCAAAGGAAAACGCACAGGAGAGTTTTCTCTCGAAAGAATATGTAAGAATACCACTTCATAAGGAAATACAGTTTTGCAGAGTAAAGACATATACATACTTATTGGAAACACTTTACGAGAAAAAATAAAGCATCGTACAAATTTAGCTTGTATCTCCAAAACAATACGTTGTAACTTGAAAAGAATTGGTGTGGTGTGAACGTCTAAACGTGTAGCCTCAAAAGAGAACCGAAAGGAGAATTTTCTTTCGTCAAAATTTTTCAGAAAATCACGTTTTAAGGAAATCCCGCATTGTGCGAAATTATCTTGTTTTTCCTAAACAACAAGTTGTAAGTCGAAAAGCTTTCATGTTGCGTTTATGTCTAAGTGTGTAGCCTCAAAAGAGAAGGCTCAGGAGAGTTTTCAGTCGAAAGAATATGTAAGAATACCACGTTATAACGAAATACAGTTTTGCAGGGTAAAGACAAATACGTACTTATTGGAAACACTTTACGAGAAGAAATAAGGCATCATACAAAATTAGCTTGTACCTCCAAAACTACACGGTGTAACTCGAAAAGAATTGGTGTGGCGTGTACATCTTAACGTGTAGCATCAAAAGAGAACCCAAAGGAGAATTTTCTTTCGTCAAAATTTTTCAGAAAATCACGTTTTATGGGAATCCCGCATCATGCGAAATTATCTTGTTTTTCCTAAACAACACGTTGTAACTCGAAAAGCTTTCGTGTTGCGTGTATGTCTAAGTGTGTAGCCTCAAAAGAAAAGGCACAGGAGAGTTTTCTGTCGAAAGAATATGTAAGAATACCACTTCTAAGGAAATACAGTTTTGCAGAGTAAAGACATATACGTACATATTGGAAACTCTTTAAGAGAAGAAATATCGCATAGTACAAAATTAGCTTGTATCTCCAAAACTACACGTTGTAACTCGAAAAGAATTGGTGTGGCGTGTAGGTCTTAACGTGTAGTCTCAAAAGAGAGCCCAAATGTGAATTTTCTTTCTTCAAAATTTTTCAGAAAATCACGTTTTAAGGAAATCCCGCATCATGCGAAATAATCTTGTTTTTCCTAAACCTCACGTTGTAACTCGAAAAGCTTTCGTGTTGCGTGTATGTCAAAGTGTGTAGCCTCAAAACAGAAGGCACAGGAGAGTTTTCTGTCGAAAGAATATTGTAGAATACCACGTTATAAGGAAATACAATTTTGCAGAGTAAAGACAAATACGTACGTATTGGAAACACTTTACGAGAAGAAATAATGCATCGTACAAAATTAGCTTGTATCTCCAAAACTACAAGTTGTAACTCGAAAAGAATTGTTGTGGCATGTACATCTTAACATGTAGTATCAAAAGAGAACCCAAAGGAGAATTTTCTTTCGTGAAAATTTTACAGAAAATCACATTTTAAGGAAATTCCGCATCGTGCAAAATTATCTTGTTTTTCCTAAACAACACGTTGTAAGTCGAAAAGCTTTCGTGTTGCGTGTATGTCTAAGTCTGTAGCCTCAAAAGAGAAGGCACAGGAGAGTTTTCTCTCGAAAGAATATGTAAGAATACCACTTCATAAGGAAATACAGTTTTGCAGAGTAAAGACATATACGTACGTATTGGAAACTCTTTACGAGAAGAAAAAACGCATAGTACAAAATTAGCTTGTATCTCCAAAACTACACGTTGTAACTCGAATAGAATTGGTGTGGCGTGTACGTCTTAACGTGTAGTCTCAAAAGAGAACCCAAAGGAGAATTTTCTTTCGTCAAAATGTTTCAGAAATCACGTTTTAAGGAAATCCCGCATCATGCGAAATTATCTTGTTTTTCCTAAACAACACGTTGTCACTCGAAAAGCTTTCTTGTTGCGTGTATGTCTAAGTGTGTAGCCTCAAAACAGAAGGCACAAGAGAGTTTTCTGTCGAAAAAATATTGTAGAATACTACGTTATAAGGAAATACAATTTTGCAGAGTAAAGACAAATACGTATGTATTGGAAACACTTTACGAGAAGAAATAACGCATCATAAAAAATTAGCTTGTATCTCCAAAACTACACGTTGTAACTCGAAAAGAATTGTTGTGGCGTGTACGTCTTAACATGTAGCATCTAAAGAGTACCAAAAGGAGAATTTTCTTTCGTCAAAATTTTTCAGAAAAACACTTTTTAAAGAAATCCCGCATCGTGAGAAATTATCTTGTTTTTCCTAAACAACACGTTGTAAGTCGAAAAGCTTTCATGTTGCGTGTATGTCTAAGTGTGTAGCCTCAAAAGAGAAGGCATAGGAGAGTTTTCTCTCGAAAGAATATGTAAGAATACCACTTCATAAGGAAAAACAGTTTGGCAGAGTAAAGACAAATACATACGTATTGGAAACACTTTACAAGAAGAAATAAGGCATCATACAAAATTAGCCTGTATCTCCAAAACTACACATTGTAACTCGAATAGAATTGGTGTGGTGTGAACGTCTAAACGTGTAGCCTCAAAAGAGAACCGAAAGGAGAATTTTCTTTCGTCAAAATTTTTCATAAAATCACGTTTTAAGGAAATCCCGCATCGTGCGAAATTTTCTTGTTTTTCCTAAACAACTCGTTGTAACTCGAAAAGCTTTCGTGTTGCGTGTATGTCTAAGTGTTTAGCCTCAAAAGAGAAGGCACAGGAGAGTTTACTCGCGAAAGAATATGTAAGAATACCACTTCATAAGGAAATACAGTTTTGCTGAGTAAAGACATATACCTAGGTATTTGAAACTCTTTAGGAGAAGAAATAATGCATAGTAAAAATTAGCCTGTATCTCCAAATCTACACGTTGTAACTCGAAAAGAATTGTTGTGGCGTGTACGTCTTAATATGTTGCATCTAAAGAGAACCAAAAGGAGAATTTTCTTTCGTCAAAATTTTTCAGAAAATCACGTTTTAAGGAAATCCCGCATCGTGCGAAATTATCTTGTTTTTCCTAAACAACACGTTGTAGGTCGAAAAGCTTTCATGTTGCGTGTATGTCTAAGTGTATAGCCTCAAAAGAGAAGGCACAGGAGAGTTTTCTCTCAAAAGAATATGTAAGAATACCACTTCATAAGGAAATACAGTTTTGCAGAGTAAAGACATATATGTACGTATTGGAAACACTTTACGAGAAGAAATAATGCATCTTACAAAATTAGCTTGTATCTCCAAAACTACACGTTGTAACTCGAAAAGAATTGTTGTGGCGTGTACGTCTTAACATGTAGCATCAAAAGAGAACCCAAAGGAGAATTTTCTTTCTTCAAAATTTTTCAGAAAATCACGTTTTAAGGAAATCCCGCATCGTGCAAAATTATCTTGTTTTTCCTAAACAACACGTTGTAACTCGAAAAGCTTTCGTGTTGCGTGTATGTCTAAGTGTGTAGCCTCAAAAGAGAAGGCACAGGAGAGTTTTCTGTCGAAAGAATATGTAAGAATACTACTTCATAAGGAAATACAGTTTTGCAGAGTAAAGACATATACGTACGTATTGGAAACTCTTTATGAGAAGAAATAACGCACAGTACAAAATTAGCTTGTATCTCCAAAACTACACGTTGTAACTCGAAAAGAATTGGTGTGGCGTGTATGTCTTAACGTGTAATCTCAAAAGAGAGCCCAATGTTGAATTTTCTTTCGTCAAAATTTTTCAGAAAATCACGTTTTAAGGAAATCCCGCATCATGCGAAATTATCTTGTTTTTCCTAAACAACACCTTGTAACTCGAAAAGCTTTCTTGTTGCGTGTATGTCAAAGTGTGTAGCCTCAAAACAGAAGGCACAGGAGAGTTTTCTGTCGAAAGAATATTGTAGAATACCACGTTATAAGGAAATACAATTTTGCAGAGTAAAGACAAATATGTATGTATTGGAAACACTTTATGAGAAGAAATAATGCATCGTACAAAATTAGCTTGTATCTCCAAAACTACACGTTGTAACTCGAAAAGAATTGTTGTGGCGTGTACGTCTTAACGTATAGTCTCAAAGAGAGCCCAAATGAGTATTTTCTTTCGTCAAAATTTTCAGAAAATCACGTTTTAAGGAAATCCCGCATCATACGAAATTATCTTGTTTTTCCTAAACAACACGTTGTAACTCGAAAAGCTTTCTTGTTGCGTGTATGTCTAAGTGTGTAGCCCCAAAACAGAAGGCACAGGAGAGTTTTCTCTCGAAAGAATATTGTAGAATACCACGTTATATGGAAATACAATTTTGCAGAGTAAAGACAAATATGTACGTATTGGAAACACTTTACTAGAAGAAATAACGCTTCGTACAAAATTAGCTTGTATCTCCAAAACTACACGCTGTAACTCGAAAAGAATTGTTGTGGCGTGTACGTCTTAACAAGTAGCATCAAAAGAGAACCCAAAGGAGAATTTTCTTTCTTCAAAATTTTTCAGAAAATCACGTTTTAAGGAAATCCCGCATCGTGCGAAATTATCTTGTTTTTCCTAAACAACACGTTGTAACTTGAAAAGCTTTCGTGTTGCGTGTATGTCTAAGTGTGTAGCCTCAAAAGAGAAGGCACAGGAGAGTTTTCTGTCGAAAGAATATGTAAGAATACCACTTCATAAGGAAATACAGTTTTGCAGAGTAAAGACAAATATGTACGTATTGGAAACTCTTTATGAGTAGAAATAACGCAAAGTACAAAATTAGCTTGTATCTCCAAAACTACACGTTGTAACTCGAAAAGAATTGGTGTGGCGTGTAGTCTCAAAAGAGAGCCCAAAGTTGTATTTTCTTTCCTCAAAATTTTTCAGAAAATCACGTTTTAAGGAAATCCCGCATCATGCGAAATTATCTTGTTTTTCCTAAACAACACCTTGTAACTCGAAAAGCTTTCGTGTTGCGTGTATGTCAAAGTGTGTAGCCTCAAAACAGAAGGCACAGGAGAGTTTTCTGTCGAAAGAATATTGTAGAATACCACGTTATAAGGAAATACAATTTTGCAGAGTAAAGACAAATATGTATGTATTGGAAACACTTTATGAGAAGAAATAATGCATCGTACAAAATTAGCTTGTATCTCCAAAACTACACGTTGTAACTCGAAAAGAATTGTTGTGGCGTGTACGTCTTAACGTATAGTCTCAAAGAGAGCCCAAATGAGTATTTTCTTTCGTCAAAATTTTCAGAAAATCACGTTTTAAGGAAATCCCGCATCATACGAAATTATCTTGTTTTTCCTAAACAACACGTTGTAACTCGAAAAGCTTTCTTGTTGCGTGTATGTCTAAGTGTGTAGCCCCAAAACAGAAGGCACAGGAGAGTTTTCTCTCGAAAGAATATTGTAGAATACCACGTTATATGGAAATACAATTTTGCAGAGTAAAGACAAATATGTACGTATTGGAAACACTTTACTAGAAGAAATAACGCTTCGTACAAAATTAGCTTGTATCTCCAAAACTACACGCTGTAACTCGAAAAGAATTGTTGTGGCGTGTACGTCTTAACAAGTAGCATCAAAAGAGAACCCAAAGGAGAATTTTCTTTCTTCAAAATTTTTCAGAAAATCACGTTTTAAGGAAATCCCGCATCGTGCGAAATTATCTTGTTTTTCCTAAACAACACGTTGTAACTCGAAAAGATTTGGTGTGGCGTGTACGTTGAAACGTGTAGCCTCAAAAGAGAATCCACAGGAGAATTTTCTTTCGTCAAAATTTGTCAGAAAACCACATTTTAAGGAAATCCTGCATATTGCGAAATTATCTTGTTTTTCCTAAATAACAGGTTTTAACTCGAAAAGCTTTGGTGTTCCGTGTATGTCTAAACGTGTGGCCTCAAAGAAAACGCACAGGAGAGTTTTCTCTCGAAAGAATATATAAGAATACCACATTATAAGGAAATACAGTGTTGCAGAGTAAAGACAAATACGTACGTATTGGAAACACTTTAAGAGAAGAAGTAACACATCGTACCAAATTAGCTTGTATCTCCTAAACAACACTATGTAACTCAAAATGATTTGGTGTGGCGTGTACGTCTAAACATGTAGCCTCAAAAGAGAACACACAGGAGAATATTTTTGGTCAAAATTTGTCAGAAAACCACGTATTAAGGAAATCCCGCATCGTGCGAAATTATCTTGTTTTTCCTAAACAACACGTTGTGACTCGAAAAGCTTTGGTGCTGCGTGTGTGTCTAAGTGTGTAGCCTCAAAGGAGAACGCACAGGAGAGTTTTCTCTCGAAAGAATATGTAAGAATACCACGTTATAAGGAAATACAGTGTTGCAGAGTAAAGACAAATAGGTACTTATTGGAAACACTTTAAGAGAAGAAATAATGTATCGTACAAAATTAGCTTATATCTCCTAAACAACACGTTGTAACTCGAAAAGATTTGGTGTGGCGTGTACGTCTAAACGTGTAGCCTCAAAAGGGAACCCACAGGAGAATTTTCTTTCGTCAAAATTTCTAAGAAAACCACGTTTTAAGGAAAACCCGCATCATGCGAAATTATCTTGTTTTTCCTAAACAACACGTTGTAACTCGAAAAGCATTGGTGTTTCGTGTATGTCTAAGCATGTAGCCTCAAAAGAGAACGCACAGGAGAGTTTTCTCTCCAAAGAATATGTAAGAATACCACGTTATTTGGAAATATAGTGTTGCAGAGTAAAGACCAATATGTATATATTGGAAACACTTTATGAGAAGAAATAACACATGGTAAAAAATTAGCTTGTATCTCCTAAACAACACGTTGTAACTCGAAATAGTTTGGTTTGGTGTTTACATCTAAACGTGTAGCCTCAAAAGAGAACCCACAGGAGAATTTTCTTTCGTCAAAATTTTTTCAGAAAACCACGTTTTTAGGAAATCCCGCATCATGCTAAATTATCTTGTTTTTCCTAAACAACACGTTGTAACTCGAAAAGCTTTGGGGTTGCATGTATGTCTAAACGTGTGGCCTCTAAACAGAATGCACAGGAGAGTTTTCTCTCGAAAGAATATGTAAGAATACCACGTTATAAGTAAATACAGTGTTGCAGATTAAAATCAAATACGTACGTATTAGAAACACTTTACGAGAAGAAATAACGCATCGTACAATATTAGCTTTTATCTCCAAAACTACACGTTGTAACTCGAAAAGATTTGGTGTGGCATGTACGTCTAAACGTGTAGCCTCAAAAGAGAACCCACAGGAGAATTTTCTTTCGTCAAAATTTTTCAGAAAACCACGTTTTAAGGAAATCCCACATCGTGCGTAATTATTTTGTTTTTCCAAAACAACACGTTGTAACTCGAAAAGCTTTCGTGTTGCGTTTATGTCTAAGTGTGTAGCCCCAAAACAGAAGGCACAGGAGAGTTTTCTCTCGAAAGAATATTGTAGAATACCACGTTATAAGGAAATACAATTTTGCAGAGTAAAGACAAATACGTACGTATTGGAAACACTTGAAGAGAAGAAATAAGGCTTCGTACAAAATTAGCTTGTATCTCCAAAACTACACGTTGTAACTCGAAAAGAATTGTTGTGGCGTGTACGTCTTAACATGTAGCATCAAAAGAGAACCCAAAGGAGAATTTTCTTTCTTCAAAATTTTTCAGAAAATCACGTTTTAAGGAAATCCCGAATCGTGCGAAATTATCTTGTTTTTCCTAAACAACACGTTGTAACTCGAAAAGCTTTCGTGTTGCGTGTATGTCTAAGTGTGTAGCCTCAAAAGAGAAGGCACAGGAGAGTTTTCTGTCGAAAGAATATATAAGAATACCACTTCATAAGGAAATACAGTTTTGCAGAGTAAAGACATATACGTACGTATTGGAAACTCTTTATGAGAAGAAATAACGCACAGTACAAAATTAGCTTGTATCTCCAAAACTACACGTTGTAACTCGAAAAGTATTGGTGTGGCGTGTACGTCTTAACGTGTAGTCTCAAAAGAGAGCCCAAAGTTGAATTTTCTTTCGTCAAAATTTTTCAGAAAATCACGTTTTAAGGAAATCCCGCATCATGCGAAATTATCTTGTTTTTCCTAAACAACACCTTGTAACTCGAAAAGCTTTCGTGTTGCGTGTATGTCAAAGTGTGTAGCCTCAAAACAGAAGGCACAGGAGAGTTTTCTGTCGAATGAATATTGTAGAATACCACGTTATAAGGAAATACAATTTTGCAGAGTAAAGACAAATATGTACGTATTGGAAACACTTTACGAGAAGAAATAATGTATCGTACAAAATTAGCTTGTATCTCCAAAACTACACGTTGTAACTCGAAAAGAATTGTTGTGGCGTGTACGTCTTAACATGTAGCATCAAAAGAGAACCCAAAGGAGAATTTTCTTTCGTCAACATTTTTCAGAAAATCACGTTTTTAGGAAATCCCACATCGTGCAAAATTATCTTGTTTTTCCTAAACAACACGTTGTAACTCTTAATGCTTTCGTGTTGCGTGTATGTCTAAGTGTGTAGCTTCAAAAGAGAAGGCACAGGAGTGTTTTCTCTCGAAAGAATATGTAAGAATACCACTTCATAAGGAAATACAGTTTTGTAGAGTAAAGACATATACGTACGTATTGGAAACTCTTTACTAGAAGAAATAATGCATCGTACAAAATTAGCTTGTATCTCCAAAACTACACATTGTAACTCGAAAAGAATTGTTGTGGCGTGTACGTCTTAACATGTAGCATCAAAAGAGAACCCAAAGGAGAATTTTCTTTCGTCAACATTTTTCAGAAAATCACGTTTTAAGGAAATCCTACATCGTGCAAAATTATCTTGTTTTTCCTAAACAACACGTTGTAACTCTTAATGCTTTCGTGTTGCGTGTATGTCTAAGTGTGTAGCTTCAAAAGAGAAGGCACAGGAGTGTTTTCTCTCGAAAGAATATGTAAGAATACCACTTCATAAGGAAATACAGTTTTGTAGAGTAAAGACATATACGTACGTATTGGAAACTCTTTACTAGAAGAAATAACGCATAGTACCAAATTAGCTTGTATCTCCAAAACTACACGTTGTAACTCCAAAAGATTTGGTGTGGCGTGAACGTCTAAACGTGTAGCCTCAAAAGAGAAACCACAGGAGAATTTTCGTTCGTCAAAATTTTTCAGAAAACCACGTTTTAAGGAAATCCCGCATCGTGCGAATTATTTTGTTTTTCCAAAACAACACGTTGTAACTCGAAAAGCTTTGGTGTTGCGTGTATGTCTAAGCGTGTAGCCTCAAAAGAGAACGCACAGGAGAGGTTTCTCTCGAAAGAATATTTAAGAATACCACGTTATATGGAAATACAGTGTTGCAGAGTAAAGACAAATATGTACATATTGGAAACACTTTACAAGACGAAATAATGCATGGTACAAAATTAGCCTGTATCTCCTAAACAACATGTTGTGACTCAAAAGGATTTGATGTGGTGATTACATCTAAACATGTAGCCTCAAAACAGAACCCACAGGAGTAATTTCTTTCGTCAATTTTTTTTTCAGAAAACCACGTTTTAAGGAAATCCATCATCGAGCGAAATTATTTTGTTTTTCCTAAACAACACGTTGTAACTCGAAAAGCTTTGGTGTTGCGTGTATGTCTAAGCGTGTAGACTCAAAAGAGAATTACAGTAGAGTATTCTCTCGAACGAATATGTAAGAATACCACGTTATAAGGAAATACAGTGTTGCAGAGTAAAGACAGATACATACGTATTGGAAACACTTTACGAGAAGGAATAATACATCGTACAAAATTAGCTTGTATTTCCTAAACAACACGTTTTAACTCGAAAAGATTTGGTGTGGCGTGTACGTTGAAACGTGTAGCCTCAAAAGAGAACCCACAGGAGAATTTTCTTTCGTCAATATTTGTCAGAAAACCACATTTTAAGGAAATCCCGCATATTGCGAAATTATCTTGTTTTTCCTAAACAACAGGTTTTAACTCGAAAAGCTTTGGTGTCCCGTATATGTCTAAACGTGTGGCCTCAAAGAGAACGCACAGGAGAGTTTTCTCTCGAAAGAATATATAAGAATACCACATTATAAGGAAATACAGTGTTGCAGAGTAAAGACAAATACTTACGTATTGGAAACACTTTAGGAGAAGAAGTAATGCATCGTACAAAATTAGCTTGTATCTCCTAAACAACACTTTGTAACTCAAAATGATTTGGTGTGGCGTGTACGTCTAAACATGTAGCCTCAAAAGAGAACCCACAGGAGAATTTTTTTGGTCAAAATTTGTCAGAAAACCACGTATTAAGGAAATCCCGCATCATGCGAAATTATCTTGTTTTTCCTAAACAACACGTTGTGACTCGAAAAGCTTTGGTGCTGCGTGTATGTCTAAGCGTGTAGCCTCAAAGGAGAACGCACAGGAGAGTTTTCTCTCGAAAGAATATGTAAGAATACCACGTTATAAGGAAATACAGTGTTGGAGAGTAAAGACAAATAGGTACTTATTGGAAACACTTTAAGAGAAGAAATAATGTATCATACAAAATTAGCTTATATCTCCTAAACAACACGTTGTAACTCGAAAAGATTTGGTGTGGCGTGTACGTCTAAACGTGTAGCCTCAACAGGGAACCCACAGGAGAATTTTCTTTCGTCAAAATTTCTCAGAAAACCACGTTTTAAGGAAAACCCGCATTGTGCGAAATTATCTTGTTTTTCCTAAACAACACGTTGTAACACGAAAAGCATTGGTGTTTCGTGTATGTCTAAGCGTGTAGCCTCAAAAGAGAACGAACAGGAGAGTTTTCTCTCCAAAGAATATGTAAGAATACCACGTTATTTGGAAATATAGTGTTGCAGAGTAAAGACCAATATGTATATATTGGAAACACTTTATGAGAAGAAATAACACATGGTAAAAAATTAGCTTGTATCTCCTAAACAACACGTTGTAACTCGAAATGGTTTGGTTTGGTGTTTACATCTAAACGTGTAGCCTCAAAAGAGAACCCACAGGAGAATTTTCTTTCGTCAAAATTTTTTCAGAAAACCACGTTTTAAGGAAATCCCGCATCATGCTAAATTATCTTGTTTTTCCTAAACAACACGTTGTAACTCGAAAAGCTTTGGGGTTGCATGTATGTCTAAACGTGTGGCCTCTAAACAGAACGCACAGGAGAGTTTTCTCTCGAAAGAATATGTAAGAATACCACGTTATAAGTAAATACAGTGTTGCAGATTAAAGACAAATACGTACGTATTAGAAACACTTTATGAGAAGAAATAACGCATCGTACAATATTAGCTTGTATCTCCAAAACTACACGTTGTAACTCGAAAAGATTTGTTGTGGCGTGTACGTCTAAACGTGTAGCCTCAAAAGAGAACCCACAGGAGAATTTTCTTTCGTCAAAATTTTTCAGAAAACCACGTTTTAAGGAAATCCCGCATCGTGCGTAATTATTTTGTTTTTCCAAAACAACACGTTGTAACTCGAAAAGCTTTGGTGTTGCGTGTATGTCTAAGCATGTAGCCTCAAAAGAGAACGCACAGGAGAGGTTTCTCTCGAAAGAATATGTAAGAATACCACGTTATATGGAAATACAGTGTTGCAGAGTAAAGACAAATATGTACGTATTGGAAACACTTTACGAGAAGAAATAACGCATGGTACAAAATTAGCTTGTATCTCCTAAACAACACGTTGTGACTCAAAAGGTTTTGATGTGGTGATTACATCTAAACGTGTAGCCTCAAAAGAGAACCCACAGGAGTATTTTCTTTCGTCAAAATTTTTTCAGAAAACCACGTTTTAAGGAAATCCAGCATCGTGCAAAATTATTTTGTTTTTCCTAAACAACACGTTGTAACTCGAAATGCTTTGGTGTTGCGTGTATGTCTAAGCGTGTAGCCTCAAAAGAGAACGCACAGTAGAGTATTCTCTCGAAAGAATATGTAAGAATACCACGTTATAAGGAAATACAGTGTTGCAGAGTAAAGACAGATACATACCTACTGGAAACACTTTATGAGAAGGAATAATACATCGTACAAAATTAGCTTGTATTTCCTAAACAACATGTTGTAACTCGAAGAGATTTGGTGTGGCGTGTACGTTGAAACGTGTAGCCTGAAAAGAGAACGCACAGGAGAATTTTCTTTCGTCAAAATTTGTCAGAAAACCACGTTTTAAGGAAATCCCGCATCGTGCGAAATTATCTTGTTTTTCCTAAACAACAAGTTTTAACTCGAAAAGCTTTGGTGTTGCGTGTAGGTCTAAACGTGTGGCCTCAAAGAGAACGCACAGGAGAGTTTTCTCTCGAAAGAATATATAAGAATACCACGTTATAAGGAAATACAATGTTGCAGAGTAAAGACAAATACATACGTATTGGAAACACTTTAGGAGAAGAAATAACGCATCCTACAAAATTAGCTTGTATCTCCTAAACAACACGTTGTAACTCGAAAAAATTTGGTGTGGCGTGTACTTCTAATCGTGTAGCCTCAAAAGAGAACCCACAGGAGAATTTTCTTTGGTCAAAATTTGTCAGAAAACCACGTATTAAGGAAATCTCACATCGTGCGAAATTATCTTGTTTTTCCTAAACAACACGTTGTGACTCGAAAAGCGTTGGTGCTGCGTGTATGTCTAAGCGTGTAGCCTCAAAAGAGAACGCACAGGAGAGTTTTCACTAGAAAGAATATGTAAGAATACCACGTTATAAGGAAATACAGTGTTGCAGAGTAAAGACAGATACATACATATTTGAAACACTTTACAAGAACAAATAATGCATTGTACAAAATTAGCTTTTATTTCCTAAAAAGCAAGTTGTAACTCGAAAAGATTTGGTGTGGCGTGTATGTCTAAACGTGTATCCTCTAAAAAGAATACACGAGAGAATTTTCTTTGGTCAAAATTTGTCAGAAAACTACATTTTAAGGAAATCCCGCATCGTGCGAAATTATCTTGTTTTTCCTAATCAACAAGTTGTAACTCGAAAAGCTTTGGTGTAGCGTGTATGTCTAAGCGTGTAGCCTCAAAAGAGAACGCACAGGAGAGTTTTCTCTCGAAAGAATATGTAACAATACCAAGTTATCAGGAAATACAGTGTTGCAGAATAAAGACAAATACATATGTATTGGAAACACTTTACAAGACGAAATATCGCATCGTATAAAATTAACTTGTTTCTCCTAAACAACACGTCGTAACTCGAAAAGATTTGGTGTGGCGTGTACATCTAAACGTGTAGCCTTATAAGAGAACCCACAAGAGAATTTTCTTTGGTCAAAATTTGTCAGTAAACCACGTTTTAAGGAAATCCCACATCGTGAGAAATTATCTTGTTTTTCCTAAACAACACGTTGTAACTCGAAAAGCTTTAGTATTGGGTGTATGTCTAAGAATGTAGCCTCAAAAGAGAACGCACAGGAGAGTTTTCTCTCGAAAGAATATGTAAGAATACTACGTTATATGGAAAAACAGTGTTGCAGAGTAAAGACAAATATGTACGTATTGGAAACACTTTACGAGAAGAAATAACGCATAGTAAAAAATTAGCTTGTATCTCCTAAACAACACGTTGCAACTCGAAAGGATTTGGTGTGGTGTTTACATCTAAAGGTGTAGCCTCAAAAGAGAACCCACAGTAGAATTTTATTTCGTCAAAATTTTTTCAGAAAACCACATTTTAAGGAAATCGCGCATCGTGCGAAATTATCTTGATTTTCCTAAACAACACGTTGTAACTCGAAAAGCTTTGGTGTTGCATGTATGTCTAAGCATGTAGCCTCAAAGGAGAATGCACAGGAGAGTATTCTCTCGAAAGAATATGTAAGAATACCACGTTATAAGGACATACAGTGTTGCAGAGTAAAGACACATACATATTGGAAACACTTTACAAGAAGGAATAATACATCGTACAAAATTAGCTTATATTTCCTAAACAACACGTTGTAACGCGAAAAGATTTTGTGTGGCGTGTAAGTTGAAATGTGTAGCCTCAAAAGAGAACCCACAGGAGAATTATTTTTCGTCAAAATATGTCAGAAAACCACGTTTTAAGGAAATCCCGCATCGTGCAAAATTATCTTGTTTTTCCTAAACAACACATTGTAACTCGAAAAGCTTTGTTGTTGCTTGTATGTCTAAGCGTGTAGCCTCAAAATAGAATGCACAGGAGAGTTTTCTCTCGAAAGAATATGTAAGAATACCACGTTATAAGGAAATACTGTGTTGCAGAATAAAGACAAATACGTATGTATTGGAAACACTTTACAAGAAGAAATAACGCATCATACAAAATTAAATTGTATCTCCTAAAAAAACCTCGTAACTCGAAAAGATTTGGTGTGGCGTGTACGTCTAAACGTGTAGCCTCGAAAGAGAACCCACAGGAGAATTTTCTTTCATCTTAATTTGTCAGAATACCTCGTTTTAAGGAAATCCCGCATCGTGCTAAATTATTTTGTTTTTCCTAAACAACACGTTGTAACTCGAAAAGCTTTGGTGTTGCCTGTAGGTCTAAACGTGTGGCCTCAAAAGAGAATGCACAGGAGAGTTTTCTCTCGTAAGAATATGTAAGAATACCACGTTATAATGAAATACAGTGTTGCAGATTAAAGAAAAATACGTACCTATTGGAAACTCTTTACAAGAACAAATAACGCATCTTACAAAATTAGCTTGTATCTCCTAAACAACACGTTGTAACTCGAAAGATTTGGTGTGGCGTGTACATCTAAACGTGTAGCCTCAAAAAAGAACCCACAGGAGAATTTTCTTTCGTCAAATGTGTCAGAAAACCACGTTTTAAGGAAATCCCGCATTGTGCGAAATTATCTTGTTTTTTCCTAAGCAACACGTTGTAACTCGAAAAGCTTTGGTGCTGCGTGTATGTCTAAGCGTGTAGCCTCAAAAGAGAACGCACAGTAGAGTTTTCTCTCGAAAGAATATGTAAGAATACCACGTTATATGGAAATACAGTGTTGCAGAATAAAGACAAATATGTACGTATTGGAAACACTTTACGAGAAGATATAACGCATGGTAAAAAATTAGCTTCTATCTCCTAAACAACACGTTGTAACTCGAAAGGTTTTGGTGTGGCGTTTACATCTAAACATGTCGCCTCAAATGAGAACCCACAGGAGAATTTTCTTACGTCAAAATTTGTCAGAAAACCACATTTTAAGGAAATCCTGCATCATGCGAAATTATCCTGTTTTTCCTAATCAACACGTTGTAACTCGAAAAGCTTTGGTGTTGCGTGTATGTCTAAGCGTGTAGCCTCCAAAGAGAACACACAGGATAGTTTTCTCTCGGGAGAATATGTAAGAATACCACGTTATAAGGAAATACAGTGTTGCAGAGTATAGTCAAATATGTACTTATTGGAAACACTTTACAAGAAGAAATAACGCATCATGCAAAATTAGCTTGTATCTCCTAAACAACACGTTGTAACTCGAAAAGATTTGGTGTGGCATGTACGTCTAAACGTGTAGCCTCAAAAGAGAACCCACAGGACAATTTTCTTTCGTCAACATTTGTCAGAAAACCACGTTTTAAGGAAATCCCACATCGTGAGAAATTATCTTGTTCTTCCTAAACAACACGTTGTAACTCGAAAAGCTTTGCTGTTGCATGTATGTCCAAGCGTGTAGCCTCAAATGAGAACGCACAGGAGAGTTTTCTCTCGAAAAATATGTAAGAATTCCACGTTATAAGGAAATACAGTTTTGCAGAGTAAAGACAAATACTTATTTATTGGAAAAACTTTATGAGAAGAAATAACGCATCGTACAAAATTAGCTTGTATCTCCTAAACAACACGTTGTAACTTAAAAAGATTTGGTGTGGCCTGTACATCTAAACGTGTAGTCTCAAAAGAGAACCCATAGGAGAATTTTCTTTGGTCAAAATTTGTCAGAAAACCACGTATTAAGGAAGTCCCTCATCGTGAGAAATTATCTTGTTTTTCCTAAACAACACGTTGTAACGCGAAAAGCTTTGGTGTTGCTTGTATATCTAAGCGTGCAGCCTCAAAAGAGAACGCACAGGAGAGTTTTCTCTCGAAAGGATATGTAAGAATACCACATTATAAGGAAATACTGTGTTGTAGAGTAAAGACAAATATGTATGTATTGGAAACCCATAAAATTTAAGAGATGAAATAAAGCATCGTACAAAATTAGCTTGTATCTCCTAAACAACACGTTGTAACTCGAAAGGATTTGGTGTGGCGTGTACGTCTAAACATGTAGCCTCAAAGTAGAACCCACAGGAGAATTTTTGTTCGTTAAAATTTGTCAGAAATCCATGTTTTAAGGAAATCACTCATCGTGCAAAATTATCTTTTTTTTTTCCTAAACAACACGTTGTAACTCGAAAAGCTTTGATGTTGCGTGTATGTCTAAGCGTGTAGCCTCAAAAGAGAACGCACAGGAGAGTTTTCTCTCGAAAGAACATGTAAGAATACCAGATTATAAGGAAATACAGTTTTGCAGATTAAAGACAAATACGTATGTATTTGAAACACTCTATGAGAAGAAATAAAGCATTGCAAAAAAATTAGTTTGTATCTCCTAAACAACATGTTGTAACTCGAAAAGATTTGGTGTGGCATGTACTTCTAAATGTGTAGCCTCAAAAGAGAACACACAGGAGAATTTTCTTTCGTCAAAATTTGTCAGAAAACCACTTATTAAGGAAATCCCGCATCGTGCAAAACTATCTTGTTTTTCCTAAACAACACATTGTAACTCGAAAATCTTTGGTGTTGCGTGTATGTCTAAGCATGTAGCCTAAAAAAGAATGCACAGGAGAGATTTCTCTCGAACGAGTATGTAAGAATACCACGTTATAAGGAAATACTTTGTGGCAAATTAAAGATAAATATGTTCCTTTTGGACACACTTAAACTTTACAAGAAGATATAAAGCATCGTAAAAAATTAGCATGTATCTCCTAAACAACACGTTGTAACTCGAAAACATTTGGTGTGGCGTGTACGTCTAAACGTTTAGCCTCAAATGAAAACCCACAGGAGAATTTTCTTTCATCAAAAGTGTCAGAAAACCACGTTTTAAGGAATTCCCGCATCGTGCGAAATTATCTTGTTTTTCCTAAACAACACGTTCTAACTCGAAATGCTTTGGTGTGGCGTGTATGTCTAAGCGTGTAGCCTCAAAAGAGAATGCACAGGAGAGTTTTCTCTCGAAAGAATATGTACGGATACCATGTTATAAGGAAATACAGTGTTGTAGAGTAAAGACAAATACGTACGTATTGGAAACACTTTAGGAGAAGAAATAACGCATCGTACAAAATTAGCTTGTTTCTCCTAAACAACACGTTGTAACTCGAAAATATTTGGTGTGGCGTGTACGTCTAAACATGTAGCCTCAAAAGAGAACCAACAGGAGAATTTTCTTTCGTCAAAATTTGTCAGAAAACCACGTTTTAAGGAAATCCCGCATTGTGTGCAATTATCTTGTTTTTCATAAACAAAACATTGTAACTCGAAAAGCTTTGGTGTTGGGTGTATGTGTAAGCGTGTAGCCTCAAAAGAGAATGCACAGGAGAGTTTTCTCTCGAAAGAATATGTAAGAATACCACGTTATAAGGAAATATATTGCTGCAGATTAAAGACAAATACTTACGTATTGGAAATATATTATGAGAAGAAATAACGCTTGGTACAAAATTTGCTTGTATCTCCTAAACAACACGTGGTAACTCAAAAAGATTTGGTGTGCCGTGTGCGTCTAAATGTGTAGCCTCAAAAGAGAACCCACAGGAGAATTTTCTTACGTCAAAATTTGTCAGAAATCCACATTTTAAGTAAATCGCTCATCGTGCGAAATTATCTTGTTTTTCCTAATCAACACATTGTAACTCGAAAAGCTTTGGTGTTGCGTGTATGTCTAAGCGTGTAGCCTCCAAAGAGAACGCACAGGATAGTTTTCTCTCGAAAGAATATGTAAGAATACCACGTTATAAGGAAATACAGTGTTGCAGAGTATAGACAAATATGTACTTATTGGAAACACTTTAAGAGAAGAAATAACGCATCATGCAAAATTAGCTTGTATCTTCTAAACAACACGTTGGAACTCGAAAAGATTTGGTGTGGCGTGTACGACTAAACGTGTAGCCTCAAAGGAGAACCCACAGGAGAGTTTTCTTTCGTCAAAATTTGTCAGAAAACCACGTTTTAAGGAAATCATGCATCGTGCGAAATTATCTTGTTTTTCCTAAACAACATGTTGTAACTCGAAAAGCTTTGGTGTTGCGTATATGTCTAAGCGTGTAGCCTCAAAAGAGAATGCACAGGAGAGTTTTCTCCCGAAAGAATGTGTAGGAATACCACGTTATAAGTAAATACAGTGTTGCAGAGTAAAGACAAATACATACTTATTGGAAACACTTAAACTTT
Source organism: Apodemus sylvaticus (assembly GCF_947179515.1). Lineage (NCBI taxonomy): Eukaryota > Metazoa > Chordata > Mammalia > Rodentia > Muridae > Apodemus > Apodemus sylvaticus. The sequence goes on from NC_067490.1 coordinate 68,757,400, forward strand.
ACGAGAAGAAATAAAACATAGTACAAAATTAGCTTGTATATCCTAAACAACACGTTATAACTCGAAAGGATTTGGTGTGGCGTGTACGTCTAAACGTGTAGCCTCAAAAGAGAACCCACAGGAGAATTTTCTTTAGTCAAAATTTGTCAGAAAACCACGTTTTAAGGAAATCCCGCATCATGCGAAATTATCTTGTTTTTCCTAAACAACAGGTTGTAACTCGAAATGTTTGGTGTTGCGTGAATGTCTAAGCGGGTAGCCTCCAAAGAGAATGCACAGGAGAGTTTTCTCTCGAAAGAATATGTAAGAATACCACATTATAAGGAAATATAGTGTTGCAGAATAAAGGCAAATACATATGTATTGGAAACACTTAAACTTTACGAGAAGAAATAACGCATCGTAAAAAAATTAACTTGTATCTCCTAAACAACAAGTTGTAACTCAAAAAGATTTGGTGTTGCGTGTACGTCTAAACTTGTAGCCTCAAAAGAGAACCCACAGGAGAATATTCTTTCGTCAAAATTTGTCAGAAAACCACGTTTTAAGGAAATCCCGCATCGTGAGTAATTACCTTGTTCTTCCTAAACAACACGTTGTAACTCGAAACTCTTTGCTGTTGCTTGTATGTCTAAGCATGTAGCCTCAAATGAGAATGCACAGGAGAGTTTTCTCTCGAAAAAATATGTAAGAATACCATGTTATAAGGAAATACAGTGTTGCTGAGTAAAGACAAATACTTACTTATTGGAAAAACTTTACGAGAAGAAATAACGCATCGTACAAAATTAGCTTGTATCTCCTAACCAACACGTTGTAACTTAAAAAGATTTGGTGTGGCCTGTACGTCTTAACGTGTAGTCTCAAAAGAGAACACATAGGAGAATTTTCTTTGGTCAAAATTTGTCAGAAAACCACGTATTAAGGAAATCCCTCATCGTGCAAAATTATGTTGTTTTTCCTAAACAAGACGTTGTAACGCGAAAAGCTTTGGTGTTGCGTATATGTCTAAGCATGTAGCCTCAAAAGAGGACGCACAGGAGAGTTTTCTCTCGAAAGAAGATATAAGAATACCACGTTATAAGGAAATACACTGTTGCAGACTAAAGGCAAATACGTACGTATTGGAAACACTTTAGAGAAGAAATAACACATCGTACAAAATTAGCTTCTATCTCCTAAACAACACGTTGTAATTCGAAAAGATTGGGTGTGGCATGTACGTCTAAACATGTAGCCTCAAAAGAGAACCCACAGGAGAATTGTTTTTCGTTAAAATTTGTCAGAAAACCATGTTTTAAGGAAATCACTCATCGTGCGAATTTATCTTGTTTTTCCTAAACAACATGTTGTAACTCGAAAAGCTTTGATGTTGCGTGTATGTCTAAGCGTGTAGCCTCAAAAGAGAACGCACAGGAGAGTTTTCTCTCGAAGGAACATGTAAGAATACAACATTATAAGGAAATACAGTTTTGCAGAGTAAAGACAAATACGTATGTATTTGAAATACTTTATGAGAAGAAATAACACATCGTAAAAAATTAGTTTGTATCTCCTAAACAACACGTTAACTCGAAAAGATTTGGTGTGGTGTGTACATCTAAACGTGTAGCCTCAAAAGAGAACACACAGGAGAATTTCTTTCGTCAAAATTTGTCAGAAAACCACTTATTAAGGAAATCCCGCATCGTGCGAAACTATCTTGTTTTTCCTAAACAACACATTGTAACTCGAAAATCTTTGGTTTGCGTGTATGTCTAAGCATGTAGCCTCAAAAGAGAACTAAAAGGAGAGATTTCTCTCGAACGAGTATGTAAGAATACCACGTTATAAGGAAATACATTGTGGCAAATTAAAGATACATACGTACCTTTTGGAAACACTTAAACTTTACGAGAAGATATAAAGTATCATAAAAAATTAGCTTGTATCTCCTAAACAACACGTTGTAACTCGAAAAGATTTGGTATGGCGTGTACGTCTCAACGTGTAGCCGCAAATGAAAACCCTCAGAAGAATTTTCTTTCGTCAAAATTTGTCAGAAAACCACGTTTTAAGGAATTCCCGCATCCTTCGAAATTATCTTCTTTTTCGTAAACAACACGTTCTAACTCGAAATGCTTTGGTGTTGCGTGTATGTCTAAGCGTGTATCCTCAAAAGAGAATGCACAGGAGAGTTTTCTCTCGAAAGAATATGTACGAATACCATGTTATAAGGAAATAAACTGTTGTAGAGTAAAGACAAATACGTACATATTGGAAACACTTTAGGAGAAGAAATAACGCATCGTACAAAATTAGCTTGTATATCCTAAACAACACGTTGTAACTCGAAAAGATTTGGTGTGGCGTGTACCTCTAAACTTGTAGCCTCAAAAGAGAACTCACAGGAGAATTTTCTTTAGTCAAATTTTTTCAGAAAACCACGTTTTAAGGAAATCCTGCATCGTGCGCAATTATCTTGTTTTTCATAAACAAAACATTGTAACTCGAAAAGTTTTGGTGTTGGGTGTATGTCTAAGCGTGTAGCCTCAAAAGAGAATGCACAGGAGAGTTTTCTCTCGAAAGAATATGTAAGAATACCACGTTATAAGGAAATATATTGCTGCAGAGTAAAGACAAATACATACGTATTGGAAACATATTATGAGAAGAAATAACGCATGGTACAAAATTATCTTGTATCTCCTAAACAACACGAGGTAACTCAAAAAGATTTGGTGTGGCGTGTAGTCTAAATGTGTAGCCTCAAAAGAGAACCCACAGGAGAATTTTCTTACGTCAAAATTTGTCAAAAAATCACGTTTTAAGGAAATACTGCATCGTGCGAAATTATCTTGTTTTTCCTAATCAACACGTTGTAACTCAAAAAGCTTTGGTGTTGCGTGTATGTCTAAGCATGTAGCCTCCAAAGAGAACGCACAGGATAGTTTTCTCTCGAAAGAATATGTAAGAATACCACGTTATAAGGAAATACAGTGTTGCAGAGTAAAGACAAATATGTATGTATTGGAAACCCTTAAACTTTACGAGATGAAATAAAGCATCGTACAAAATTAGCTTGTATCTCCTAAACAACACGTGGTATCTCGAAAAGATTTGGTGTGGCCTGTACGTCTAAACGTGTAGCCTCAAATGAGAACCCAAAGGACAATTTTCTTTCGTCTAAATTTGTCAGAAAACCACGTTTTAAGGAAATCCAGCATCGTGAGAAATTATCTTGTTCTTCCTAAACAACACGTTGTAACTCAAAAAGCTTTGGTGTTGGGTGTAGGTCTAAGCGTGTAGCCCCAAAAGAGAATGCACAGGAGAGTTTTCTCTCGAAAGAATATGTAAGAATACCACGTTATAAGGAAATACAGTGTGGCAGAGTAAAGACAAATACGTACGTATTGGAAACACTTTATGAGAGAAATAACGCGTCTTGCAAAATTAGCTTGTATCTCCTAAACAACACGTTGTAACTCGAAAAGATTTGGTGTGGCATGTACGTCTAAATGTGTAGCCTCAAAAGAGAACCCACAGGAGAGTTTTCTTTCGTCAAAATTTGTCAGAAAACCATGTTTTAATAAAATCCCGCATCGTGCTATATCATCTTGTTTTTCCTAAACAACACGTTGTAACTCGAAAAGCTTTTGTGTTGCGTGTATTTCTAAGCGTGTAGCCTCAAAAGAGGACGCAAAGGAGAGTTTTCTCTCGAAAGAATATGTAAGAATACCACGTTATTAGGAAATACAGTGTTGCAGAATAAAGACAAATACGCACGTATTGGAAACACCTTACGAGAAGAAATAACGCATCGCACAAAATTAGCTTGTATCTCCTAAACAACACGTTGTAACTTAAAAAGATTTGGTGTGGCCTGTACGTCTAAACGTGTAGCCTCAAAAGAGAACCCATAGGAGAATTTTCTTTGGTCATAATTTGTCAGAAAACCACGTATTAAGGAAATCCCGCATCGTGCAAAATTATCTTGATTTTCCTAAACAACACGTTGTAACTCAAAAAGGGATTTCCTTAAAACGTGGTTTTCTGTCAAATTTTGACGAAACAAAATTATTTTGTGGGTTCTCTTTTGAGGCTACACGTTTAGACGTACACACCACACCAAAACTAATTTTGTACGATGCCTTATTTCTTCTTGTAAAGTTTAAGTGTTTCAAATAAGTACGTATTTGTCTTTACACTGCAACACTGTATTTCCTTATAACATGGTATTCTTACATATTCTTTCGAGAGAAAACTCTCCTGTGCGTTCTTTTCGAGTTACAACATGTTGTTTAGGACATACAAGCTAATTTTGCAAGATGCGTTATTTCTCTCATAAAGTGTTTCCAATAAGTACGTATTTGTCTTTGCTCTGCAACACTGTATTTCCTTATAACGTGGTATTCTTACATATTCTTTAGAGAGTAAATTCTCCTGTGCATTCTCTTTTGAGGCTACATGCTTTGACATACACGTAACACCAAAGCTTTTCGAGTTACAATGTGTTGTTTAGGAAAAACAAGATAAATTAGCACGATGCGGGATTTCCTTAAAATGTGGTTTTCTTACAAATTGAGGAAAGAAAATACTCCTGTGGGTTCTCTTTTGAGGCTACACATTTAGCCGTACACGCCACACCAAATCTTTTCGAGTTACAACGTGTTGTTTAGGAGATACAAGCTAATTTTTTACGATGCGTTATTTCTTCTCATAAAGTTTAAGTGTTTCCATAACGTACATATTTGCCTTTACTCTGCAACACTGTATTTCCTTATTACGTGGTTTTCTTGCATATTCTTTCGATAGAAAACTCTCCTGTGCGTTCTCCTTTGAGGCTACATGCTTAGACAAACACTCAACACCAAAGCTTTTCGAGTTACACCGTGTTGTTTATGAAAAACAACATAATTTCGCACGATGCGGGATTTCCTTAAAACGTGGTTTTCTGACAAATTTTGACAAAATAAAACTCTCCTGTGGGTACTCTTTTGAGGCTACACATTTAAACGTACACGCCTCACCAAATCTTTTCGAGTTACAACGTGTTGTTTAGGACATACAAGCTAATTTGGCAAGATGCGTTATTTCTCTTATAAAGTGTTTCCAATATGTACGTATTTGTCTTTACTCTGCAACACTGTATTTCCTTATAACGTGGCATCCTTACATATTCTTTCGAGAGAAAACTCTCCTGTGCATTCTCTTTTGAGGCTGCACGCTTAGACATACACGCAACACCAAAGCTTTTCGAGGTACAACGTGTTGTTAAGAAAAACAAGATAATTTAGCACGATGCGGGATTTCCTTAAAACGTGGTTTTCTGACAAATTTTGACGAAAGAAAATTATCCTGTGGGTTCTCCTTTGAGGCTAAACGTTTAGACATACACGCCACACCAAATCTTTTTGAGTTTTATCGTGTTGTTAGGAGATACAAGCTAATTTTGTACCATGCATTATTTCTTCTCGTAAAGTGTTTCCCTTACTTACGTATTTGTCTTTACTCTGCAGCACTGTGTTTCTTTATAATGTGGTATTCTTACATATTCTTTCGAGAGAAACTTCTCCTGTGCGTTCTCCTTTGAGGCTACACGCTTAGACATACATGCAACACCAAAGCTTTTCGAGTTACAATGTGTTGTTTATGAAAAACAAGATAATTTCGCACAATGCGGGATTTCCTTAAAACGTGGTTTTCTGAAAAATTTTGAGGAAAGAAAATTCTACTGGGGATTCTCTTTGGAGGCTACATGTTTAGACATACACGGCACACCAAATGTTTTCAAGTTACAACGTGTTGTTTAGGACATACAAGCTAATTTTCCATGATGCGTTATTTCTCTCATAAAGTGTTTCCAATACATATGTATTTGTCTTTACTTTGCAACCCTGTATTTCGTTATAACGTGGTATTCTTACTTATTCATTCGAGAGAAAACTATCCTGTGCGTTCTCTTTTGAGGCTATACGCTTAGATATACATACAACACATAAGCTTTTCGAGTTACAACATGTTGTTTAGAAAGAACAAGATAATTTCTCACAATGCAGGATTTCCTTAAAACTTGGTTTTCTGACAAATTTTGAAGAAAGAAAATTGTCCTGTGGGTTCTCTTTTGAGGCTACACGTTTAGACGTACAGACCACACCAAATCCTTTTGAGTAACAACGTGTTGTTTAGGAGTTACAAGCTAATTTTGTACGATGCTTTATTTCATCTCGTAAAGTTTAAGGGTTTCCAATATGTACATTTTTGTCTTTACTCAGCAACACTGTACTTCCTTATAAAGTGGTATTCTTACCAATTCTTTCGAGAGAAAACTCTCCTGTGTGTTCTCTTTTGAGGCTACACGCTTAGACATACACGCAACACCAAAGATTTTCGAGTTACTACGTATTGTTTAGGAAAAACAAGATAATTTCAAATGATGCTGGATTTCCTTAAAACGTGGTTTTCTGAAAATTTTGACGAAAGAAAATTCTCCTATGGGTTCTGTTTTGAGGCTACAGGTTTAGACGTACACGCCACACCAAATCTTTTCGAGTTACAACGTGTTTTTTAGGAGATACGAGCTAATTTTGTATGATGTTTTATTTCATCTCGTAAAGTTTAAGGGTTTCCAATACGTACGTATTTGTCTTTAATCTGCAACACTGTATTTCCTTATAACGTGGTATTCTTACATATTCTTTCGAAAGAAAACTCTCCTGTGTGTTCTCTTTTGTGGCTACATGCTGAGAAATACACGCAACACAAAAGCTTTTCGAGTTACAACATGTTGCTTAGAAAAAAGAAGATGATTTCGCACGATGCGGGATTTCCTTAAAACGTGGTTTTCTGAAAAATTTTGAAGAAAGAAAATTCTCCTTTGGGTTCTCTTCTGAGGCTACACGTTTAGACGTACACGGCACACCAAATCTTTTCGAGTTACAACGTGTTGTTTCGGAGATACAAGCTAATTTTGTAAGATGCGTTACTTCTGCTCGTAAAGTTTTCCAATACGTACTTATTTGTCTTTACTCTGCAACACTGTATTTCCTTATAACGTTGTATTCTTACATATTCTTTCGAGAGAAAACTCTCCTGTGCGTTCTCTTTACAGGCTACACGCTTAGACATACACGCAACGCCAAAGCTTTTTGAGTTACAAGGTGTCGTTTAGGAAAAACAAGAAAATTTCGCACGATGCGAGATTTGCATAAAACGTGGTTGTCTGAAAAATTTTGACGAAAGAAAGTTCTCCTGTGGGTTCTCTTTTGAGGCTACACGTGTGGAGGTACGAGCCACACCAAATCTTTTCGAGTTACAACGTGTTGTTTAGGAGATACAAGCTAATTTTGTACGATGCATTATTTCTTCTCTTAAAGTGTTTCCAATAGTATTAGTCTGTACTCTGCAACATTATATTTCCTTATAACGTGGTATTATTTCATATTCTTCAGAGAGAAAACTCTCCTGTGCCTTCTCTTTTGAGGCTCCACGCTTAGACATACAGGCAACACCAAACCTTTCGAGTTACAACGTGTTGTTTATGGAAAACAAGATAATATTGCACGATGCGGGATTTCCTTAAAACGTGGTTTTCTGACAAATTTTGACTAAAGAAAATTCTTCTGTGGCTTCTCTTTTGAGGCTACACGTTTAGACGTGCACGCCACACCAAATCCTTTCGAGTTACCACGTGTTATTTAAGAGATACAAGCTAATTTTGTATGATGCGTTATTTCTTTTCGTAAAGTGGTTCCAATACATATGTATTTGTCTTTACTCTGCAACACTGTATTTCCTTATAACGTTGTATTCTTACATGTTCTTTCGAGAGAAAACTCTCCTGTGCATTCTCTTTAGAGGCTACATGCTCAGACACACACGCAACACCAAAGCTTTTCGAGTTACAACGTGTTGTTTAGGAAAAACAAGATAATTTTGCACGATGCGGGATTTCCTTAAAACGTGGTTTTCTGACATTTTGACGAAAGAAAGTTCTCCTGTGGGTTCTATTTTGAGGCTACACGTGTAGCCGTACGAGCCACACCAAATATTTTTGAGTTAAAACGTGTTGTTTAGGAGATACAAGCAAATATTGTACGATGCGCTATTTCTTCTCGTAAAGTGTTTCCAATACGTACATATTTGTCTTTACTCTGCAACACTGTATTTCCTTATAACATGGTATTCTTACATATTCTTTGGAGGGAAAACTCTCCTGTGCCATCTCTTTTGAGGCTACACGATTAGACAAGCACGCAACACCAAAGCTTTTCGAGTTACAACATGTTGTTTAGGAAAAAGAAGATGATTTCGCACGATGAGGGATTTCCTAAAAACCTGGTTTTCTGAAAAATTTTGACAAAAGAAAATTCTCCTTTGGGTTCTCTTTTGAGGCTACATATTTAGACGTACACGTCACACCAAATCTTTTCGAGTGACAATGTGTTGTTTAGGAGATACAAGCTAATTTTTTATAATGCGTTAATTCTCGTAAAGTGTTTCCAATACGTACGTATTTGTCTTTACTCTGCAACACTGTATTTCCTTATAACGTGGTATTCTTGCATATTCTTTCGAGAGAAAACTATCCTGTGCATTGCCTTTTGAGGCTAAACACTTAGACATACAGGCAACACCAAAGCTTTTTGAGTTACAACGTGTTGTTTTTAAAAAACAAGATAATTTCGCACGATGCTGGATTTCCTTAAAACATGGTTTTCTGACAAATTTTGACGAAAGAAAATTATTCTGTTGGTTCTCTTTTGAAGCTTCACGTTTAGACGTGCACGCCACACCTAATCCTTTCGAGTTACCACGTGTTGTTTAGGAGATACAAGCTAATTTTGTACGATGCTTTATTTCGTCTCGTAAAGTGTGTCCAATATGTATGTATTTGTCTTTACTCTGCAACACTGTATTTCCTTATAACGTGGTATTCTTACACATTCTTTCGAGAGAAAACTATCTTGTGCGTTCCCTTTTGAGGCTAAAAACTTAGACATACAGGCAACACCAAAGCTTTTCAAGTTACAACGTGTTGTTTATGAAAAACAAGATAATTTCGCATGATGCGGGATTTCCTTAACCTCGGTGTTCTGACAAATTTTGACGAAAGAGAATTCTCCTGTGGGTTCTCTTTTGAGGCTACATGTTTAGACGTGCACGCCACACGAAATCCTTTGGAATTACCCCGTGTTGTTTAGGAGATACAAGCTAATTTTGTACGATGCGTTATTTCTTCTCGTAAAGTGTTTCCAATATGTACGTATTTGTCTTTACTCTGCAACACTGTATTTCCTTATAACATTGTATTCTTACATGTTCTTTCGAGAGAAAACTCTCCTGTGCGTTCTCTTTAGAGGCTACACGCTTAGATATATACTCAACACCAAAGCTTTTCGAGTTACAACGTGTTGTTTAGGAAAAACAAGATAATTTTGCACGATGCGGAATATCCTTAAAACGTGGTTTTCTGACAAATTTTGACGAAAGAAAGTTCTCCTGTGCGTTGTCTTTTGAGGCTACAGGTTTAGACGTACATGCCACACCAAATCTTTTCGAGTTATAACTTGTTGTTTAGGAGATACAAGCAAATTTTTTTCGTTGCGTTATTTCTTCTTGTAAAGTGTGTCCAAAACGTACTTAATTGTCTTTATTCTGCAACACTGTATTTCCTTATAACGTTGTATTCATACATATTCTTTCGAGGGAAACCTCTCCTGTCCGTTCTCTTTTGGGCTACACGCTTAGACATACAAGCAACGCCAAAGTTTTTCGAGTTACAACGTGTTGTTTAGGAAAAACAAGATAATTTCGCATGATGCGAGATTTCCATAAAACGTGGTTTTCTGAAAAATTTTTACGAAAGAAAGTTCTCCTGTGGGTTCTCTTTTGAGGCTCTACGTGTAGGGGTATGAGCCACACCAAATCCTTTCGAGTTACACCGTGTTGTTTAGGAGATACAAGCTAATTTAGTACGATGCATTATTTCTTCACTTAAAGTGTTTCCAATACGTACTTATTTGTCTTTACTCTGCAACACTGTATTTGCTTATAACGTGGTATTCCTACATATTCTTTCGAGAGAAAACTCTCCTGTGCAATCTCATTTGAGGCTACAAGCTTAGACATACACGCAACACCAAAGCTTTTCAAGTTAAAACGTGTTGTTTAGGAAAAAAAAAAGATAATTTCGCACGATGCGAGATTTCCGTAAAACGTGGTTTCTGACAAATTTTGATGAAAGAAAATTCTCCTGTGGGTTCTCTTTTGAGGCTACACGTTTAGACATACACGTGACGCCAAATCTTTTCGAGTTACAACGTGTTGTTTAGGAGACACAAGTTAATTTTGTACGATGCGTTATTACTTCTCGTAAAGTGTTTCCAATATGTACTTATTTGTCTTTACTCTGCAAAATTGTATTTCCTTATAACATGGTATTATTACATATTCTTTCGAGAGAAAACTCTCCTGTGCCTTCTCTTTTGAGGCTCCATCCTTACACATACACGCAACACCAAAGCTTTTCGAGTTAAAACATGTTGTTTAGGAAAAAGGAGATGATTTTGCACGATGCGGGATTAGCTTAAAACGTGGTTTTCTGAAAAATTTTGACGAAAGAAAATTCTCCTGTGTGTTCTCTTTTGAGGCTGCATATTTAGACGTACATGCCACACCAAATCTTTTCGAATTACAACGTGTTGTTTAGGAGATACAAGCTAATTTTGTACAATGCGTTAATTCTTCTCGTAAAGTGTTTCCAATACGTACGTATTTGTCTTTACTCTGCAACACTGTATTTCCTTAAAACGTGGTTTTCTTACATATTCTTTCGAGAGAAAACTATCCTGTGTGTTCCCTTTTGAGGCTACACACTTAGACATACAGGCAACACCAAAGCTTTTCGAGTTACAAGGTGTTGTTTAGGAAAAACAAGATAATTTCGCACGATGCGGGATTTCCTTAAAACGTGTTTTTCTGAAAAATTTTGACGAAAGAAAATTCTTCGGTGGGTTCTCTTTTGAGGCTTCACGTTTAGACGTGCACGCCACATCAAATCCTTTCGAGTTACCACGTGTTGTTTAGGAGATACAAGCTAATTTTGTACGATGCGTTATTTCTTCTCATAAAGTGTTTCCAATATGTACATATTTTTCTTTACTCTGCAACACTGTATTTCCTTATAACGTTGTATTCTTACATGTTCTTTCGAGAGAAAAATCTCCTGTGCGTTCTCTTAAGTGGCTACATGCATAGACATACACGCAGCACCAAAGCTTTTCGAGTTACAACGTGTTGTTTAGGAAAAACAAGATAATTTTGCACAATGCAGGATATCCTTAAAACGTGGTTTTCTGACAAATTTTGACGAAAGAACGTTCTCCTGTGGGTTCTCTTTTGAGGCTACACGTTTAGACGTATGAGCCACACCAAATCTTTTCGAGTTACAACGTGTTGTTTACGAGATACAAGCAAATTTTTTACGATGCGTTATTTCTTCTCCTAAAGTGTTTCCAATATGTACGTATTTGTCTTTACTCTGCAACACTGTATTTCCTTATAACGTGGTATTCTTACATATTCTTTCGAGAGAAAACTCTCCTGTGCATTCTCTTTTGAGGCTACACGCTTAGACAAACACTCAACACCAAAGCTTTTCGAATTACACCGTGTTGTTTAGTAAAAACAAGATAATTTTGCACGATGCGAGATTTCCTTAAAACGTGTTTTCTGACAAATTTTGATGTAAGAAAATTCTCCTGTGACTTCTCTTTTGAGGCTACACGTTTAGACGTACATGTCACACCAAATCTTTTCGAGTTACAACGTGTTGTTTAAGAGATACAAGCTAATTTTTTACGATGCGTTATTTCTTCTCATAAAGTGTGTCCAATACTTACTTATTTGTCTTTACTCTGCAACACTGTATTTCCTTATAACGCGGTATTCTTACATATTCTTTTGAAAGAAAACTCTCCTGTGCGTTCTCTTTTGAGGCTACACGCTTAGACATACACGCAGCTCCAAAGCTTTTCGAGTTATAACGTGTTGTTTAGGAAAAACAAGATAATTTCCACGATGCGGGATTTCCATAAAACGTGGTTTTCTGACAAATTTTGACGAAAGAAAATACTCCTGTAATTTCACTTTAGAGGCTACACGTTTAGACGTACACGCCACACCAAATCTTTTCGAGTTACATCGTGTTGTTTAGAAGATACAAGCTAATTTTGTACGATGCGTTATTTCTTCTCGTAAAGTGTTTCCAATACATACGTATTTGTCTTTACTCTGCAACACTGTATTTCCTTATAACGTGGTATTCTTATATATTCTTTCGAGAGAAAACTCTCCTGTGAGTTCTCTTTTGAGGCCACACGTTTAGACATACACGCAACACCAAAGCTTTTCGAGTTACAACGTGTCGTTTAGGAAAAACAAGATAATTTCGCACAATGCGGGATTTCCTTAAAACGTGGTTTTCTGACAAATTTTGACGAAAGAAAATTCTCCTGTGGGTTCTCTTTTGAGGCTACACGTTTCAACTTACACGTCACACCAAATCCTTTGAGTTACAACGTGTTGTTTAGGAGATACAAGCTAATTTTGTACGATGTATTATTCCTTCTCGTAAAGTGTTTCCAATAAGTAAGTATCTGTCTTTACTCTGAAACACTGTATTTCCTTATAACGTGGTATTCTTACATATTCTTTCAAGAGAATACTCTACTGTGCATTCTCTATTGAGGCTACATGCTTAGACATACACGCAACACCAAAGCTTTTCGAGTTACAACGTGTTGTTTAGGAAAAACAAGATAATTTCGCACGATGCAGGACTTCCTTAAAACGTGGTTTTCTGAAAAAAATTTGACCAAAGAAAATTCTCCTGTGGGTTCTCTTTTGAGGATACGCATTTAGATGTAAACACCACACTAAATCTTTACGAGTTACAACGTGTTGTTTACACCAAAGCTTTTCGAGTTACAACGTGTTGTTTAGGAAAAACAAGATAATTTCGCACGATGCAGGATTTCCTTAAAACGTGGTTTTCCGACATATTTTGACAAAAGAAAATTCTCCTGTGGGTTCTCTTTTGAGGCTACACGTTTCAACGTACACGCCACACAAAATCTTTTCGCGTTTAGGAAATACAAGCTAATTTTGTATGATGTATTATTCCTTCTCGTAACGTGTTTCCAATATGTATGTATCTGTCTTTACTCTGCAACACTGTATGTCCTTATAACGTGGTATTCTTAAATATTCTTTCGAGAGAATACTTTCCTGTGCATTCTCTTTTGAGGCTACATGCTTAGACATACAGACAAAACCAAAGCTATTCGAGTTACAACGTGTTGTTTAGGAAAAACAAGATAATTTCGCACGATGCGGGATTTCCATAAAACGTGGTTTTCTGAAAAAAAATTGACGAACGAAAATTCTCCTGTGGGTTCTCTTTTGAGGCTACACCTTTAGATGTAAACACCACACCAAATCCTTTCGAGTTACAATGTGTTGTTTAGGAGATACAAGCTAATTTTTTACCATGTGATATTTCTTCTCGTAAAGTGTTTCCAATACGTACATATTTGTCTTTACTCTGCAACACTGTTTTTCCATATAACGTGGTATTCTTACATATTCTTTCGAGAGAAAACTCTCCTGTGCGTTCTCTTTTGAGGCTACATTCTTAGACATACACCCAATACCAAAGCTTTTCGAGTTACAACGTGTTGTTTCGAAAAACAAGATAATTTCGCACGATGTGGGATTTCCTTAAAACATGGTTTTCTGAAAAATTTTGACCAAAGAAAATTCTCCTGTGGGTTCTCTTATGAGGCTACAGTTTTAGACGTACACGCCACACCAAATCTTTTCGAGTTATGACATGTTGTTTAGGAGAAACAAGCTAATTTTGTACGATGCGATATTTTGTCTTGTAAAGTGTTTCCAATACATATGTAATTGTCTTTATTCTGCAACACTGTATTTCCTTATTACTTGGTATTCTTACATATTCTTTCGAGAGAAAACTCTTCTGTGCGTTCTCTTTTGAGGCTACACGCTTAGACATATACGCTACACCAAAGCTTTTCGAGTTACAACTTGTTGTTTAGGAAAAACAAGATAATTTCGCACGATGCGGGATTTCCGTAAAATCTGGTTTTCTGACAAATTTTGACCAAAGAAAATTCTCCTGTGTATTCTCTTTAGAGGCTACACGTTTAGACGTACATGCCACGCCAAAACTTTTCGAGTTACAACGTGCTTTTTAGTAAATACAAGCTAATTTTGTACCATGCATTATTTCTTCTCGTAAAGTGTTTCCAATATGTATGTATCTGTCTTTACTCTGCAACACTGTATTTCCTTATAACGTGGTATTCTTACATATTCTTTCTAGAGAAAACTCTCCTGTGCATTCTCTTTTGAGGCAACACGCTTAGACATACACGCAGCTCCAAAGCTTTTCGAGTCACAACGTGTTGTTTAGGAAAAACAAGATAATTTCGCACGATGCGGGATTTCCTTAATACGTGGTTTTCTGACAAATTTTGACCAAAGAAAATTCTCCTGTGGGTTCTCTTTTGAGGCTACACGTTTAGACGTACACACGACACCAAATCTTTTCGAGTTACAACGTGTTGTTTAGGAGATACAAGCTAATTTTGTACGATGTGTTATTTCTTCTCGTAAAGTGTTTCTAATATGTACGTATTTGTCTTTACTCTGCAACTCTGTATTTCCTTATAACGTGGTATTCTTATATATTCTTTCGAGAGAAAACTCTCCTGTGCGTTCCCTTTGAGGCCACACGTTTAGACATACACGCAACACCAAAGCTTTTCGAGTTAAACCGTGTTGTTAGGGAAACACAAGATAATTTCGCACGATGCGGGATTTCCTTAAAACGTGGTTTTCTGACAAATTTTGACGAAACAAAATTCTCCTGTGGGTTCTCTTTTGAGGCTACACGTTTCAACGTACATGCCACACCAAATCTTTTCGAGTTACAACGTGTTGCTTAGGAAATACAAGCTAATTTTTTACGATGTATTATTCCTTCTCGTAAAGTGTTTCCAATACGTATGTATCTGTCTTTACTCTGCAACACTGTATTTCCTTATAACGTGGTTTCTTACATATTCTTTTGAGAGAATACTCTACTGTGCGTTCTCTTTTGAGGCTACACGCTTAGACATACACGCAACACCAAAGCTTTTCGAGTTACAACGTGTTGTTTAGCAAAAACAAAATAATTTTGCACGATGCGGGATTTCCTTAAAACGTGGTTTTCTGAAAAAAAATTGACGAAAGAAAATACTCCTGTGGGTTCTCTTTTGAGGCTACACGTTTAGATGTAAACACCACATCAAATCCTTTTGAGTCACAACATGTTGTTTAGGAGATACGTGCTAATTTTGTAGATGGGTTATTTCTTCTCGGTAAGTATTTCCAATACTTACATATTTGTCTTTACTCTGCAACACCGTATTTCCATATATCGTGGTATTCTTACATATTATTTCGAGAGAAAACTCACCTGTGCGTTCTCTTTAGAGGCAAATTTTTTACCATAGCAAATTTTTTACCATATGTTATTTATTCTCATAAAGTGTTTCCAATATATGCATATTGGTCTTTACTCTGCAACACTGTATTTCCAAATAACGTGGTATTCTTACATATTCTTTCGAGAGAAAATTCTCCTGTGCGTTCTCTTTTGAGGCTACCCGCTTAGACATACACGCAACACCAAAGCTTTTCGAGTAAGAATACCACGTTATAAGGAAGTACAGTGTTGCAGAATAAAGACAAATACTTACGTATTGGAAACCCTTAAAATTAGCGAGATGAAATAAAGCATCATACAAAATTAGCTTGTATCTCCTAAACAACACGTTGTAACTCGAAATGATTTGGTGTGGCGTGTACGTCTAAACGTGTAGCCTCAAAAGAGAACCACAGGACAATTATCTTTCGTCAAAATTTGTCAGAAAACCACGTTTTAAGGAAATCCCACATCGTGAGAAATTATCTTGTTCTTCCTAAACAACACGTTGTAACTCAAAAAGCTTTGGTGTTGCGTGTATGTCTAAGCGTGTAGACTCAAAAGAGAACACACAGGAGAGTTTTCTCTCGAAAGAATATGTAAGAATACCACGTTATAAGGAAATAGAGTGTTGCAGAGTAAAGACAAATACGTACTTATTGGAAACACTTTACGAGAAGTAATAACACATCGTACAAAATTAGCTTGTATCTCCTAAACAACACCTTGTAACTCGAAAAGATTTGGTGTGGCGTTTACAACTAAACATGTAGCCTAAAAAGAGAACCCACAGGAGAATTTTCTTTCGTCAAAATATTTCAGAAAATCACATTTTAAGGAAATCCCGCATCATCCGAAATTATCTTGTTTTTCCTAAACAACAGGTTGTAATTCGAAAAGCTTTGGTGTTGCGTGTATGTCTAAGCATGTAGCCTCTAAAGAGAACGCACAGGAGAGTTTTTCTCTCGAAAGAATATGCATGATTAAAACGTTATAAGGAAATACAGTGTTGCAGAGTAAAGGCAAATACGTACGTATTGGAAACATTTAAACTTTACAAGAAGAAATAACGCATCTTAAAAAATTAGATTGTATCTCCTAACCAACACGTTGTAACTCGAAAGGATTTGGTGTGGCGTGTAAGTCTAAACATGTAGCCTCAAAAGAGAACCCACATGAGTATTTTCTTTCGTCAAAATTTGACAGAAAACCACGTTTTAAGGAAATCCCGCATTGTACTAAATTATCTTGTTTTTCCTAAACAACACATTGTAACGCGAAAAGCTTTGGTGTTACGTGTGTGTCAAAGTGTGTAGCCTCAAAAGAGAACGCACAGGAGAGTTTCCCTCGAAAGAATATGTAAGAATACCACGTTATAAGGAAATACAGTGTTGCAGAGTAAAGACAAATACGTACTTATTGGAAACACTTAAACTTTACTAGAAGAAATAAGGCATCGTACAAAATTAGTTTGTATCTCCTAAACAACACGTTATAACTCGAAAAGATTTGGTGTGGCGTGTACGTCTAAACGTGTAGCCTCAAAGGAGAACACACAGGAGAATTTTCTTCAAAATACAGTGTTGCAGAGTAAAGACAAATACATACTTATTGGAAACACTTAAACTTTGCGAGTAGAAATAACACATAGTACAAAATTAGCTTGTATCCCCTAAACAACACGTTATAACTCGAAAGGAATTGGTGTGGCTTGTACGTCTAAACGTGTACCCTCAAAAGAGAACCCACAGGAGAATTTTCTTTCGTCAAAATTTCTCAGAAAACCACGTTTTAAGGAAATCGCGCATCTTGCGAAATTATCTTGTTTTTCCTAAACAACACGCTGTAACTCGAAAAGCTTTGGTGTTGCATGTATGTCTAAGCATGTAGCCTCCAAAGAGAACGCACAGGAGAGTTTTCTCTCAAAAGAATATGTAAGAATACCACGTTATAAAGAAATACAATGTTGCAGAATAAAGGCAAATACATACGTATTGGAAACACTTAAACTTTATGAGAAGAAATAACGCATCGTAAAAAAAATTAGCATGTATCTCCTAAACAACACGTTGTAACTCAAAAAAATTTGGTGTGGCGTGTACATCTAAACGTGTAGCCTCAAAAGAGAACCCACAGGAGAATTTTCTTTCGTCAAAATTTTTCAGAAAACCTCGTTTTAAGGAAATCCTGCATCGTGCGCAATTATCTTGTTTTTCCTAAACAACATGTTTTAACTCGAAAAGCTTTGGTGTAGCGTGTATGTCTAAGCGTGTAGCCTCAAAAGAGAACGCACAGGAGAGTTTTCTCTCGAAAGAGTATGTAAGAATATCACTTTATAAGGAAATACAGTGTTGCAGAGTAAAGGCAAATACGTACGTATTGGAAACACTTTACGAGAAGAAATAACACAACGTACAAAATTAGCTTGTATCTCCTAAACAACACGTTGTAACTCAAAAAGATTTGGTGTGGCCTGTACGTCTAAACGTGTAGCCTCAAAAGAGAACCCACAGGAGAATTTTCTTTCGTCAAAATTTTTCAGAAAACCACGTTTTAAGGAAATCACGCATCGTGCGAAATTATCTTGTTTTTCCTAAACAACACGTTGTAACTCGAAAAGCTTTGGTGTTGCGTGTATGTCTAAGCGTGTAGCCTCAAAAGAGAACGCACAGGAGAGTTTTATCTCGATAGAATTTGTAAGGATACCACGTTATAAGGAAATACAGTGTTGCAGAATAAAGACAAATACGTATGTATTGGAAACCCATAAACTTTACGAGATAAAATAAAGCATCGTACAAAATTAGCTTGTATCTCCTAAACAACACGTTGTACTTAAAAAGATTTGGTGTGGCGTGTACGTCTAAACGTGTAGCCTCAAAAGAGAACCCACAGGACAATTTTCTTTCGTCAAAATTTTTCAGAAAACCACGTTATAAGGAAATCCCGCATCGTGAGAAATTATCTTGTTCTTCCTAAACAACACATTTTAACTCGAAAAGCTTTGGTGTAGGGTGTATGTCTAAGCGTTTAGCCCCAAAAGAGAACGCACAGGAGAGTTTTCTCTCAAAAGAATATGTAAGAATACCACGTTATAAGGAAATACAGTGTGGCAGAGTAAAGACAAATACGTCCGTATTGGAAGCACTTTATGAGAGAAATAACGCATCTTGCAAAATTAGCTTGTATGTCCTAAACTACACTTTGTAACTCAAAAGGATTTGGTGTGGCATGTACGTCTAAACGTGTAGCCTCAAAAGATAACCCACAGGAGAGTTTTCTTTCGTCAAAATTTGTCAGAAAACCACGTTTTAAGGAAATCCCGCATCGTGCGAAATTATCTTGTTTTTCCTAAACAACACGTTGTAACTAGAAAAGCGTTGGGGTTGCGTGTATGTCTAAGCATGCAGCCACAAAAGAGAATGCACAGGAGAGTTTTCTCTCAAAAGAATATGTAAAAATACCACGTTAGAATGAAATATATTGCTGCAGAGTAAAGACATATACGTACTTATTGGAAACTCATTATGAGTAGAAATAACGCATGGTACAAAATTAGCTTGTATCTCCAAAACAACACGTGGTAACTCAAAAAAATTTGCTGTGGCGTGTACGTCTGAACGTGTAGCCTCAAAAGAGAACCCACAGGAGAATTTTCTTATGTCAAAATTTGTCAGAAAACCACGTTTTATGGAAATCCCGCATCGGGCGAAATTATCTTGTTTTTCCTAATCAACACGTTGTAACTCGAAAAGCTTTGGAGTTGCGTGTATGTCTAAGCGTGTAGCCTCCAAAGAGAACGCACAGGATAGTTTTCTCTCGAAAGAACATGTAAAAATACCACGTTATAAGGAAATACAGTGTTGCAGACTAAAGACAAATACGTACTTATTGGAAACACTTTACGAGAAGAAATAACGCATCATGCAAAATTAGCTTGTATCTCCTAAACAACATGCTGTAACTCGAAAAGATTTGGTGTGGCGTGTACGTCTAAACGTGTAGTCTCAAAGAGAACCCACAGGAGAATTTTCTTTCGTCAAAATTTGTCAAAAACCACGTTTAAAGGAAATCCTGCATCGTGCGTAATTATCTTGTTTTTCCTAAACAACATGTAGTAACTCGAAAAGCTTTGGTGTTGCGTGTATGTCTAAGCGTGTAGCCTCAAAAGAGAACACACAGGAGAGTTTTCTCTCGAAAGAATATGTAAGAATACCACGTTATAAGGGAATACAGTGTTGCAGAGTAAAGACAAATACGTATGTATTGGAAACCCATAAACTTTACGAGATGAAATAAAGCATCGTACAAAATTAGCTTGTATCTCCTAAACAACACGTTGTAACTCGAAAAGATTTGGTGTGGCGTGTACGTCTAAACGTGTAGCCTCCAAAGAGAACCCACAGGACAATTTTCTTTCATCAAATTTTGTCAGAAAACCACGTTTTAAGGAAATCACGCATCGTGAGAAATTATCTAGTTCTTCCTAAACAACACGTTTTAACTCGAAAAGCTTTGGTGTTGGGTGTATGTCTAAGCATGTAGCCCCAAAAGAGAACGCAGAGGAGAGATTTCTCTCAAAAGAATATGTAACAATGCCACGTTATAAGGAAATACAGTGTTGCAGAGTAAAGACAAATACTTATTTATTGGAAAAACTTTACAAGAAGAAATAACGCATCGTACAAAATTAGATTGTATCGCCTAAACAACACGTTGTAACTTAAAAAGATTTTGAGTGGCCTGTACGTCTAAACGTGTAGTCTCAAAAGAGAACCCATAGGAGAATTTTCTTCGGTCAAAATTTGTCAGAAAACCACGTATTAAGGAAATCCCTCATTGTGCGAAATTATCTTGTTTTTCCTAAACAACATGTTGTAACGCGAAAAGCTTTGGTGTTGCGTGTATGTCTAAGCGTGTAGCCTCAAAAGAGGATGCACAGGAGACTTTTCTCTCGAAAGAATATGTAAGAATACCATGTTATAAGGAAATACAGTGTTGCAGACTAAAGCCAAATATGTACGTATTGGAAACACTTTACTAGAAGAAATAACGCATCGTACAAAATTAGCTTGTATCTCCTAAACAACACGTTGTAACTCGAAAAGATTTGGTGTGGCGTGTACGTCTAAACGTGTAGCCTCAAAAGAGAACCCACAGGAGAATTTTCTTTCGTCAAAATTTTTCAGAAACCACGTTTTAAGTAAATCCTGCATCGTGCGAAATTATCTTGTTTTTCCTAAACAACACGTTGTAACTCGAAAAGCTTTGGTGTTGAGTGTATTTCTAAGCGTGTAGCCTCAAAAGAGAATGCACAGGAGAGTTTTTTCTCGATAGAATTTGTAAGAATACCACGTTATAAGGAAATACAGTGTTGCAGAATAAAGACAAATACGTATGTATTGGAAACCCATAAACTTTAAGAGATGAAATAAAGCATCGTACAAAATGAGCTTGTATCTCCTACACAACACGTTGTAACTCGAAAAGATTTGTTGTGGCGTGTACGTCTAAACATGTAGCCTCAAAAGAGAACCCACAGGAGAATTTTCTTTCATCAAAATTTGTCAGAAATCCACGTTTTAAGGAAATCCCGCATTGTGCTCAATTATCTTGTTTTTCATAAACAAAACATTGTAACTCTAAAAGCTTTGGTGTTGGGTGTATGTGCAAGTGTGTGGCCTCAAAGGAGAATGCACAGGAGAGTTTTCTCTCGAAAGAATATGTAAGAATACCACGTTATAAGTAAATACATTGCTGCAGAGTAGAGACAAATACATACATATTGGAAACATATTATGAGAAGAAATAACGCATGGTACAAAATTAGCTTGTATCTCCTAAACAACACGTGGTAACTCAAAAAGATTTGGTGTGGCGTGTACGTCTAAATGTGTAGCCTCAAAAGAGAACCCACAGGAGAATTTTCTTATGTCAAAATTTGTCAGAAAACCACATTTTAAGGAAATCCCGCATCGTGCGAAATTATCTTGTTTTTCCTAATTAACATGTTGTAACTCGAAAAGCTTTGGTGTTGTGTGTATGTCTAAGCGTGTAGCCTCCAAAGAGAACGAACAAGATAGTTTTCTCTCGAAAGAATATGTAAGATACCACGTTATAAGGAAATACAGTTTTGCAGAGTAAAGACAAATACTTATTTATTGGAAAAACTTTACGAGAAGAAATAACGCATCATACAAAATTAGCTTGTATATCCTAAACAACACGTTGTAACTCGAAAAGATTGGGTTTGGCATGTACGTCTAAACGTCTAGCCTCAAAAGAGAACCCACAGGAGAATTTTCTTTCGTCAAATTTGTCAGAAAACCATGTTTTATGGAAATCCCATATCATGTTAAATTATCTTGTTTTTCCTAAACAACACGTTGTACCTCGAAAAGCTTTGGTGTTGCGTGAAAGTCTAAGCGTGTAACCTCCAAAGAGAACGCACAGGAGAGTTTTCTCTCGAAAGAATATGTAAGAATACCACGTTATAAGAAAATACAGTGTTGCAGATTAGAGGCAAATACATACGTATTGGAAACACTTAAACTTTACGAGAAGAAATAATTCATCGTAAAAAAAATTAGCTTCTATCTCCTAAACAACAAGTTGTAACTCAAAAAGATGTGGTGTGGCGTGTACGTCTAAATGTTTAGCCTCAAAAGAGAACCCACAGGAGAATTTTCTTTCGTCAAAATTTGTCAGAAAACGTTTTAAGGAAATCCCGCATCCTGAGAAATTATCTTGTTCTTCCTAAACAACACGTTGTAACTCGAAAAGCTTTGCTGTTGCGTGTATGTCTAAGCATATAGCCTCAAATGAGAACGCACAGGAGAGTTTTCTCTCGAAAAAATATGTGAGAATACCACGTTATGAGGAAATACAGTGTTGCAGAGTAAAGACAAATACTTACTTATTGGAAAAATTTTATGAGAAGAAATAATGCATCGTACAAAAATTAGCTTGTATCTAGTAAACAACACGTTGAAACTTAAAAAGATTTGGTGTGGCCTGTACGTCTAAACATGTAGTCTCAAAAGAGAACCCATAGGAGAATTTTCTTTGGTCAAAATTTGTCAGAAAACCACGTATTAAGGAAATCCCTAATCTTGCGAAATTATCTTGTTTTTCCTAAACAACACGTTGTAACGCGAAAAACTTTGGTGCTGCGTGTATGTCTAAGCGTGTAGCCTCAAAATAGGACGCACAGGAGAGTTTTCTCTCGAAAGACTATGTAAGAATACCACGTTATAAGGAAATACAGTGTTGCAGACTAAAGGCAAATACTTACATATTGGAAACACTTTATGAGAAGAAATAACGCATCGTACAAAATTAGCTTGTATCGCCTAAACAACACGTTGTAACTCGAAAAGATTTGGTGTGGAGTGTACGTCTAAACGTGTAGACTCAAAAGAGAACCCACAGGAGAATTTTTGTTCGTTAAAATTTGTCAGAAAATCATGTTTATGGAAATCACTCATCGTGCGAAATAATCTTCTTTTTCCTAAACAACATGTTGTAACACGAAAAGCTTTGATGTTGCGTGTTTGTCTAAGTGTGTAGCCTCAAAAGAGAATGCACAAGAGAGTTTTCTCTCGAAAGAACATGTAAGAATACCACATTATAAGGAAATACAGTTTTGCAGAGTAAAGACAAATACGTATGTATTTGAAACACATTATGAGAAGAAATAACGCATTGTAAAAAATTAGTTTGTATCTCCTTAACAACACGTTGTAACTCGAAAATATTTGGTGTGGCATGTACGTCTAAACGTGTAGCCTCAAAAGAGAACCCACAGGAGAATTTTCTTTCGTCAAAATTTGTCAGAAAACCACTTATTCAGGAAATCCCGCATCGTGCGAAACTATCTTGTTTTTCCTAAACAACACATTGGAACTCGAAAATCTTTGGTGTTGCGTGTATGTCTAAGCATGTAGCCTCAAAAGAGAACGCACAGGAGAGATTTCTCTCGAACGAGTATGTAAGAATACCACGTTATATGGAAATACATTGTGGCAAATTAAAGATAAATACGTTCCTTTTGGAAACACTTAAACTTTACAAGAAGATATAAAGCATCGGAAAAAATTAGCTTGTATCTCCTAAACAACACGTTGTAACTCGAAAACATTTGGTGTGGCGTGTACGTCTAAACGTTTAGCCTCAAATGAAACCCACAGGAGAAATTTCTTTCCTCAAAATTTGTCAGAAAACCACGTTTTAAGGAATTCCCGCATCGTGCGAAATTATCTTGTTTCTCCTAAACAACACGTTCTAACTCGAAATGCTTTGGTGTTGCGTGTATGTCTAAGCGTGTAGCCTCAAAAGAGAATGCAGAGGAGAGTTTTCTCTCGAAAGAATATGTACGAATACCATGTTATAAGGAAATACAGTGTTGTAGAGTAAAGACAAATATGTACGTATTGGAAACACTTTAGGAGAAGAAATAACGCATCGTACAAAATTAGCTTGTATCTCGTAAACAACACGCTGTAACTCGAAATGATTTGGTGTGGCGTGTACGTCTAAAGATGTAGCCTCAAAAGAGAACCCACAGGAGAATTTTCTTTCGTCAAAATTCGTCAGAAAACCACGTTTTAAGGAAATCCCGCATTGTGCGCAATTATCTTGTTTTTCATAAACAAAACATTGTAACTCGAAAAGCTTTGGTGTTGGGTGTATGTGTAAGCGTGTAGCCTCAAAAGAGAATGCACAGGAGAGCATTCTCTCGAATGAACATGTAAGAATACAATGTTATAAGGAAATATATTGCTGCAGAGTAAAGACAAATACATACGTATTGGAAACATATTATGAGAAAAAATAACGCATGGTAAAAATTAGCTTGTTTCTCCTAAACAATACGTGGTAACTCAAAAAGATTTGGTGTGGCGTGTACGTCTAAATGTGTAGCCTCAAATGAGAACCCACAGGAGAATTTTCTTACGTCAAAATTTGTCAGAAAACCACATTTTAAGGAAATCCCGCATCCTGCGAAATTATCCTGTTTTTCCTAATCAACACGTTGTAACTCGAAAAGCTTTGGTGTTGCGTGTATGTCTAAGCGTGTAGCCTCCAAAGAGAACGCACAGGATAGTTTTCTCTTGAAAGAATATGTAAGAATACCACGTTTAAGGAAATACAGTGTTGCAGAGTATAGACAAATATGTACTTATTGGAAACACTTTACGAGAAGAAATAACGCATCATGCAAAATTAGCTTGTATCTCCTAAACAACATGTTGTATCTCGAAAAGATTTTGTGTGGCGTGTACGTCTAAACGTGTAGCCTCAAAAGAGAACCCACAGGAGAATTTTCTTTCGTCAAAATTTGTCAGAAAACCACGTTTTAAGGAAATCCCGCATCGTGAGAAATTATCTTGTTCTTCCTAAACAACATGTTGTAACTAGAAAAGCTTTGCTTTTGCGTGTATGTCTAATCATGTAGCCTCAAATGACAATGCACAGGAGAGTTTTCTCTCGAAAAATATGTAAAAATACTACGTTATAAGGAAATACACTTTTGCAGAGTAAATACAAATACTTATTTATTGGAAAAACTTTACGAGAAGAAATAACGCATCATACAAAATTAGCTTGTATTTCCTAAACAACACGTTGAAACTTAAAAAGATTTGGTGTGGCCTGTACATCTAAACGTGTTGTCTCAAAAGACAACCCATAGGAGAATTTTCTTTGGTCAAAATTTGTCAGAAAACCACGTATTAAGGAAATCCCTCATCGTGCGAAATTATCTTGTTTTTCCTAAACCACACGTTGTAACGCGAAAAGCTTTGGTGTTGCGTGTATATCTAAGAGTGTAGCCTCAAAAGAGAATGCACAGGAGAGTTTTCTCTCGAAAGGATATGTAAGAATACCACGTTATAAGGAAATACAGTGTTGCAGAGTAAAGATAAATATGTATGTATTGGAAACCCATAAACTTTAAGAGATGAAATAAAGCATCGTACAAAATTAGCTTGTATCTCCTAAACAACACGTTGTAACTCGAAAGGATTTAGTGTGGCGTGTACGTCTAAACGTGTAGCCTCAATAGAGTACCCACAGGACAATTTTCTTTTGTCAAAATTTGTCAGAAAACCACGTTTTAGGGAAATCCCGCATCGTGAGAAATTATCTTGTTCTTCCTAAACAACACGTTTTACCTCGAAAAGCTTTGGTGTTGGGTGTATGTGTAAGCATGTAGCCCCAAAAGAGAACGCACAGGAGAGTTTTCTCTTGAAAGAATATGTAAGAATACCACGTTATAAGGAAATACAGTGTGGCAGAGTAAAGACAAATAAGTACGTAATGGAAGCACTTTATGAGAGAAATAACGCATCTTGCAAAATTAGCTTGTATGTCCTAAACAAAACGTTGTAACTCGAAAAGATTTGGTGTGGCGTGTACGTCTAAAAGTGTAGCCTCAAAAGAGAACCCACAGGAGAGTTTTCTTTCCTCAAAATTTTTCAGAAAACCACTTTTTAAGGAAATCCCGCATCGTGCGAAATTATCTTGTTTTTCCTAAACAACACGTTGAAACTAGAAAAGCTTTGGTGTTGCGTCTATGCTTAAGAGTGTAACCTCAAAAGAAAATGCACAGGAGAGTTTTCTCTCAAAAGAATATGTAAGAATACCACGATATAAGGAAATATATTGCTGCAGAGTAAAGACAAATACGTACGTATTGGAAACACATTATGAGAAGAAATAACGCATGGTACAAAATTAGCTTGTATCTCCGAAACAACACGTGGTAACTCAAAAAGATTTGGTGTGGCGTGTACATCTATACGTGTAGCCTCAAAAGAGAACCCACAGGAGAATTTTCTTATGTCAAAATTTGTAAGAAAACCATGTTTTAAGGAAATCCCGCATCGTGCGAAATTATCTTGTTTTTCCTAATCAACACACATTGTTGCTCGAAAAGCTTTGGTGTTGCGTGAATGTCTAAGCGTGTAGCCTCCAAAGAGAATGCACAGGAGAGTTTTCTCTCGAAAGAATATGTAAGAATACCACGTTATAAGGAAATACAGTGTTGCAGAGTAGAGGCAAATATATACATATTGGAAACACTTAAACTTTACGAGAAGAAATAATTCATCGTTAAAAAATTAGCTTGTATCTCCTAAACAACAAGTTGTAACTCGAAAAGATTTGGTGTGGCATGTACGTCTAAATGTGTAGCCTCAAAAGAGAACGCACAGGAGAGTTTTCTCTCGAAAGAATATGTAGGAATACTACGTTATAAGGAAATACAGTGTTGCAGAGTAAAGACAAATACATACTTATTGGAAACACTTAAGCTTTACGAGAAGAAATAACACATAGTACACAATTAGCTTGTATATCCTAAACAACACGTTATAACTCGAAAGGATTTGGTGTGGCGTGTACGTCTAAACGTGAAGCCTCAAAAGAGAACCCACAGGAGAATTTTCTTTCGTCAAAATTTGTCAGAAAACCACGTTTTAAGGAAATCCCGCATCATGCGAAATTATCTTGTTTTTCCTAAACAACACGTTGTACCTCGAAAAGCTTTGGTGTTGCGTGAATGTCTAAGTGTGTAGCCTCCAAAGAGAACGCACAGGAGAGTTTTCTCTCGAAAGAATATGTAAGAATACCACGTTATAAGGAAATACAGTTTTGCAGAATAGAGGCAAATACACACGTATTGGAAAC
This sequence comes from Apodemus sylvaticus, assembly GCF_947179515.1. Lineage (NCBI taxonomy): Eukaryota > Metazoa > Chordata > Mammalia > Rodentia > Muridae > Apodemus > Apodemus sylvaticus. The sequence goes on from NC_067490.1 coordinate 68,784,629, forward strand.
TCTTAAACTTTACGAGAAGAAATAATTCATTGTAAAAATTAGCTTGTATCTCCTAAACAACAAGTTGCAACTCAAAAAGATTTGGTGTGGCGTGTACGTCTAAACGTTTAGCCTCAAAAGAGAACCCACAGGAGAATTTTCTTTCGTCAAATTTGTCAGAAAACCACGTTTTAAGGAAATACCGCATCGTGATAAATTATCTTGTTCTTCCTAAACAACACGTTGTAACTCAAAAAGCTTTCCTATTGCGTGTATGTCTCAGCGTGTAGCCTCAAATGAGAACGCACAGGAGAGTTTTCTCTCGAAAAAATATGTAAGAATACCACGTTATAAGGAAATACAATGTTGCAGAGTAAAGACAAATACTTACTTATTGGAAAAACTTTATGAGAAGAAAAAACGCACTGTAGAAAATTAGCTTGTATCTCCTAAACAATATGTTGAAACTTAAAAAGATTTGGTGTGGCCTGTACGTCTAAATGTGTAGTCACAAAAGAGAACCAATAGGAGAAATTTCATTTGTCAACATTTGTCAGAAAACCACTTATTAAGGAAATCCCTCATCGTGCGAAATTATCTTGTTTTTCCTAAACAACACGTTGTAACGCGAAAAGCTTTGGTGTTGCGTGTAAGTCTAAGGGTGTAGCCTCAAAAGAGGACTCACAGGAGAGTTTTCTCTCGAAAGAATATGTAAGAATACCACGTTATAAGGAAATAAAGTGTTGCAGACTAAAGGCAAATACGTATGTATTGGAAACACTTTACGAGAAGAAATAACACATCGTACAAAATTAGCTTGTATCTCCTAAACAACACATTGTAACTCGAAAAGATTTGGTGTGCCGTGTACGTCTAAACGTGTAGCCTCAAAAGAGAACCCACAGGAGAATTTTTGTTCGTTAAAATTTGTCAGAAATCCATGTTTTAATGAAATCACTCATCGTGCGAAATTATATTGTTTTTCCTAAACAACACGTTGTAAATCGAAAAGCTTTGATGTTGCGTGTATGTCTAAGTGTGTAGCCTCAAAAGAGAATGCACAGGAGAGTTTTCTATCGAAAGAACATGTAAGAATACCACATTATAAGGAAATAGAGTTTTGCAGAGTAAAGACAAATACGTATGTATTTGAAACACTCTATGAGAAGAAATAACGCATCGTAAAAAATTAGTTTGTATCTCCTAAACAACACGTTGTAACTCGAAAGATTTGGTGTGGCATGTACGTCTAAACGTGTAGCCTCAAAAGAGAACCCACAGGAGAATTTTCTTTCGTCAAAATTTGTCAGAAAACCACTTATTAAGGAAATCCCGCATCGTGCGAAACGATCTTGTTTTTCCTAAACAACACATTGTAACTCGAAAATCTTTGGTGTTGCGTGTATGTCTAAGCATGTAGCCTCAAAAGAGAACGCACAGGAGAGATTTCTCTCGAACGAGTATGTAAGAATACCACGTTATAAGGAAATACATTGTGGCAAATTAAAGATAAATACGTTCCTTTTGGAAACACTTAAACTTTACAAGAAGATATAAAGCATCGTAAAAAATTAGCTTGTATCTCCTAAACAACACGTTGTAACTCGAAAACATTTCGTGTGGCGTGTACGTCTAAACGTTTAGCCTCAAATGAAAACCCACAGGAGAATTTTCTTTCCTCAAAATTTGTCAAAAAACCACGTTTTAAGGAATTCCCGCATCGTGCGAAATTATCTTGTTTTTCCTAAACAACACGTTCTAACTCGAAGTTCTTTGGTGTGGCGTGTATGTCTAAGCGTGTAGCCTCAAAAAAGAATGCACAGGAGAGTTTTCTCTTGAAAGAATATGTACGAATACCATTTTATAAGGAAATACAGTGTTGATGAGTAAAGACAAATACGTACGTATTGGAAACACTTTAGGAGAAGAAATAACGCATCGTACAATATTAGCTTGTATCTCCAAAACAACACGTTGTAACTCGAAAAGATTTGGTGTGGCGTGTACGTCTAAACATGTAGCCTCAAAAGAGAACCCACAGGAGAATTTTCTTTCGTCAAAATTTGTCAGAAAACCACGTTTTAAGGAAATCCAGCATTGTGCGCAATTATCTTGTTTTTCATAAACAAAACATTGTAACTCGAAAAGCTTTGGTGTTGGGTGTAGGTGTAAGCGTGAAGCCTCAAAAGAGAATGCACAGGAGAGTTTTCTCTCGAAAGAATATGTAAGAATACCACGTTATAAGGAAATATATTGCTGCAGAGTAAAGACAAATACATACGTATTGGAAACATATTTTGAGAAGAAAAAACGCATGGTACAAAATTTGCTTGTATCTCCTAAACAACACGTGGTAACTCAAAAAGATTTGGTGTGGCGTGTACGTCTAAATGTGTAGCCTCAAAAGAGAACCCACAGGAGAATTTTCTTACGTCAAAATTTGTCAGAAAACCACATTTTAAGTAAATCCCTCATCGTGCGAAATTATCTTGTTTTTCCTAATCAACACGTTGTAACTCGAAAAGCTTTGGTGTTGCGTGTATGTCTAAGCGTGTAGCCTCCAAAGACAACACACAGAATAGTTTTCTCTCGAGTGAATATGTAAGAATACCACGTTATAAGGAAATACAGTGTTGCAGAGTATAGACAAATATGTACTTATTGGAAACACTTTACGAGAAGAAATAATGCATCATGCAAAATTAGCTTGTATCTCCTAAACAACACGTTGTAACTCGAAAAGATTTGGTGTGGCGTGTACGACTAAACGTGTAGTCTCAAAGGAGAACCCACAGGAGAGTTTTCTTTCGTCAAAATTTGTCAGAAAACCACGTTTTAAGGAAATCCTGCATCCTGCAAAATTATCTTGTTTTTCCTAAACAACATGCTGTAACTCGAAAAGCTTTGGTGTTGCGTATATGTCTAAGCGTGTAGCCTCCAAAGAGAACGCACAGGAGAGTTTTCTCCCGAAAGAATATGTAGGAATACCACGTTATAAGGAAATACAGTGTTGCAGAGTAAAGACAAATACATACTTATTGGAAACACTTAAACTTTATGAGAAGAAATAAAACATAGTACAAAATTAGCTTGTATATCCTCAACAACACGTTATAACTCAAAAGGATTTGGTGTTGCGTGTATGTCTAAGCATGTAGCCTCAAAAGAGAATGCACAGGAGAGTTTTCTCTCGAAAGAATATGTAAGAATACCACGTTATAAGGAAATATATTGCTGCAGAGTAAAGACAAATACGTACGTATTGGAAACACATTATGAGAAGAAATAACGCATGGTACAAAATTAGCTTGTATCTCCGAAACAACACGTGGTAACTCAAAATGATTTGGTGTGGCGTGTACATCTAAATGTGTAGCCTCAAAAGAGAACCCACAGGAGAATTTTCGTAAGTCAAAATTTGTCAGCAAACCACGTTTTAAGGAAATCCCGCATCGTGGGAAATCATCTTGTTTTTCCTAATCAACACGTTGTAACTCGAAAAGCTTTGGTGTTGCATGTATGTCTAAGCATGTAGCCTCCAAAGAGAACGCACAGGATAGTTTTCTCTCGAAAGAATATGTAAGAATACCACGTTATAAGGAAATACAGTGTGGCAGAGTAAAGACAAATACATACGTAATGGAAACACTTCATGAGAGAAATAACGCATCTTGCAAAATTAGCTTGTATGTCCTAAACAACACGTTGTAACTCGAAAGGATTTGGTGTTGTGTGTATGTCTAAGCATGTAGCCTCAATAGAGAATGCACAGGAGAGTTTTCTCTCGAAAGAATATGTAAGAATACCACGTTATAAGGAAATATATTGCTGCAGAGTAAAGACAAATACGTACATATTGGAAACACATTATGAGAAGAAATAACGCATGGTACAAAATTAGCTTGTATCTCCGAAACAACACATGGTAACTCAAAATGATTTGGTGTGGCGTGTACATCTAAATGTGTAGCCTCAAAAGAGAACACACAGGAGAATTTTCTTAAGTCAAAATTTGTCAAAAAAACACGTTTTAAGGAAATCCCCCATCGTGCGAAATTATCTTGTTTTTCCTAATCAACACGTTGTAACTCGAAAAGCTTTGGTGTTGCGTGTATGTCTAAGCGTGTAGACTCCAAAGAGAACGCACAGGAGAGTTTTCTCTCGAAAGAATATGTAAGAATACCACGTTATAAGGAAATACTGTGTGGCAGAGTAAAGACAAATACGTACGTAATGGAAGCACTTTATGAGAGAAATAACGCATCTTGCAAAATTAGCTTGTATGTCCTAAACAACACGTTGTAACTCGAAAAGATTGGGTGTGGCATGTACTTCTAAAAGTGTAGCCTCAAAAGAGAACCCACAGGAGAGTTTTCTTTCGTCAAAATTTGTCAGAAAACCACGTTTTAAGGAAATCCCGCATCGTGCGAAATTATCTAGTTTTTCCTAAACAACACGTTGAAACTAGAAAAGCTTTGGTGTTGAGTGTATGCCTAAGCATGTAGCCTCAAAAGAGAATGCACAGGAGACTTTTCTCTCGAAAAAATATGTAAGAATACCACGTTATAAGGAAATACAGTGTGGCAGAGTAAAGACAAATACGTACGTAATGGAAGCACTTTATGAGAGAAATAACGCATCTTGCAAAATTAGCTTGTATCTCCTAAACAACACGTTGTAACTCGAAAAGATTTGGTGTGGCGTGTACGTCTAAAAGTGTAGCCTCAAAAGAGAACCCACAGGAGAGTTTTCTTTCGTCAAAATTTGTCAGAAAACCACATTTTAAGGAAATCCCGCATCGTGAGAAATTATCTTGTTTTTCCTAATCAACACGTTGTAACTTGAAAAGCTTTGGTTTTGCGTGTATGTCTAAGCGTGTAGCCTCCAAAGAGAATGCACAGGATAGTTTTCTCTCGAAAGAATATGTAAGAATACCACGTTATAAGGAAATACAGTGTTGTAGAATTTAGACAAATATGTACTTATTGGAAACACTTTAGGAGAAGAAATATTGCATCATGCAAAATTAACTTGTATCTCCTAAACAACACGTTGTAACTCGACAAGATTTGGTGTGGCGTGAATGTCTAAACGTTTAGCCTCAAAAGAGAACCCACAGGAGAGTTTTCCTTCGTCAAAATTTGTCAGAAAACCACATTTTAAGGAAATACCGCAACGTGCGAAATTATCTTCTTTTTCCATAACAACATGTTGTAACTCGAAAAGCTTTGGTGTTGCGTGTATGTCTAAGCGTGTAGCCTCAAAAGAGAATGCACAGGAGAGTTTTCTTCCGAAAGAATATGTAGGAATTCCACGTTATAAAGAAATACAGTGTTACAGAGTAAAGACAAATGCATATTTATTGGAAACACTTAAGCTTTACGAGAAGAAATAACACATAGTAAAAATTAGTAGGTATATCCTAAACAACACGTTATAACTCGAAAGGATTTGGTGTGGCGCGTACGTCTAATAGTGTAGCCTCAAAAGAGTACCCACAGGAGAATTTTCTTTCATTAAAATTTTTCAGAAAACCACGTTTTAAGGAAATCCCACATCATGCGAAATTATCTAGTTTTTCCTAAACAACACGTTGTAACTCGAAAAGCATTGGTGTTTCGTGTATGTCTAAGCGTGTAGTCTCCAAAGAGAACGCACAGGAGAGCTTTCTCTCGAAAGAATATGTAAGAATACCACATTATAAGGAAATACAGTGTTGCAGAGTATAGGCAAATATATACATATTGGAAACACTTAAACTTTACGAGAAGAAATAATTCATCGTTAAAAAATTAGCTTGTATCTCCTAAACAACAAGTTGTAACTCAAAAAGATTTGGTGTGGCGTGTACGTCTAAACGTGTAGCCTCAAACGAGAACGCACAGGAGAGTTTTCTCCCGAAAGAATATGTAGGAATACTATGTTATAAGGAAATACAGTGTTGCAGAGTAAAGACAAATACATACTTATTGGAAACACTTAAGCTTTACGAGAAGCAATAACACATAGTACAAAATTAGCTTGCATATCCTAAACAACACGTTATAACTCGAAAGGATTTGGTGTGGCGTGTACGTCTAAATGTGAAGCTTCAAAAGTGAACCCACAGGAGAATTTTCTTTCGTCAATATTTGTCAGTAAACCACGTTTTAAGAAAATCCCGCATCATGCGAAATTATCTTGTTTTTCCTAAACAACACGTTGTACCTCGAAAAGCTTTGGTGTTGCGTGAATGTCTAAGTGTGTAGCCTCCAAAGAGAACGCACAGGAGAGTTTTCTCTCGAAAGAATATGTAAGAATACCACGTTATAAGGAAATACAGTGTTGCAGAGTATAGGCAAATATATACATATTGGAAACACTTAAACTTTACGAGAAGAAATAATTCATCGTTAAAAAATTAGCTTGTATCTCCTAAACAACAAGTTGTAACTCAAAAAGATTTGGTGTGGCGTGTACGTCTAAACGTGTAGCCTCAAACGAGAACGCACAGGAGAGTTTTCTCCCGAAAGAATATGTAGGAATACTACGTTATAAGGAAATACAGTGTTGCAGAGTAAAGACAAATACATACTTATTGGAAACACTTAAGCTTTACGAGAAGCAATAACACATAGTACAAAATTAGCTTGCATATCCTAAACAACACGTTATAACTCGAAAGGATTTGGTGTGGCGTGTACGTCTAAATGTGAAGCTTCAAAAGTGAACCCACAGGAGAATTTTCTTTCGTCAAAATTTGTCAGTAAACCACGTTTTATGGAAATCCCGCATCATGCGAAATTATCTTGTTTTTCTTAAACAACACGTTGTACCTCGAAAAGCTTTGGTGTTGCGTGAATGTCTAAGTGTGTAGCCTCCAAAGAGAACGCACAGGAGAGTTTTCTCTCGAAAGAATATGTACGAATACCACGTTATAAGGAAATACAGTGTTGCAGAGTAGAGTCAAATACATACGTATTGGAAACACTTAAACTTTACGAGAAGAAATAATGCATCTTAAAAAATTAGCTTGTATCTCCTAAACAACACGTTGTAACTCGAAAAGATTTGGTGTGGCATGTACGTCTAAACGTTAAGCCTCAAAAGAGAACCCACAGGGGAATTTTCGTTTCTAAAAATTTGTCAGAAAACCACGTTTTAAGGAAATCCTGCATCGTGAGAAATTATCTTGTACTTCCTAAACAACACGTTTTAACTCGAAAAGCTTTGCTGTTGCGTGTATGTCTCAGCGTGTAGCCTCAAATGAGAATGCACAGGAGAGATTTCTCTCGAAAAAATATGTAAGAATACCACGTTATAAGGAAATACAATTTTGCAGAGTAAAGACAAATAAGTACATATTGGAAACATTTTAGGAGAAGAATTAACGCATCGTACAAAATTAGCTTGTATCTCCAAAACAACACATTGTAACTCGAAAAGATTTGGTGTGGCGTGTTCATTTAAACATGTAGCCTCAAAAGAGAACCCACAGGAGAATTTTCTTTCGTCAAAATGTTTCAGAAAACCACGTTTTAAGGAAATCCCGTATCGTGCAGAATCATCTTCTTTTTGCTAAACAAAACGTTATAACTCGAAAAGCTTTGTTGTTGCGTGTATGTGTAAGCATGGAGCCTCTAAAGAGAACGCACAGGAGAGTTTTCTCTCGAAAGAACATGTAAGAATACAACGTTATAAGGAAATACAGTGTTGCAGAGTAAAAGCAAATACGTATGTATTGGAAAAATTTAAACTTTATGAGAAGAAATAACGCATCTTAAAAAATTAGCTTGTATCTCCTAAACAACACGTTGTAACTCGAAAAGATTTGGTGTGGTGTGTACATCTAAACATGTAGCCTCAAAAGAAAACCCACAGGAATATTTTCATTTGTCAAAATTTGTCAGAAAACCACGTTTTAAGGAAATCCAGCATCGTGATAAATTATCTTGTTTTTCCTAAACAACACATTGTAATTCGAAAAGCTTTGGTGTCGCGTGTATGTTTAATCGTATAGCCTCAAAAGAGAACGCACAGGAGAGTTTTCTCTCGAAAGAATATGTAAGAATACCACGTTATAAGTAAATACAGTGTTGCAGAGTACAGACAAATACGTACTTATTGGAAACACTTAAACTTTACAAGAAGAAATAAGGCATCATACAAAATTAGTTTGTATCTCTTAAACAACACGTTATAATTCGAAAAGATTTGGTGTGGAGTGTACGTCTAACGTGTAGCCTCAAAGGAGAACCACAGGACAATTTTCTTTCGTCAAAATTTGTCAGAAAACCACGTTTTAAGGAAATCCCGCATCGTGTGAAATTATCTTGTTTTTCCTAAACAACACGTTGTAACTCGAAAAGCTTTGGTGTTGCGTGTATGTCTAAGGGTGTAGCCTCAAAAGAGAATGCACAGGACAGTTTTCTCTCGAAAGAATATGTAAGAATACCACGTTATATGGAAATACATTGTTGCAGAGTAAAGACATATACGTACGTATAGGAAACACTTTACGAAGGTAATAACGCATCGTACAAAAATAGCTTGTATCTCCTAAACAAAACGTTGTAACTCGAAAAGATTTGGTGTGGCGTTTACAACTAAACATGTAGCCTCAAAAGAGAACGCACAGGAGAATTTTCTTTCGACAAAATTTTTCAGAAAACCACGTTTAAGGAAATCCCGCATCGTGTGAAATTATCTTGTTTTTCCTAAACAACAGGTTGTAATTCGAAATGCTTTGGTGTGGCGTGTATGTCTAAGCGTGTAGCCTCAAAAGAGAAGGCACAGGAGAGTTTTCTCTCGAAAGAATATGTAAGAATACCACGTTATAAGGAAATACAGTGTTGCAGAGTAAAGACAAATATGTACATATTGGAAACACTTAAACTTTACGAGAAGAAATAAGGCATCGTACAAAATTAGTTTGTATCTCCTAATCAACACGCTGTAACTCGAAAAGATTTGGTGTGGCGTGTATGTCTAAACGTGTAGCCTCAAAAGAGAACCCACAGGAGAGTTTTCTTTCGTCAAAATTTGTCAAAACCCACGTTTTAAAGAAATCCTGCATCGTGCGAAATTATCTTGTTTTTCCTAAACAACATGTTGTAACTCGGAAAGGTTTGGTGTTGCGGGTATATCTAAGCGTGTAGCCTCAAAAGAGAACGCACAGGAGAGTTTTCTCCCAAAAGAATATGTAGGAATACCACATTAAAAGGAAATACAGTGTTGCAGAGTAAAGACAAATACATACTTATTGGAAACACTTAAACTTTACGAGTAGAAATAACACATAGTAAAAAATTAGCTTGTATCTCCTAAACAACACGTTATAACTCGAAAGGATTTGGTGTGGCTTGTACATCTAAACGTGTACCCTCAAAAGAGAACGCACAGGAGAATTTTCTTTCGTCAAAATTCGTCAGAAAACCACGTTTTAAGGAAATCCCGCATCATGCGAAATTATCTTGTTTTTCCTAAACAACACGTTGTAACTCGAAAAGCTTTGGTGCTGCGTGTATGTCTAAGCGTGTAGCCTCCAAAGAGAATGCACAGGAGAGTTTTCTCTCAAAAGAATATGTAAGAATACCACGTTATAAGGAAATACAATGTTGCAGAGTACAGCCAAATACATACGTATAGGAAACACTTAAACTTTACGAAAAGAAATAATGCATCGTAAAAAAAATTAGCTTGTATCACCTAAACAACACGTTGTAACTCAAAAATACTTGGTGTGGCGTGTACATCTAAACGTGTAGCCTCAAAAGAGAACCCACAGGAGAATTTTCTTTCGTCAAAATTTGTCAGAAAACCACGTTTTATGGAAATCCTGCATCGTGCGAAATTATCTTGTTTTTCCGAAACAACACGTTGTAACTCGAAAAGCTTTGTTGTTGCGTGTATGTCTAAGCATGTAGCCTCAAAAGAGAATGCAAAGGAGAGTTTTTCTCGAAAGAATAAGTAAGAATACCACGTTATTAGGAAACACAGTGTTGTAGAGTAAAGACAAATACTTACGTATTGGAAAAACTTTACGAGAAGAAATAACGCATCGTACAAAATTAGCTTGTATCTCCTAAACAACACGTTGTAACTTAAAAAGATTTGGTGTGGCCTGTATGTCTAAACGTGTAGTCTCAAAAGAGAACCCAAAGGATAATTTTCTTTGGTCAATATTTGTCAGAAAACCACGTATTAAGGAAATCCCGTATCGCACGAAATTATCTGGTTTTTCCTAAACAACACGTTATAACGGGAAAAGCTTTGGTGTTGCGTGTATGTCTAAGCGTGTACCCTTAAAAGAGGATGCACAGGAGAGTTTTCTCTCGAAAGAATATGTAAGAATACCATGTTATAAGGAAATACAGTGTTGCAGACTAAAGGCAAATACATACGTATTGGAAACACTTTACGAGAAGAAATAATGCATCGTACAAAATTAGCTTGTATCTCCTAAACAACACGTTGTAACTTGAAAAGATTTGGTGTGGCGTGTACGTCTAAACGTGTAGACTCAAAAGAGAACCCACAGGAGAATTTTCTTTCGTCAAAATTTGTCAGAAAACCACATATTAAGGAAATCCTGCATCGTGCGAAACTATCTTTTTTCCGAAACAACACATTGTAACTCGAAAATCTTTGCTGTTGCGTGTATGTCTAAGCATGTAGCCTCAAAAGAGAACGCACAGGAGAGATTTCTCTCGAACGAGTATGTAAGAATACCACGTTATAAGGAAATACATTGTGGCAAATTAAAGATAAATACGTACCTTTTGGAAACTCTTAAACTTTACAAGAAGATATAAAGCATCGTAAAAAATTAGCTTTTATCTCCTAAACAACACGTTGTAACTTGAAAAGATTTGGTGTGGCGTGTACGTCTAAAAGTGTAGCCTCAAAAGAGAACCCACGGGACAATTTTCTTTTGTCAAAATTTGTCAGAAAACCACGTTTTAAGGAAATCCCGCATCATGCGAAATTATCTTGTTTTTCCTAAACAACACGTTGTAACTAGAAAAGCTTTGGTGTTGCGTGTATGTCTGAGCGTGTAGCCTCAAAAGAGAATGCACAGGAGAGTTTTCTCTCGAAAGAATATGTAAGAAAACCACGTTATAAGGAAATATATTGCTGCAGAGTAAAGACAAATACGTAAGTATTGGAAATACATTATGAGAAGAAAGAACACATGGTGCAAAATTAGCTTTTTTCTCCGAAACAACATGTGGTATCCAAAAGATTTTGTGTGGCGTGTACGTCTGAACGTGTAGCCTCAAAAGAGAACCCACAGGAGAATTTTCTAACGTCAAGTTTGTCAGAAAACCACGTTTTAAGGAAATCCCGCATAGTGAGAAATTATCTTGTTCTTCCTAAACAACACATTGCAACTCGAAAAGCTTTGCTGTTGCGTGTATGTCTAAGCGTGTAGCCTCAAATGAGAATGCACAGAAGAGTTTTCTCTCGAGAAAATATGGAAGAATACCACGTTATAAGAAAATACAGTGTTGTAGAGTAAAGACAAATACTTATTTATTGGAAAAACTTTACAAGAAGAAATAATGCATCGTACAAAATTAGCTTGTATCTCCTAAACAACACGTAGTAACTTAAAAGGATTTTGTGTGGCCTGTACGTCTAAACGAGTGGTCTCAAAAGAGAACCCATAGGAGAATTTTCTTTGGTCAAAATTTGTCAGAAAACCACGTATTGAGGAAATCCCTCATCGTGCGAAATTATCTTGTTTTTCCTAAACAACACGTTGTAACGCGAAAAGCTTTGGTGTTGCGTGTATGTCTAAGCGTGTAGCCTCAAAAGAGGACGCACAGGAGAGTTTTCTCTCGAAAGAATATGTAAGAATACCACGTTATAAGGAAATACAGTGTTGCAGAGTAAAGAAAAATAAGTATGTATTGGAAACCCATGAACTTTAAGAGATGAAATAAAGCATCTTACAAAATTTGCTTGTATCTCCTAAACAACACGTTGTAACTCGAAAAGATTTGGTGTGGCGTGTACGTCTAAACGTGTAGCCTCAAAAGAGAACCCACAGGACAATTTTCTTTCGTCAATATTTTTAAGAAAACCACGTTTTCAGGAAATCCCGCATCGTGAGAAATTATCTTGTTCTTCCTAAACAACAGGTTTTAACTCGAAAAGCTTTGGTGTTGCTTGTATGTCTAAGCGTGTAGCCCCAAAAGAGAACGCACAGGAGAGTTTTCTCTCGAAAGAATATGTAAGAATACCACGTTATAAGGAAATACAGTGTGGCAGAGTAAAGACAAATACTTACATATTGGAAGCACTTTATGAGAGAAATTACGCATCTTGCAAAATTAGCTTGTATGTCCTAAACAACACATTGTAATTCGAAAAGATTTGGTGTGGCGTGTACTTCTAAATGTGTAGCCTCAAAAGAGAACCGAAAGGAGAATTTTAAGAGAACCCAAAGGAGAATTTTCTTTCGTCAAAATTTTTCAGAAAATCACGTTTTAAGGAAATCCTGCATCGTGCGAACTTATCTTGTTTTTCCTAAACAACAAGTTGTAACTCGAAAAGCTTTCATGTTGCGTGTATGTCTAAGTGTGTAGCCTCAAAAGAGAAGGCACAGGAGAGTTTTCTCTCGAAAGAATATGTAAGAATACCACGTTATAACGAAATACAGTTTTGCAGAGTAAAGACAAATACGTACGTATTGGAAACACTTTATGAGAAGAAATAACGCTTCGTACAAAATTAGCTTGTATCTCCAAAACTACACGTTGTAACTCGAAAAGAATTGGTGTGGCGTGTATGTCTTAACATGTAGCATCTAAAGAGAACCAACAGGAGAACTTTCTTCCGTCAAAATTTTTCAGAAAATCACGTTTTAAGGAAATCCCACAACGTGCGAAATTATCTTGTTTTTCCTAAACAACACGTTGTAACTCGAAAAGATTTTGTGTTGCGCGTATGTCTGAGAGTGTAGCCTCAAAAGAGAAGGCACAGGAGAGTTTTCTCTCGAAAGAATATGTAAGAATACCACTTCATAAGGAAATACAGTTTTGCAGAGTAAAGACATATACGTACTTATTGGAAACTCTACGAGAAGAAATAACGCATAGTACAAAATTAGCTTGTATCTCCAAAACTACACGTTGTAACTCGAAAAGAATTGGTGTGGCGTATACGTCTTAACGTGTAGTCTCAAAAGAGTGCCCAAAGGAGAATTTTCTTTCGTCAAAAATTTTCAGAAAATCACGTTTTAAGGAAATCCCGCATCCTGCGAAATTATCTTGTTTTTCCTAAACAACACGTTGTAACTCGAAAAGCTTTCGTGTTGCGTGTATGTCTAAGTGTGTAGCCTCAAAACAGAAGGCACAGGAGAGTTTTCTGTGCAAAGAATATTATAGAATACCACGTTAAAAGGATATACAATTTTGCAGAGTAAAGACAAATACATATGTATTGGAAACACTTTACAAGAAGAAATAACGCATCGTAAAAATTAGCTTGTATCTCCAAAACTACACGTTGTAACTCGAAAAGAATTGTTGTGGCGTGTACGTCTTAACATGTAGCATCAAAAGAGACCCAAAGGAGAATTTTCTTTCGTCAAAATTTTTCAGAAAATCACGTTTTAAGGAAATCCCGCATCGTGCGAAATTATCTTGTTTTTCCTAAACAACACGTTGTAACTCCAAAAGCTTTCGTGTTGCGTGTATGTCTAAGTGTGTACCTTCAAAACAGAAGGCACAAGAGAGTTTTCTATCGAAAGAATATTGTAGAATACCACGTTATAAGGATATACAATTTTGCAGAGTAAAGACAAATACATACGAATTGGAAACACTTTACGAGAAGAAATAATGCATCGTACAAAATTAGCTTGTATCTCCAAAACTACACGTTGTAACTCGAAAAGAATTGTTGTGGCGTGTACGTCTTACAATGTAGCATTAAAAGAGAACCCAAAGGAGAATTTTCTTTCGTCAAAAATTTTCAGAAAATCACGTTTTAAGAAATCCCGCATCATGCGAAATTATCTTGTTTTTCCTAAACAACACGTTGTAACTCGAAAAGCTTTCGTGTTGCGTGTATGTCTAAGTGCGTAGCCTCAAAAGAGAAGGCACAGGAGAGTTTTCTCTCAAAAGAATATGTAAGAATACCACTTCATAAGGAAATACAGTTTTTCAGAGTAAAGACATATACGTACATATTGGAAACTCTTTAGGAGAAGAAATAACGCATAGTACAAAATTAGCTTGTATCTCCAAAACTACACGTTGTAACTCGAAAAGAATTGTTGTGGCGTGTACGTCTTAACGTTTAGTCTCAAAAGAGTGCCCAAAGGAGAATTTTCTTTCGTCAAAATTTTTCAGAAAATCACGTTTTAAGGAAATCCCGCATCATGCGAAATTATCTTGTTTTCCCTAAACAACACGTTGTAACATGAAAAGCTTTCGTGTTGCTTGTATGTCTAAGTGTGTAGCCTCAAAACAGAAGGCACATGAGAGGTTTCTGTCGAAAGAATATTGTAGAATACCACGTTATAAGGAAATACAATTTCGCAGAGTAAACACATATACGTATGTATTGGAAACACTTTACGAGAAGAAATAACGCATCTTACAAAATTAGCTTGTATCTCCAAAACTACACGTTGTAACTCGAAAAGAATTGGTGTGGCGTGTACGTCTTAACGTGTAGCCTCAAAAGAGAGCCCAAAGGAGAATTTTCTTTCGTAAACATTTTTCAGAATATCACATTTTAAGGAAATCCCGCATCGTGCGAAATTATCTTGTTTTTCCTAAACAACACGTTGTAAATTGAAAAGCTTTCGTGTTGTGTGTATGTCTAAGTGTGTAGCCTCAAAAGAGAATGCACAGGAGAGTTTTCTCTCGAAAGAATATGTAAGAGTACCACTTCATAAGGAAATACAGTTTTGCAGTGTAATGACATATATGTACGTATTGGAAACTCTTTACGAGAAGAAATAACACATAGTACAAAATTAGCTTGTATCTCCAAAACTACACGTTGTAACTCGAAAAGAATTGGTGTGGCGTGTACGTGTTAACGTGTAGTCTCAAAAAAGAGCCCAAAGGAGAATTTTCTTTCGTCAAAATTTTTCAGAAAATCACATTTTAAGGAAATCCCGCATCACGCGAAATTATCTTGCTTTTCCTAAACAACACGTTGTAACTCTAAAAGCTTTCGTGTTGTGTGTATGTCTAAGTGTGTAGCCTCAAAACAGAAGGCACAGGAGAGTTTTCTTTCGAAAGAATATTGGAGAATACCACGTTATAAGGAAATACAATTTTGCAGAGTAAAGACAAATACGTATGTATTGGAAACACTTTACGAGAAGAAATAACGCATCGTACAAAATTAGCTTGTATCTCCAAAACTACACGTTGTAACTCGAAAAGAATTGTTGTGGCGTGTACGTCTTAACATGTAGCATCAAAAGAGAACACAAAGGAGAATTTTCTTTCGTCAAAATTTTTCAGAAGATCACGTTTTAAGGAAATCCCGCATCTTGCGAAATTATCTTCTTTTTCCTAAACAACACGTTGTAACTCGAAAAGCTTTCGTGTTGCGTGTATGTGTAAGTGTGTAGCCTCAAAACAGAAGGCACAGGAGAGTTTTCTGTCGAAAGAATATTGTATAATACCACGTTATAAGGAAATTCAATTTTGCAGAGTAAAGACAAATACATACGTATTGGAAACACTTTACGAGAAGAAATAATGTATCTTACAAAATTAGCTTGTATCTCCAAAACTACACGGTGTAACTCGAAAAGAATTGGTGTGGCGGGTACGTCTTAACGTGTAGCCTCAAAAGAGAGCCCAAAGGAGAATTTTCTTTCGTCAAAATTTTTCAGAAAATCACGTTTTAAGGAAATCCTGCATCGTGCGAAATTATCTTGTTTTTCCTAAACAACACGTTGTAACTCGAAAAGCTTTCGTGTTGCGTGTATGTCTAAGTATGTAGCCTCAAAAGAGAAGGCACAGGAGAGTTTTCTCTCGAAAGAATATGTAAGAATACCACGTTATAACGAAATACAGTTTTGCAGAGTAAAGACAAATACGTACGTATTGGAAACACTTTATGAGAAGAAATAACGCTTCGTACAAAATTAGCTTGTATCTCCAAAACTACACGTTGTAACTCGAAAAGAATTGGTGTGGCGTGTACGTCTTAACATGTAGCATCTAAAGAGAACCAACAGGAGAACTTTCTTCCGTCAAAATATTTCAGAAAATCACGTTTTAAGGAAATCCCACAACGTGCGAAATTATCTTGTTTTTCCTAAACAACACGTTGTAACTCGAAAAGATT
Organism: Apodemus sylvaticus; assembly: GCF_947179515.1. Lineage (NCBI taxonomy): Eukaryota > Metazoa > Chordata > Mammalia > Rodentia > Muridae > Apodemus > Apodemus sylvaticus. The sequence continues at coordinate 68,800,916 of NC_067490.1, forward strand.
TTGTGTTGCGCGTATGTCTGAGAGTGTAGCCTCAAAAGAGAAGGCACAGGAGAGTTTTCTCTCGAAAGAATATGTAAGAATACCACTTCATAAGGAAATACAGTTTTGCAGAGTAAAGACATATACGTACTTATTGGAAACTCTACGAGAAGAAATAACGCATAGTACAAAATTAGCTTGTATCTCCAAAACTACACGTTGTAACTCGAAAAGAATTGGTGTGGCGTATACGTCTTAACGTGTAGTCTCAAAAGAGTGCCCAAAGGAGAATTTTCTTTCGTCAAAAATTTTCAGAAAATCACGTTTTAAGGAAATCCCGCATCCTGCGAAATTATCTTATTTTTCCTAAACAACACGTTGTAACTCGAAAAGCTTTCGTGTTGCGTGTATGTCTAAGTGTGTAGCCTCAAAACAGAAGGCACAGGAGAGTTTTCTGTGGAAAGAATATTATAGAATACCACGTTAAAAGGAAATACAATTTTGCAGAGTAAAGACAAATACATTTGTATTGGAAACACTTTACAAGAAGAAATAACGCATCATAAAAATTAGCTTGTATCTCCAAAACTACACGTTGTAACTCGAAAAGAATTGTTGTGGCGTGTACGTCTTAACATGTAGCATCAAAAGAGACCCAAAGGAGAATTTTCTTTCGTCAAAATTTTTCAGAAAATCACGTTTTAAGGAAATCCCGCATCGTGCGAAATTATCTTGTTTTTCCTAAACAACACGTTGTAACTCCAAAAGCTTTCGTGTTGCGTGTATGTCTAAGTGTGTACCTTCAAAACAGAAGGCACAAGAGAGTTTTCTATCGAAAGAATATTGTAGAATACCACGTTATAAGGAAATACAATTTTGCAGAGTAAAGACAAATACATACGAATTGGAAACACTTTACTAGAAGAAATAATGCATCGTACAAAATTAGCTTGTATCTCCAAAACTACACGTTGTAACTCGAAAAGAATTGTTGTGGCATGTACGTCTTAACATGTAGCATTAAAAGAGAACCCAAAGGAGAATTTTCTTTCGTCAAAATTTTTCAGAAAATCACGTTTTAAGGAAATCCCGCATCATGCGAAATTATCTTGTTTTTCCTAAACAACACGTTGTAACTCGAAAAGCTTTCGTGTTGCGTGTATGTCTAAGTGCGTAGCCTCAAAAGAGAAGGCACAGGAGAGTTTTCTCTCAAAAGAATATGTAAGAATACCACTTCATAAGGAAATACAGTTTTTCAGAGTAAAGACATATACGTACATATTGGAAACTCTTTAGGAGAAGAAATAACGCATAGTACAAAATTAGCTTGTATCTCCAAAACTACACGTTGTAACTCGAAAAGAATTGTTGTGGCGTGTACGTCTTAACGTTTAGTCTCAAAAGACTGCCCAAAGGAGAATTTTCTTTCGTCAAAATTTTTCAGAAAATCACGTTTTAAGGAAATCCCGCATCATGCGAAATTATCTTGTTTTCCCTAAACAACACGTTGTAACATGAAAAGCTTTCGTGTTGCTTGTATGTCTAAGTGTGTAGCCTCAAAACAGAAGGCACATGAGAGGTTTCTGTCGAAAGAATATTGTAGAATACCACGTTATAAGGAAATACAATTTCGCAGAGTAAACACATATACGTATGTATTGGAAACACTTTACGAGAAGAAATAACGCATCGTACAAAATTAGCTTGTATCTCCAAAACTACACGTTGTAACTCGAAAAGAATTGGTGTGGCGTGTACGTCTTAACGTGTAGCCTCAAAAGAGAGCCCAAAGGAGAATTTTCTTTCGTAAACATTTTTCAGAAAATCACATTTTAAGGAAATCCTGCATCGTGCGAAATTATCTTGTTTTTCCTAAACAACACGTTGTAAATTGAAAAGCTTTCATGTTGCGTGTATGTCTAAGTGTGTAGCCTCAAAAGAGAATGCACAGGAGAGTTTTTCCCTCGAAAGAATATGTAAGAGTACCACTTCATAAGGAAATACAGTTTTGCAGTGTAATGACATATATTTATGTATTGGAAACTCTTTACGAGAAGAAATAACACATAGTACAAAATTAGCTTGTATCTCCAAAACTACACGTTGTAACTCGAAAAGAATTGGTGTGGCGTGTACGTGTTAACGTGTAGTCTCAAAAAAGAGCCCAAAGGAGAATTTTCTTTCGTCAAAATTTTTCAGAAAATCACATTTTAAGGAAATCCCGCATCACGCGAAATTATCTTGCTTTTCCTAAACAACACGTTGTAACTCTAAAAGCTTTCGTGTTGTGTGTATGTCTAAGTGTGTAGCCTCAAAACAGAAGGCACAGGAGAGTTTTCTTTCGAAAGAATATTGGAGAATACCACGTTATAAGGAAATACAATTTTGCAGAGTAAAGACAAATACGTATGTATTGGAAACACTTTACGAGAAGAAATAACGCATCGTACAAAATTAGCTTGTATCTCCAAAACTACACGTTGTAACTCGAAAAGAATTGTTGTGGCGTGTACGTCTTAACATGTAGCATCAAAAGAGAACACAAAGGAGAATTTTCTTTCGTCAAAATTTTTCAGAAGATCACGTTTTAAGGAAATCCCGCATCTTGCGAAATTATCTTCTTTTTCCTAAACAACACGTTGTAACTCGAAAAGCTTTCGTGTTGCGTGTATGTGTAAGTGTGTAGCCTCAAAACAGAAGGCACAGGAGAGTTTTCTGTCGAAAGAATATTGTATAATACCACGTTATAAGGAAATTCAATTTTGCAGAGTAAAGACAAATACATACGTATTGGAAACACTTTACGAGAAGAAATAATGTATCTTAAAAAATTAGCTTGTATCTCCAAAACTACACGGTGTAACTCGAAAAGAATTGGTGTGGCGGGGTACGTCTTAACGTGTAGCCTCAAAAGAGAGCCCAAAGGAGAATTTTCTTTCGTCAAAATTTTTCAGAAAATCACGTTTTAAGGAAATCCTGCATCGTGCGAAATTATCTTGTTTTTCCTAAACAACACGTTGTAACTCGAAAAGCTTTCGTGTTGCGTGTATGTCTAAGTGTGTAGCCTCAAAAGAGAAGGCACAGGAGAGTTTTCTCTCGAAAGAATATGTAAGAATACCACGTTATAACGAAATACAGTTTTGCAGAGTAAAGACAAATACGTACGTATTGGAAACACTTTATGAGAAGAAATAACGCTTCGTACAAAATTAGCTTGTATCTCCAAAACTACACGTTGTAACTCGAAAAGAATTGGTGTGGCGTGTACGTCTTAACATGTAGCATCAAAAGAGAACCCAAAGGAGAATTTTCTTCCGTCAAAATATTTCAGAAAATCACGTTTTAAGGAAATCCCACAACGTGCGAAATTATCTTGTTTTTCCTAAACAACACGTTGTAACTCGAAAAGATTTTGTGTTGCGCGTATGTCTAAGAGTGTAGCCTCAAAAGAGAAGGCACAGGAGAGTTTTCTCTCGAAAGAATATGTAAGAATACCACTTCATAAGGAAATACAGTTTTGCAGAGTAAAGACATATACGTACTTATTGGAAACTCTACGAGAAGAAATAACGCATAGTACAAAATTAGCTTGTATCTCCAAAACTACACGTTGTAACTCGAAAAGAATTGGTGTGGCGTATACGTCTTAACGTGTAGTCTCAAAAGAGTGCCCAAAGGAGAATTTTCTTTCGTCAAGAATTTTCAGAAAATCACGTTTTAAGGAAATCCCGCATCCTGCGAAATTATCTTGTTTTTCCTAAACAACACGTTGTAACTCGAAAAGCTTTCGTGTTGCGTGTATGTCTAAGTGTGTAGCCTCAAAACAGAAAGCACAGGAGAGTTTTCTGTGGAAAGAATATTATAGAATACCACGTTAAAAGGAAATACAATTTTGCAGAGTAAAGACAAATACATATGTATTGGAAACACTTTACAAGAAGAAATAACGCATCGTAAAAATTAGCTTGTATCTCCAAAACTACACGTTGTAACTCGAAAAGAATTGGTGTGGCGTGTACGTCTTAACATGTAGCATCAAAAGAGACCCAAAGGAGAATTTTCTTTCGTCAAAATTTTTCAGAAAATCACATTTTAAGGAAATCCCGCATCGTGCGAAATTATCTTGTTTTTCCTAAACAACACGTTGTAACTCCAAAAGCTTTCGTGTTGCGTGTATGTCTAAGTGTGTACCTTCAAAACAGAAGGCACAAGAGAGTTTTCTATCGAAAGAATATTGTAGAATACCACGTTATAAGGAAATACAATTTTGCAGAGTAAAGACAAATACATACGAATTGGAAACACTTTACGAGAAGAAATAATGCATCGTACAAAATTAGCTTGTATCTCCAAAACTACACGTTGTAACTCGAAAAGAATTGTTGTGGCATGTATGTCTTAACATGTAGCATTAAAAGAGAACCCAAAGGAGAATTTTCTTTCGTCAAAATTTTTCAGAAAATCCGTTTTAAGGAAATCCCGCATCTTGCGAAATTATCTTGTTTTTCCTAAACAACACGTTGTAACTCGAAAAGCTTTCGTGTTGCGTGTATGTCTAAGTGCGTAGCTTCAAAAGAGAAGGCACAGGAGAGTTTTCTCTCGAAAGAATATGTAAGAATACCACTTCCTAAGGAAATACACTTTTTCAGAGTAAAGACATATACGTACATATTGGAAACTCTTTAGGAGAAGAAATAACGCATCGTACAAAATTAGCTTGTATCTCCAAAACTACACGTTGTAACTCGAAAAGAATTGTTGTGGCGTGTACGTCTTAACGTTTAGTCTCAAAAGAGTGCCCAAAGGAGAATTTTCTTTCGTCAAAATTTTTCAGAAAATCACGTTTTAAGGAAATCCCGCATCATGCGAAATTATCTTGTTTTCCCTAAACAACACGTTGTAACTTGAAAAGCTTTCGTGTTGCTTGTATGTCTAAGTGTGTAGCCTCAAAACAGAAGGCACAGGAGAGGTTTCTGTCGAAAGAATATTGTAGAATACCACGTTATAAGGAAATACAATTTTGCAGAGTAAAGACAAATACGTATGTATTGGAAACACTTTATGAGAAGAAATAACGCATCGTACAAAATTAGCTTGTATCTCCAAAACTACACGTTGTAACTCGAAAAGAATTGTTGTGGCGTGTACGTCTTAACATGTAGCATCAAAAGAGAACACAAAGGAGAATTTTCTTTCGTCAATATTTTTCAGAAAATCACGTTTTAAGGAAATCCCGCATCGTGCGAAATTATCTTTTTTTTCCTAAACAACACGTTGTAACTCGAAAAGCTTTCGTGTTGCGTGTATGTCTAAGTGTGTAGCCTCAAAAGAGAATGCACAGGAGAGTTTTCTCTCGAAAGAATATGTAAGAATACCACTTCATAAGGAAATACAGTTTTGCAGATTAAATACATCTACATACGTATTGGTAACTCTAGGAGAAGAAATAACGCATAGTACAAAATTAGCTTGTATCTCCAAAACTACACGTTGTAACTCGAAAAGAATTGGTGTGACGTGTACTTCTTAACGTGTAGTCTCAAAAGAGTGCCCAAAGGAGAAATTCCTTTCGTCAAAATTTTTCAGAAGATCACGTTTTAAGGAAATCCCTCACCGTGCGAAATTATCTTGTTTTTCCTAAACAACACGTTGTAACTCGAAAAGCTTTCCTGTTGCGTGTATGTCTAAGTGCGTAGCCTCAAAATAGAAGGCAAAGGAGAGTTTTCTCTCGAAAGAATATGTAAGAATACCACTTCATAAGGAAATACAGTTTTGCAGATTAAATACATATACATACGTATTGGTAACTCTAGGAGAAGAAATAACGCATAGTACAAAATTAGCTTGTATCTCCAAAACTACACGTTGTAACTCGAAAAGAATTGGTGTGACGTGTACTTCTTAACGTGTAGTCTCAAAAGAGTGCCCAAAGGAGAATTTTCTTTTGTCAAAATTTTTCAGAAAATCACATTTTAAGGAAATCCCGCATCATGCGAAATTATCTTGCTTTTCCTAAACAACACGTTGTAACTCGAAAAGCTTTCGTGTTGCGTGTATGTCTAAGTGTGTAGCCTCAAAACAGAAGGCACAGGAGAGTTTTCTCTCGAAAGAATATTGTAGAATACCACGTTATAAGGAAATACAATTTTGCAGAGTAAAGACAAATACATATGTATTGGAAACACTTTATGAGAAGAAATAACGCATCGTACAAAATTAGCTTGTATCTCCAAAACTACACGTTGTAACTCGAAAAGAATTGTTGTGGCGTGTACATCTTAACATGTAGCATCAAAAGAGAACACAAAGGAGAATTTTCTTTCGTCAATATTTTTCAGAAAATCACGTTTTAAGGAAATCCCGCATCGTGCGAAATTATCTTGTTTTTCCTAAACAACATGTTGTAACTCGAAAAGCTTTCATGTTGCGTGTATGTCTAAGTGTGTAGCCTCAAAACAGATTGCACAAGAGAGTTTTCTATCGAAAGAATATTGTAGAATACCACGTTATAAGGAAATACAATTTTGCAGAGTAAAGACAAATACGTACATACTGGAAACACTTTATGAGAAGAAATAATGCATCGTACAAAATTAGCTTGTATCTCCAAAACTACACGTTGTAACTCGAAAAGAATTGTTGTGGCGTGTACGTCTTAACATGTAGCATCAAAAGAGAACACAAAGGAGAATTTTCTTTCGTCAAAAATTTTCAGAAAATCACGTTTTTAGGAAATCCCGCATCGTGCGAAATTATCTTGTTTTTCCTAAACAACACGTTGTAACTCGATAAGCTTTCGTGTTGCATGTATGTCTAAGTGCGTAGCCTCAAAAGTGAAGGCACAGGAGAGTTTTCTCTCGAAGGAATATGTAAGAATACCACTTCATAAGGAAATACAGTTTTGCAGATTAAAGACATATACATACGTATTGGAAACTCTACTAGAAGAAATAACGCATAGTACAAAATTAGCTTGTATCTCCAAAACTACACGTTGTAACTCGAAAAGAATTGGTGTGACGTGTACGTCTTAAGGTGTAGTCTCAAAAGAGTTCCCAAAGGAGAATTTTATTTCGTCAAAATTTTTCAGAAAATCACATTTTAAGGAAATCACGCATCATGCGAAATTATCTTGCTTTTCCTAAACGACACGTTGTAACTCGAAATGCTTTCGTGTTGCGTGTATGTCTAAGTGTGTAGCCTCAAAACAGAAGGCACAGGAGAGTTTTCTGTCGAAAGAATATTGTAGAATACCACGTTATAAGGAAATACAATTTTGCAGAGTTAAGACAAATACGTATGTATTGGAAACACTTTAAGAGAAGAAATAACGCATCGTACAAAATTAGCTTGTATCTCCAAAACTACACGTTGTAACTCGAAAAGAATTGTTGTGGCGTGTACGTCTTAACATGTAGCATCAAAAGAGAACCCAAAGGAGAATTTTCTTTCGTCAACATTTTTCAGAAAATCACATTTTAAGGAAATCCCGCATCGTGCGAAATTATCTTGTTTTTCCTAAACAACAAGTTGTAACACGAAAAGCTTTCGTGTTGCGTGTATGTCTAAGTGCGTAGCCTCAAAAAAGAAGGCACAGGAGAGTTTTCTCTCGAAAGAATATGTAAGATTACCACTTCATAAGGAAATACAGTTTTTCAGAGTAAAGACATATTCGTACATATTGGAAACTCTTTAGGAGAAGAAATAACGCATAGTACAAAATTAGCTTGTATCTCCAAAACTACACGTTGTAACTCGAAAAGAATTGTTGTGGCGTGTACGTCTTAACGTGTAGTCTCAAAAGAGTGCCCAAAGGAGAATTTTCTTTCGTCAAAATTTTTCAGAAAATCACGTTTTAAGGAAATCCCGCATCGTGCGAAATTATCTTGTTTTTCCTAAACAACAGGTTGTAACTCGAAAAGCTTTCGTGTTGCGTGTATGTCTAAGTGTGTAGCCTCAAAACAGAAGACACAGGAGAGTTTTCTGTCGAAAGAATATTGTAGAATACCACGTTATTAGGAAATACAATTTTGCAGAGTAAACACATATACGTACGTATTGGAAACACTTTACAAGAGGAAATAACGCATCGTACAAAATTAGCTTGTATCTCCAAAACTACACGTTGTAACTCGAAAAGAATTGGTGTGGCCTGTAAGTCTTAACGTGTAGCCTCAACAGAGAGCCCAAAGGAGAAATTTCTTTCGTCCAAATTTTTCAGCAAATCACATTTTAAGGAAATCCCGCATCATGCGAAATTATCTTGCTTTTCCTAAACAACACGTTGTAACTCGAAAAGCTTTCGTGTTGCGTGTATGTCTAAGTGTGTAGCCTCAAAACAGAAGTCACAGGAGAGTTTTCTGTCGAAAGAATAATGTAGAATACCACGTTATAAGGAAGTACAATTTTTCAGAGTAAAGACAAATACGTATGTATTGGAAACACTTTACGAGAAGAAATAACGCATCGTACAAAATTAGCTTGTATCTCCAAAACTACACGTTGTAACTCGAAAAGAATTGTTGTGGCGTGTATGTCTTAACATGTAGCATCAAAAGAGAACCCAAAGGAGAATTTTCTTTCGTCAAAATTTTTCAGAAAATCACGTTTTAAGGAAATCCCGCATCGTGCAAAATTATCTTTTTTTTCCTAAACAACACGTTGTAACTCGAAAAGCTTTCGTGTTGCGTGTATGTCAAAGTGTGTAGCCTCAAAACAGAAGGCACAAGAGAGTTTTCTATCGAAAGAATATTTTAAAATACCACATTATAAGGAAATACAATTTTGTAGAGTAAAGACAAATACGTACATATTGGAAACTCTTTACGAGAAGAAATAACGCATAGTACAAAATTAGCTTGTATCTCCAAAACTACACGTTGTAACTCGAAAAGAATTGTTGTGGCGTGTACGTCTTAACGTGTAGTCTCAAAAGAGTGCCCAAAGGAGAATTTTCTTTCGTCAAAATTTTTCAGAAAATCACGTTTTAAGGAAATCCCGCATCGTGCTAAATTATCTTGTTTTTCCTAAACAACACGTTGTAACTCGAAAAGCTTTCATGTTGCTTGTATGTCTAAGTGTGTAGCCTCAAAACAGAAGGCACAGGAGAGGTTTCTGTCGAAAGAATATTGTAAAATACCACGTTATAAGGAAATACAATTTTGCAGAGTAAACACATATACGTATGTATTGGAAACACTTTACGAGAAGAAATAACGCATCCTACAAAATTAGCTTGTATCTCCAAAACTACACGTTGTAACTCGAAAAGAATTGTTGTGGCGTGTACGTCTTAACATGTAGCATCAAAAGAGAACCCAAAGGAGAATTTTCTTTCGTCAACATTTTTCAGAAAATCACATTTTAAGGAAATCCCGCATCGTGCGAAATTATCTTGTTTTTCCTAAACAACAAGTTGTAACTCGAAAAGCTTTCGTGTTGCGTGTATGTCTAAGTGCATAGCCTCAAAAGAGAAGGCACAGGAGAGTTTTCTCTCGAAAGAATATGTAAGAATACCACTTCATAAGGAAATACAGTTTTGCAGAGTAAAGACATATACGTACATATTGGAAACTCTTTACGAGAAGAAATAACGCATAGTACAAAATTAGCTTGTATCTCCAAAACTACACGTTGTAACTCGAGAAGAATTGGTGTGGCGTGTACGTCTTAACGTGTAGTCTCAAAAGAGTGCCCAAAGGAGAATTTTCTTTCGTCAAAATTTTTCAGAAAATCACATTTTAAGGAAATCCCGCATCATGCGAAATTATCTTGCTTTTCCTAAACAACACGTTGTACCTCGAAAAGCTTTCGTGTTGCGTGTATGTCTAAGTGTGTAGCCTCAAAACAGAAGGCACAGGAGAGTTTTCTGTCGAAGGAATATTGTAGAATACCACGTTATAAGGAAATACAATTTTGCAGAGTAAAGACAAATACGTATGTATTGGAAACACTTTACGAGAAGAAATAACGCATCATACAAAATTAGCTTGTATCTCCAAAACTACACGTTGTAACTCGAAAAGAATTGGTGTGGCATGTACGTCTGAACATGTAGTCTCAAAAGAGAGCCCAAAGGAGAATTTTCTTTCGTCAAAATTTTTCAGAAAATCACGTTTTAAGGAAATCCTGCATCGTGTGAAATTATCTTGTTTTTCCTAAACAACACGTTGTAAGTCGAAAAGCTTTCGTGTTGCGTGTATGTCTAAGTGTGTAGCCTCCAAACAGATGGCACAAGCGAGTTTTCTATCGAAAGAATATTGTAGAATACCACGTTATAAGGAAATATAATTTTGCAGAGTAAAGACAAATACGTACGTACTGGAAACACTTTACGAGAAGAAATAACGCATCGTACAAAATTAGCTTGTATCTCCAAAACTACACGTTGTAACTCGAAAAGAATTGTTGTGGCGTGTACGTCTTAACATGTAGCATCAAAAGAGAACCCAAAGGAGAATTTTCTTTCGTCAAAATTTTTCAGAAAATCACGTTTTAAGGAAATCCCTCACCGTGCGAAATTATCTTGTTTTTCCTAAACAACACGTTGTAACTCGAAAAGCTTTCCTGTTGCGTGTATGTCTAAGTGCGTAGCCTCAAAATAGAAGGCAAAGGAGAGTTTTCTCTCGAAAGAATATGTAAGAATACCACTTCATAAGGAAATACAGTTTTGCAGATTAAATACATATACATACGTATTGGTAACTCTAGGAGAAGAAATAACTTATAGTACAAAATTAGCTTGTATCTCCAAAACTACATGTTGTAACTCGAAAAGAATTGGTGTGACGTGTACTTCTTAACGTGTAGTCTCAAAAGAGTGCCCAAAGGAGAATTTTCTTTTGTCAAAATTTTTCAGAAAATCACATTTTAAGGAAATCCCGCATCATGCGAAATTATCTTGCTTTTCCTAAACAACACGTTGTAACTCGAAAAGCTTTCGTGTTGCGTGTATGTCTAAGTGTGTAGCCTCAAAACAGAAGGCACAGGAGAGTTTTCTGTCGAAAGAATATTGTAGAATACCACGTTATAAGGAAATACAATTTTGCAGAGTAAAGACAAATATGTATGTATTGGAAACACTTTATGAGAAGAAATAACGCATCGTACAAAATTAGCTTGTATCTCCAAAACTACACGTTGTAACTCGAAAAAAATTGTTGTGGCGTGTACGTCTTAACATGTAGCATCAAAAGAGAACACAAAGGAGAATTTTCTTTCGTCAATATTTTTCAGAAAATCACGTTTTAAGGAAATCCCGCATCGTGCGAAATTATCTTGTTTTTCCTAAACAACACGTTGTAACTCGAAAAGCTTTCGTGTTGCGTGTATGTCTAAGTGTGTAGCCTCAAAACAGATTGCACAAGAGAGTTTTCTATCGAAAGAATATTGTAGAATACCACGTTATAAGGAAATACAATTTTGCAGAGTAAAGACAAATACGTACATACTGGAAACACTTTACGAGAAGAAATAATGCATCGTACAAAATTAGCTTGTATCTCCAAAACTACACGTTGTAACTCGAAAAGAATTGTTGTGGCGTGTACGTCTTAACATGTAGCATCAAAAGAGAACACAAAGGAGAATTTTCTTTTGTCAAAATTTTTCAGAAAATCACGTTTTTAGGAAATCCCGCATCGTGCGAAATTATCTTGTTTTTCCTAAACAACACGTTGTAACTCGAAAAGCTTTCGTGTTGCGTGTATGTCTAAGTGCGTAGCCTCAAAAGTGAAGGCACAGGAGAGTTTTCTCTCGAAAGAATATGTAAGAATACCACTTCATAAGGAAATACAGTTTTGCAGATTAAAGACATATACATACGTATTGGAAACTCTACTAGAAGAAATAACGCATAGTACAAAATTAGCTTGTATCTCCAAAACTACACGTTGTAACTCGAAAAGAATTGGTGTGACGTGTACGTCTTAAGGTGTAGTCTCAAAAGAGTGCCCAAAGGAGAATTTTATTTCGTCAAAATTTTTCAGAAAATCACATTTTAAGGAAATCCCGCATCATGCGAAATTATCTTGCTTTTCCTAAACAACACGTTGTAACTCGAAATGCTTTCGTGTTGCGTGTATGTCTAAGTGTGTAGCCTCAAAACAGAAGGCACAGGAGAGTTTTCTGTCGAAAGAATATTGTAGAATACCACGTTATAAGGAAATACAATTTTGCAGAGTAAAGACAAATACGTATGTATTGGAAACACTTTAAGAGAAGAAATAACGCATCGTACAAAATTAGCTTGTATCTCCAAAACTACACGTTGTAACTCGAAAAGAATTGTTGTGGCGTGTACGTCTTAACATGTAGCATCAAAAGAGAACCCAAAGGAGAATTTTCTTTCGTCAACATTTTTCAGAAAATCACATTTTCAGGAAATCCCGCATCATGCGAAATTATCTTGTTTTTCCTAAACAACAAGTTGTAACTCGAAAAGCTTTCGTGTTGCGTGTATGTCTAAGTGCATAGCCTCAAAAGAGAAGGCACAGGAGAGTTTTCTCTCGAAAGAATATGTAAGAATACCACTTCATAAGGAAATACAGTTTTGCAGAGTAAAGACATATACGTACATATTGGAAACTCTTTACGAGAAGAAATAACGCATAGTACAAAATTAGCTTGTATCTCCAAAACTACACGTTGTATCTCGAGAAGAATTGGTGTGGCGTGTACGTCTTAACGTGTAGTCTCAAAAGAGTGCCCAAAGGAGAATTTTCTTTCGTCAAAATTTTTCAGAAAATCACATTTTAAGGAAATCCCGCATCATGCGAAATTATCTTGCTTTTCCTAAACAACACGTTGTACCTCGAAAAGCTTTCGTGTTGCGTGTATGTCTAAGTGTGTAGCCTCAAAACAGAAGGCACAGGAGAGTTTTCTGTCGAAGGAATATTGTAGAATACCACGTTATAAGGAAATACAATTTTGCAGAGTAAAGACAAATATGTATGTATTGGAAACACTTTACGAGAAGAAATAACGCATCATACAAAATTAGCTTGTATCTCCAAAACTACACGTTGTAACTCGAAAAGAATTGGTGTGGCATGTACGTCTGAACATGTAGTCTCAAAAGAGAGCCCAAAGGAGAATTTTCTTTCGTCAAAATTTTTCAGAAAATCACGTTTTAAGGAAATCCTGCATCGTGTGAAATTATCTTGTTTTTCCTAAACAACACGTTGTAACTCGAAAAGCTTTCGTGTTGCGTGTATGTCTAAGTGTGTAGCCTCCAAACAGATGGCACAAGCGAGTTTTCTATCGAAAGAATATTGTAGAATACCACGTTATAAGGAAATACAATTTTGCAGAGTAAAGACAAATACGTACGTACTGGAAACACTTTACGAGAAGAAATAACGCATCGTACAAAATTAGCTTGTATCTCCAAAACTACACGTTGTAACTCGAAAAGAATTGTTGTGGCGTGTACGTCTTAACATGTAGCATCAAAAGAGAACCCAAAGGAGAATTTTCTTTTGTCAAAATTTTTCAGAAAATCACGTTTTAAGGAAATCCCTCACCGTGCGAAATTATCTTGTTTTTCCTAAACAACACGTTGTAACTCGAAAAGCTTTCCTGTTGCGTGTATGTCTAAGTGCGTAGCCTCAAAATAGAAGGCAAAGGAGAGTTTTCTCTCGAAAGAATATGTAAGAATACCACTTCATAAGGAAATACAGTTTTGCAGATTAAATACATATACATACGTATTGGTAACTCTAGGAGAAGAAATAACGCATAGTATAAAATTAGCTTGTATCTCCAAAACTACATGTTGTAACTCGAAAAGAATTGGTGTGACGTGTACTTCTTAACGTGTAGTCTCAAAAGAGTGCCCAAAGGAGAATTTTCTTTTGTCAAAATTTTTCAGAAAATCACATTTTAAGGAAATCCCGCATCATGCGAAATTATCTTGCTTTTCCTAAACAACACGTTGTAACTCGAAAAGCTTTCGTGTTGCGTGTATGTCTAAGTGTGTAGCCTCAAAACAGAAGGCACAGGAGAGTTTTCTGTCGAAAGAATATTGTAGAATACCACGTTATAAGGAAATACAATTTTGCAGAGTAAAGACAAATACGTATGTATTGGAAACACTTTATGAGAAGAAATAACGCATCGTACAAAATTAGCTTGTATCTCCAAAACTACACGTTGTAACTCGAAAAAAATTGTTGTGGCGTGTACGTCTTAACATGTAGCATCAAAAGAGAACACAAAGGAGAATTTTCTTTCGTCAATATTTTTCAGAAAATCACGTTTTAAGGAAATCCCGCATCGTGCGAAATTATCTTGTTTTTCCTAAACAACACGTTGTAACTCGAAAAGCTTTCGTGTTGCGTGTATGTCTAAGTGCGTAGCCTCAAAAGTGAAGGCACAGGAGAGTTTTCTCTCGAAAGAATATGTAAGAATACCACTTCATAAGGAAATACAGTTTTGCAGATTAAAGACATATACATACGTATTGGAAACTCTACTAGAAGAAATAACGCATAGTACAAAATTAGCTTGTATCTCCAAAACTACACGTTGTAACTCGAAAAGAATTGGTGTGACGTGTACGTCTTAAGGTGTAGTCTCAAAAGAGTGCCCAAAGGAGAATTTTATTTCGTCAAAATTTTTCAGAAAATCACATTTTAAGGAAATCCCGCATCATGCGAAATTATCTTGCTTTTCCTAAACAACACGTTGTAACTCGAAATGCTTTCGTGTTGCGTGTATGTCTAAGTGTGTAGCCTCAAAACAGAAGGCACAGGAGAGTTTTCTGTCGAAAGAATATTGTAGAATACCACGTTATAAGGAAATACAATTTTGCAGAGTAAAGACAAATACGTATGTATTGGAAACACTTTAAGAGAAGAAATAACGCATCGTACAAAATTAGCTTGTATCTCCAAAACTACACGTTGTAACTCGAAAAGAATTGTTGTGGCGTGTACGTCTTAACATGTAGCATCAAAAGAGAACCCAAAGGAGAATTTTCTTTCGTCAACATTTTTCAGAAAATCACATTTTCAGGAAATCCCGCATCATGCGAAATTATCTTGTTTTTCCTAAACAACAAGTTGTAACTCGAAAAGATTTCGTGTTGCGTGTATGTCTAAGTGTGTAGCCTCAAAAGAGAAGGCACAGGAGAGTTTTCTTTCGAAAGAATATGTAAGAATACCACTTCATATGGAAATACAGTTTTGCAGAGTAAAGACATATATGTACGTATTGGAAACTTTTTACAAGACGAAATAACGCATAGTACAAAATTAGCTTGTATCTCCAAAACTACACGTTGTAACTCGAAAAGAATTGGTGTGGCGTGTACATCTTAACGTGTAGTCTCAAAAGAGAGCCCAAAGGAGAATTTTCTTTCGTCAAAATTTTTCAGAAAATCACATTTTAAGGAAATCCCGCATCATGCGAAATTATCTTGCTTTTCCTAAACAACACGTTGTAACTCGAAAAGCTTTCGTGTTGCGTGTATGTCTAAGTGTGTAGCCTCAAAACAGAAGTCACAGGAGAGTTTTCTGTCGAAAGAATAATGTAGAATACCACGTTATAAGGAAGTACAATTTTTCAGAGTAAAGACAAATACGTATGTATTGGAAACACTTTACGAGAAGAAATAACGCATCGTACAAAATTAGCTTGTATCTCCAAAACTACACGTTGTAACTCGAAAAGAATTGTTGTGGCGTGTATGTCTTAACATGTAGCATCAAAAGAGAACCCAAAGGAGAATTTTCTTTCGTCAAAATTTTTCAGAAAATCACGTTTTAAGGAAATCCCGCATCGTGCAAAATTATCTTTTTTTTCCTAAACAACACGTTGTAACTCGAAAAGCTTTCGTGTTGCGTGTATGTCAAAGTGTGTAGCCTCAAAACAGAAGGCACAAGAGAGTTTTCTATCGAAAGAATATTTTAAAATATCACATTATAAGGAAATACAATTTTGTAGAGTAAAGACAAATACGTACATATTGGAAACTCTTTACGAGAAGAAATAACGCATAGTACAAAATTAGCTTGTATCTCCAAAACTACACGTTGTAACTCGAAAAGAATTGTTGTGGCGTGTACGTCTTAACGTGTAGTCTCAAAAGAGTGCCCAAAGGAGAATTTTATTTCGTCAAAATTTTTCAGAAAATCACGTTTTAAGGAAATCCCGCATCGTGCTAAATTATCTTGTTTTTCCTAAACAACACGTTGTAACTCGAAAAGCTTTCTTGTTGCTTGTATGTCTAAGTGTGTAGCCTCAAAACAGAAGGCACAGGAGAGGTTTCTGTCGAAAGAATATTGTAAAATACCACGTTATAAGGAAATACAATTTTGCAGAGTAAACACATATACGTATGTATTGGAAACACTTTACGAGAAGAAATAACGCATCCTACAAAATTAGCTTGTATCTCCAAAACTACACGTTGTAACTCGAAAAGAATTGTTGTGGCGTGTACGTCTTAACATGTAGCATCAAAAGAGAACCCAAAGGAGAATTTTCTTTCGTCAACATTTTTCAGAAAATCACATTTTAAGGAAATCCCGCATCGTGCGAAATTATCTTGTTTTTCCTAAACAACAAGTTGTAACTCGAAAAGCTTTCGTGTTGCGTGTATGTCTAAGTGCATAGCCTCAAAAGAGAAGGCACAGGAGAGTTTTCTCTCGAAAGAATATGTAAGAATACCACTTCATAAGGAAATACAGTTTTGCAGAGTAAAGACATATACGTACATATTGGAAACTCTTTACGAGAAGAAATAACGCATAGTACAAAATTAGCTTGTATCTCCAAAACTACACGTTGTATCTCGAGAAGAATTGGTGTGGCGTGTACGTCTTAACGTGTAGTCTCAAAAGAGTGCCCAAAGGAGAATTTTCTTTCGTCAAAATTTTTCAGAAAATCACATTTTAAGGAAATCCCGCATCATGCGAAATTATCTTGCTTTTCCTAAACAACACGTTGTACCTCGAAAAGCTTTCGTGTTGCGTGTATGTCTAAGTGTGTAGCCTCAAAACAGAAGGCACAGGAGAGTTTTCTGTCGAAGGAATATTGTAGAATACCACGTTATAAGGAAATACAATTTTGCAGAGTAAAGACAAATATGTATGTATTGGAAACACTTTACGAGAAGAAATAACGCATCATACAAAATTAGCTTGTATCTCCAAAACTACACGTTGTAACTCGAAAAGAATTGGTGTGGCATGTACGTCTGAACATGTAGTCTCAAAAGAGAGCCCAAAGGAGAATTTTCTTTCGTCAAAATTTTTCAGAAAATCACGTTTTAAGGAAATCCTGCATCGTGTGAAATTATCTTGTTTTTCCTAAACAACACGTTGTAACTCGAAAAGCTTTCGTGTTGCGTGTATGTCTAAGTGTGTAGCCTCCAAACAGATGGCACAAGCGAGTTTTCTATCGAAAGAATATTGTAGAATACCACGGTATAAGGAAATACAATTTTGCAGAGTAAAGACAAATACGTACGTACTGGAAACACTTTACGAGAAGAAATAACGCATCGTACAAAATTAGCTTGTATCTCCAAAACTACACGTTGTAACTCGAAAAGAATTGTTGTGGCGTGTACGTCTTAACATGTAGCATCAAAAGAGAACCCAAAGGAGAATTTTCTTTTGTCAAAATTTTTCAGAAAATCACGTTTTAAGGAAATCCCTCACCGTGCGAAATTATCTTGTTTTTCCTAAACAACACGTTGTAACTCGAAAAGCGTTCCTGTTGCGTGTATGTCTAAGTGCGTAGCCTCAAAATAGAAGGCAAAGGAGAGTTTTCTCTCGAAAGAATATGTAAGAATACCACTTCATAAGGAAATACAGTTTTGCAGATTAAATACATATACATACGTATTGGTAACTCTAGGAGAAGAAATAACGCATAGTATAAAATTAGCTTGTATCTCCAAAACTACATGTTGTAACTCGAAAAGAATTGGTGTGACGTGTACTTCTTAACGTGTAGTCTCAAAAGAGTGCCCAAAGGAGAATTTTCTTTTGTCAAAATTTTTCAGAAAATCACGTTTTTAGGAAATCCCGCATCGTGCGAAATTATCTTGTTTTTCCTAAACAACACGTTGTAACTCGAAAAGCTTTCGTGTTGCGTGTATGTCTAAGTGCGTAGCCTCAAAAGTGAAGGCACAGGAGAGTTTTCTCTCGAAAGAATATGTAAGAATACCACTTCATAAGGAAATACAGTTTTGCAGATTAAAGACATATACATACGTATTGGAAACTCTACTAGAAGAAATAACGCATAGTACAAAATTAGCTTGTATCTCCAAAACTACACGTTGTAACTCGAAAAGAATTGGTGTGACGTGTACGTCTTAAGGTGTAGTCTCAAAAGAGTGCCCAAAGGAGAATTTTATTTCGTCAAAATTTTTCAGAAAATCACATTTTAAGGAAATCCCGCATCATGCGAAATTATCTTGCTTTTCCTAAACAACACGTTGTAACTCGAAATGCTTTCGTGTTGCGTGTATGTCTAAGTGTGTAGCCTCAAAACAGAAGGCACAGGAGAGTTTTCTGTCGAAAGAATATTGTAGAATACCACGTTATAAGGAAATACAATTTTGCAGAGTAAAGACAAATACGTATGTATTGGAAACACTTTAAGAGAAGAAATAACGCATCGTACAAAATTAGCTTGTATCTCCAAAACTACACGTTGTAACTCGAAAAGAATTGTTGTGGCGTGTACGTCTTAACATGTAGCATCAAAAGAGAACCCAAAGGAGAATTTTCTTTCGTCAACATTTTTCAGAAAATCACATTTTCAGGAAATCCCGCATCATGCGAAATTATCTTGTTTTTCCTAAACAACAAGTTGTAACTCGAAAAGATTTCGTGTTGCGTGTATGTCTAAGTGTGTAGCCTCAAAAGAGAAGGCACAGGAGAGTTTTCTTTCGAAAGAATATGTAAGAATACCACTTCATATGGAAATACAGTTTTGCAGAGTAAAGACATATATGTACGTATTGGAAACTTTTTACAAGACGAAATAACGCATAGTACAAAATTAGCTTGTATCTCCAAAACTACACGTTGTAACTCGAAAAGAATTGGTGTGGCGTGTACATCTTAACGTGTAGTCTCAAAAGAGAGCCCAAAGGAGAATTTTCTTTCGTCAAAATTTTTCAGCAAATCACATTTTAAGGAAATCCCGCATCATGCGAAATTATCTTGCTTTTCCTAAACAACACGTTGTAACTCGAAAAGCTTTCGTGTTGCGTGTATGTCTAAGTGTGTAGCCTCAAAACAGAAGTCACAGGAGAGTTTTCTGTCGAAAGAATAATGTAGAATACCACGTTATAAGGAAGTACAATTTTTCAGAGTAAAGACAAATACGTATGTATTGGAAACACTTTACGAGAAGAAATAACGCATCGTACAAAATTAGCTTGTATCTCCAAAACTACACGTTGTAACTCGAAAAGAATTGTTGTGGCGTGTATGTCTTAACATGTAGCATCAAAAGAGAACCCAAAGGAGAATTTTCTTTCGTCAAAATTTTTCAGAAAATCACGTTTTAAGGAAATCCCGCATCGTGCAAAATTATCTTTTTTTTCCTAAACAACACGTTGTAACTCGAAAAGCTTTCGTGTTGCGTGTATGTCAAAGTGTGTAGCCTCAAAACAGAAGGCACAAGAGAGTTTTCTATCGAAAGAATATTTTAAAATATCACATTATAAGGAAATACAATTTTGTAGAGTAAAGACAAATACGTACATATTGGAAACTCTTTACGAGAAGAAATAACGCATAGTACAAAATTAGCTTGTATCTCCAAAACTACACGTTGTAACTCGAAAAGAATTGTTGTGGCGTGTACGTCTTAACGTGTAGTCTCAAAAGAGTGCCCAAAGGAGAATTTTCTTTCGTCAAAATTTTTCAGAAAATCACGTTTTAAGGAAATCCCGCATCGTGCTAAATTATCTTGTTTTTCCTAAACAACACGTTGTAACTCGAAAAGCTTTCTTGTTGCTTGTATGTCTAAGTGTGTAGCCTCAAAACAGAAGGCACAGGAGAGGTTTCTGTCGAAAGAATATTGTAAAATACCACGTTATAAGGAAATACAATTTTGCAGAGTAAACACATATACGTATGTATTGGAAACACTTTACGAGAAGAAATAACGCATCCTACAAAATTAGCTTGTATCTCCAAAACTACACGTTGTAACTCGAAAAGAATTGTTGTGGCGTGTACGTCTTAACATGTAGCATCAAAAGAGAACCCAAAGGAGAATTTTCTTTCGTCAACATTTTTCAGAAAATCACATTTTAAGGAAATCCCGCATCGTGCGAAATTATCTTGTTTTTCCTAAACAACAAGTTGTAACTCGAAAAGCTTTCGTGTTGCGTGTATGTCTAAGTGCATAGCCTCAAAAGAGAAGGCACAGGAGAGTTTTCTCTCGAAAGAATATGTAAGAATACCACTTCATAAGGAAATACAGTTTTGCAGAGTAAAGACATATACGTACATATTGGAAACTCTTTACGAGAAGAAATAACGCATAGTACAAAATTAGCTTGTATCTCCAAAACTACACGTTGTATCTCGAGAAGAATTGGTGTGGCGTGTACGTCTTAACGTGTAGTCTCAAAAGAGTGCCCAAAGGAGAATTTTCTTTCGTCAAAATTTTTCAGAAAATCACATTTTAAGGAAATCCCGCATCATGCGAAATTATCTTGCTTTTCCTAAACAACACGTTGTACCTCGAAAAGCTTTCGTGTTGCGTGTATGTCTAAGTGTGTAGCCTCAAAACAGAAGGCACAGGAGAGTTTTCTGTCGAAGGAATATTGTAGAATACCACGTTATAAGGAAATACAATTTTGCAGAGTAAAGACAAATATGTATGTATTGGAAACACTTTACGAGAAGAAATAACGCATCATACAAAATTAGCTTGTATCTCCAAAACTACACGTTGTAACTCGAAAAGAATTGGTGTGGCATGTACGTCTGAACATGTAGTCTCAAAAGAGAGCCCAAAGGAGAATTTTCTTTCGTCAAAATTTTTCAGAAAATCACGTTTTAAGGAAATCCTGCATCGTGTGAAATTATCTTGTTTTTCCTAAACAACACGTTGTAACTCGAAAAGCTTTCGTGTTGCGTGTATGTCTAAGTGTGTAGCCTCCAAACAGATGGCACAAGCGAGTTTTCTATCGAAAGAATATTGTAGAATACCACGGTATAAGGAAATACAATTTTGCAGAGTAAAGACAAATACGTACGTACTGGAAACACTTTACGAGAAGAAATAACGCATCGTACAAAATTAGCTTGTATCTCCAAAACTACACGTTGTAACTCGAAAAGAATTGTTGTGGCGTGTACGTCTTAACATGTAGCATCAAAAGAGAACCCAAAGGAGAATTTTCTTTTGTCAAAATTTTTCAGAAAATCACGTTTTAAGGAAATCCCTCACCGTGCGAAATTATCTTGTTTTTCCTAAACAACACGTTGTAACTCGAAAAGCGTTCCTGTTGCGTGTATGTCTAAGTGCGTAGCCTCAAAATAGAAGGCAAAGGAGAGTTTTCTCTCGAAAGAATATGTAAGAATACCACTTCATAAGGAAATACAGTTTTGCAGATTAAATACATATACATACGTATTGGTAACTCTAGGAGAAGAAATAACGCATAGTATAAAATTAGCTTGTATCTCCAAAACTACATGTTGTAACTCGAAAAGAATTGGTGTGACGTGTACTTCTTAACGTGTAGTCTCAAAAGAGTGCCCAAAGGAGAATTTTCTTTTGTCAAAATTTTTCAGAAAATCACGTTTTTAGGAAATCCCGCATCGTGCGAAATTATCTTGTTTTTCCTAAACAACACGTTGTAACTCGAAAAGCTTTCGTGTTGCGTGTATGTCTAAGTGCGTAGCCTCAAAAGTGAAGGCACAGGAGAGTTTTCTCTCGAAAGAATATGTAAGAATACCACTTCATAAGGAAATACAGTTTTGCAGATTAAAGACATATACATACGTATTGGAAACTCTACTAGAAGAAATAACGCATAGTACAAAATTAGCTTGTATCTCCAAAACTACACGTTGTAACTCGAAAAGAATTGGTGTGACGTGTACGTCTTAAGGTGTATTCTCAAAAGAGTGCCCAAAGGAGAATTTTATTTCGTCAAAATTTTTCAGAAAATCACATTTTAAGGAAATCCCGCATCATGCGAAATTATCTTGCTTTTCCTAAACAACACGTTGTAACTCGAAATGCTTTCGTGTTGCGTGTATGTCTAAGTGTGTAGCCTCAAAACAGAAGGCACAGGAGAGTTTTCTGTCGAAAGAATATTGTAGAATACCACGTTATAAGGAAATACAATTTTGCAGAGTAAAGACAAATACGTATGTATTGGAAACACTTTAAGAGAAGAAATAACGCATCGTACAAAATTAGCTTGTATCTCCAAAACTACACGTTGTAACTCGAAAAGAATTGTTGTGGCGTGTACGTCTTAACATGTAGCATCAAAAGAGAACCCAAAGGAGAATTTTCTTTCGTCAACATTTTTCAGAAAATCACATTTTAAGGAAATCCCGCATCATGCGAAATTATCTTGTTTTTCCTAAACAACAAGTTGTAACTCGAAAAGCTTTCGTGTTGCGTGTATGTCTAAGTGCGTAGCCTCAAAAGAGAAGGCACAGGAGAGTTTTCTCTCGAAAGAATATGTAAGATTACCACTTCATAAGGAAATACAGTTTTTCAGAGTAAAGACATATACGTACATATTGGAAACTCTTTAGGAGAAGAAATAACGCATAGTACAAAATTAGCTTGTATCTCCAAAATTACACGTTGTAACTCGAAAAGAATTGGTGTGGCGTGTATGTCTTAACATGTAGCATCAAAAGAGAACCCAAAGGAGAATTTTCTTTCGTCAAAATTTTTCAGAAAATCACGTTTTAAGGAAATCCCGCATCGTGCAAAATTATCTTTTTTTTCCTAAACAACACGTTGTAACTCGAAAAGCTTTCGTGTTGCGTGTATGTCAAAGTGTGTAGCCTCAAAACAGAAGGCACAAGAGAGTGTTCTATCGAAAGAATATTTTAGAATACCACATTATAAGGAAATACAATTTTGCAGAGTAAAGACAAATACGTACATATTGGAAACTCTTTACGAGAAGAAATAACGCATAGTACAAAATTAGCTTGTATCTCCAAAACTACACGTTGTAACTCGAAAAGAATTGTTGTGGCGTGTACGTCTTAACGTGTAGTCTCAAAAGAGTGCCCAAAGGAGAATTTTCTTTCTTCAAAATTTTTCAGAAAATCACGTTTTAAGGAAATCCCACATCGTGCTAAATTATCTTGTTTTTCCTAAACAACACGTTGTAACTCGAAAAGCTTTCGTGTTGCTTGTATGTCTAAGTGTGTAGCCTCAAAACAGAAGGCACAGGAGAGGTTTCTGTCGAAAGAATATTGTAAAATACCACGTTATAAGGAAATACAATTTTGCAGAGTAAACACATATACGTATGTATTGAAAACACTTTACGAGAAGAAATAACGCATCCTACAAAATTAGCTTGTATCTCCAAAACTACACGTTGTAACTCGAAAAGAATTGGTGTGGCGTGTACGTCTTAACGTGTAGCCTCAAAAGAGAGCCCAAAGGAGAATTTTCTTTCGTCAACTTTTTTTCAGAAAATCACATTTTAAGGAAATCCCGCATCGTGCGAAATTATCTTGTTTTTCCTAAACAACAAGTTGTAACTCGAAAAGCTTTCGTGTTGCGTTTATGTCTAAGTGCATAGCCTCAAAAGAGAAGGCACAGGAGAGTTTTCTCTCGAAAGAATATGTAAGAATACCACTTCATAAGGAAATACAGTTTTGCAGAGTAAAGACATATACGTACATATTGGAAACTCTTTACGAGAAGAAATAACGCATAGTACAAAATTAGCTTGTATCTCCAAAACTACACGTTGTAACTCGAGAAGAATTGGTGTGGCGTGTACGTCTTAACGTGTAGTCTCAAAAGAGTGCCCAAAGGAGAATTTTCTTTCGTCAAAATTTTTCAGAAAATCACATTTTAAGGAAATCCCGCATCATGCGAAATTATCTTGCTTTTCCTCAACAACACGTTGTACCTCGAAAAGCTTTCGTGTTGCGTGTATGTCTAAGTGTGTAGCCTCAAAACAGAAGGCACAGGAGAGTTTTCTGTCGAAGGAATATTGTAGAATACCACGTTATAAGGAAATACAATTTTGCAGAGTAAAGACAAATACGTATGTATTGGAAACACTTTACGAGAAGAAATAACGCATCATACAAAATTAGCTTGTATCTCCAAAACTACACGTTGTAACTCGAAAAGAATTGGTGTGGCATGTACGTCTGAACATGTAGTCTCAAAAGAGAGCCCAAAGGAGAATTTTCTTTCGTCAAAATTTTTCAGAAAATCACGTTTTAAGGAAATCCTGCATCGTGTGAAATTATCTTGTTTTTCCTAAACAACACGTTGTAACTCGAAAAGCTTTCGTGTTGCGTGTATGTCTAAGTGTGTAGCCTCCAAACAGATGGCACAAGCGAGTTTTCTATCGAAAGAATATTGTAGAATACCACGGTATAAGGAAATACAATTTTGCAGAGTAAAGACAAATACGTACGTACTGGAAACACTTAACGAGAAGAAATAACGCATCGTACAAAATTAGCTTGTATCTCCAAAACTTCACGTTGTAACTCGAAAAGAATTGTTGTGGCGTGTACGTCTTAACATGTAGCATCAAAAGAGAACCCAAAGGAGAATTTTCTTTCGTCAAAATTTTTCAGAAAATCACGTTTTAAGGAAATCCCTCACCGTGCGAAATTATCTTGTTTTTCCTAAACAACACGTTGTAACTCGAAAAGCTTTCCTGTTGCGTGTATGTCTAAGTGTGTAGCCTCAAAATAGAAGGCAAAGGAGAGTTTTCTCTCGAAAGAATATGTAAGAATACCACTTCATAAGGAAATACAGTTTTGCAGATTAAATACATATACATACGTATTGGTAACTCTAGGAGAAGAAATAACGCATAGTACAAAATTAGCTTGTATCTCCAAAACTACACGTTGTAACTCGAAAAGAATTGTTGTGGCGTGTACGTCTTAACATGTAGCATCAAAAGAGAACACAAAGGAGAATTTTCTTTCGTCAAAATTTTTCAGAAAATCACGTTTTTAGGAAATCCCGCATCATGCGAAATTATCTTGTTTTTCCTAAACAACACGTTGTAACTCGAAAAGCTTTCGTGTTGCGTGTATGTCTAAGTGCGTAGCCTCAAAAGTGAAGGCACAGGAGAGTTTTCTCTCGAAAGAATATGTAAGAATACCACTTCATAAGGAAATACAGTTTTGCAGATTAAAGACATATACATACGTATTGGAAACTCTACTAGAAGAAATAACGCATAGTACAAAATTAGCTTGTATCTCCAAAACTACACGTTGTAACTCGAAAAGAATTGGTGTGACGTGTACGTCGTAAGGTGTAGTCTCAAAAGAGTGCCCAAAGGAGAATTTTATTTCGTCAAAATTTTTCAGAAAATCACATTTTAAGGAAATCCCGCATCATGCGAAATTATCTTGCTTTTCCTAAACAACACGTTGTAACTCGAAATGCTTTCGTGTTGCGTGTATGTCTAAGTGTGTAGCCTCAAAACAGAAGGCACAGGAGAGTTTTCTGTCGAAAGAATATTGTAGAATACCACGTTATAAGGAAATACAATTTTGCAGAGTAAAGACAAATACGTATGTATTGGAAACACTTTAAGAGAAGAAATAACGCATCGTACAAAATTAGCTTGTATCTCCAAAACTACACGTTGTAACTCGAAAAGAATTGTTGTGGCGTGTACGTCTTAACATGTAGCATCAAAAGAGAACCCAAAGGAGAATTTTCTTTCGTCAACATTTTTCAGAAAATCACATTTTAAGGAAATCCCGCATCATGCGAAATTATCTTGTTTTTCCTAAACAACAAGTTGGAACTCGAAAAGCTTTCGTGTTGCGTGTATGTCTAAGTGCGTAGCCTCAAAAGAGAAGGCACAGGACAGTTTTCTCTCGAAAGAATATGTAAGATTACCAATTCATAAGGAAATACAGTTTTTCAGAGTAAAGACATATACGTACATATTGGAAACTCTTTAGGAGAAGAAATAACGCATAGTACAAAATTAGCTTGTATCTCCAAAACTACACGTTGTAACTCGAAAAGAATTATTGTGGCGTGTACGTCTTAACGTGTAGTCTCAAAAGAGTGCCCAAAGGAGAATTTTCTTTCGTCAAAATTTTTCAGAAAATCACGTTTTAAGGAAATCCCGCATCGTGCGAAATTTTCTTGTTTTTCCTAAACAACACGTTGTAACTCGAAAAGCTTTCGTGTTGCGTGTATGTCTAAGTGTGTAGCCTCAAAACAGAAGACACAGGAGAGTTTTCTGTCGAAAGAATATTGTAGAATACCACGTTATAAGGAAATACAATTTTGCAGAGTAAACACATATACGTACGTATTGGAAACACTTTACGAGAGGAAATAACGCATCGTACAAAATTAGCTTGTATCTCCAAAACTACACGTTGTAACTAGAAAAGAATTGGTGTGGCCTGTAAGTCTTAACGTGTAGCCTCAACAGAGAGCCCAAAGGAGAATTTTCTTTCGTCAAAATTTTTCAGAAAATCACATTTTAAGGAAATCCCGCATCGTGCGAAATTATCTTGTTTTTCCTAAACAACAAGTTGTAACTCGAAAAGCTTACGTGTTGCGTGTATGTCTAAGTGTGTAGCCTCAAAAGAGAAGGCACAGGAGAGTTTTCTCTCGAAAGAATATGTAAGAATACCACTTCATAAGGAAATACAGTTTTGCAGAGTAAAGACATATATGTACGTATTGGAAACTTTTTACAAGACGAAATAACGCATAGTACAAAATTAGCTTGTATCTCCAAAACTACACGTTGTAACTCGAAAAGAATTGGTGTGGCGTGTACGTCTTAACGTGTAGTCTCAAAAGAGAGCCCAAAGGAGAATTTTCTTTCGTCAAAATTTTTCAGAAAATCCCATTTTAAGGAAATCCCGCATCATGCGAAATTATCTTGCTTTTCCTAAACAACACGTTGTAACTCGAAAATCTTTCGTGTTGCGTGTATGTCTAAGTGTGTAGCCTCAAAACAGAAGGCACAGGAGAGTTTTCTGTCGAAAGAATAATGTAGAATACCACGTTATAAGGAAATACAATTTTTCAGAGTAAAGACAAATATGTATGTATTGGAAACACTTTACGAGAAGAAATAACACATCGTACAAAATTAGCTTGTATCTCCAAAACTACACGTTGTAACTCGAAAAGAATTGTTGTGGCGTGTATGTCTTAACATGTAGCATCAAAAGAGAACCCAAAGGAGAATTTTCATTCGTCAAAATTTTTCAGAAAATCACGTTTTAAGGAAATCCCGCATCGTGCAAAATTATCTTGTTTTTCCTAAACAACACGTTGTAACTCGAAAAGCTTTCGTGTTGCGTGTATGTCAAAGTGTGTAGCCTCAAAACAGAAGGCACAAGAGAGTTTTCTATCGAAAGAATATTTTAGAATACCACATTATAAGGAAATACAATTTTGCAGAGTAAAGACAAATACGTACATATTGGAAACTCTTTACGAGAAGAAATAACGCTTCGTACAAAATTAGCTTGTATCTCCAAAACTACACGTTGTAACTCGAAAAGAATTGTTGTGGCGTGTACGTCTTAACGTGTAGTCTCAAAAGAGTGCCCAAAGGAGAATTTTCTTTCGTCAAAATTTTTCAGAAAATCACGTTTTAAGGAAATCCCGCATCGTGCTAAATTATCTTGTTTTTCCTAAACAACACGTTGTAACTCGAAAAGCTTTCGTGTTGCTTGTATGTCTAAGTGTGTAGCCTCAAAACAGAAGGCACAGGAGAGGTTTCTGTCGAAAGAATATTGTAAAATACCACGTTATAAGGAAATACAATTTTGCAGAGTAAACACATATACGTATGTATTGGAAACACTTTACGAGAAGAAATAACGCATCGTACAAAATTAGCTTGTATCTCCAAAACTACACGTTGTAACTCGAAAAGAATTGGTGTGGCGTGTACGTCTTAACGTGTAGCCTCAAAAGAGAGCCCAAAGGAGAATTTTCTTTCGTCAACATTTTTCAGAAAATCACATTTTAAGGAAATCCCGCATCGTGCGAAATTATCTTGTTTTTCCTAAACAACAAGTTGTAACTCGAAAAGCTTTCGTGTTGCGTGTATGTCTAGGTGCATAGCCTCAAAAGAGAAGGCACAGGAGAGTTTTCTCTCGAAAGAATATGTAAGAATACCACTTCATAAAGAAATACAGTTTTGCAGAATAAAGACATATACGTATGTATTGGAAACTCTTTACGAGAAGAAATAAAGCATAGTAAAAAAATTAGCTTGTATCTCCAAAAATACACGTTGTAACTCGAAAAGAATTGGTGTGGCATGTACGTCTTAACGTGTAGTCTCAAAAGAGTGCCCAAAAAAGAATTTTCTTTCGTCAAATTTTTTCAGAAAATCACGTTTTAAGGAAATCCCGCATCGTGAGAAATTATCTAGTTTTTCCTAAACAACACGTTGTTACTCGAAAAGCTTTCGTGTTGCGTGTATGTCTAAGTGTGTAGCCTCAAAACAGAAGGCACAGGAGAGTTTTCTGTCGAAAGAATATTGTAGAATACCACGTTATAAGGAAATACAATTTTGCAGAGTAAACACATATACGTACGTATTGGAAACACTTTACGAGAAGAAATAATGCATCGTACAAAATTAGCTTGTATCTCCAAAACTTCACGTTGTAACTCGAAAAGAATTGGTGTGGCGTGTACCTCTTAACATGTAGCCTCAAAAGAGAGCACAAAGGAGAATTTTCCTTCGTCAAAATTTTTCAGAAAATCACAATTTAAGGATATCCAGCATCGTGCGAAATTATCTTGTTTTTCCTAAACAACACATTGTAACTCGAAAAGCATTCCTGTCGCGTGCATGTCTAAGTGTGTAGCCTCAAAAGAGAAGGCACAGGAGAGTTTTCTCTCAAAAGAATATGTAAGAATAACACTTCATAAGGAAATACAGTTTTGCAGAGTAAAGACATATATGTACGTATTGGAAACTCTTTACGAGAAGAAATAACGCATAGTACAATATTAGCTTGTATCTCCAAAACTACACGTTGTAACTCGAAAAGAATTGGTGTGGCGTGTACGTCTTAACGTGTAGTCTCAAAAGAGTGCCCAAAGGAGAATTTTCTTTCGTCAAAATTTTTCAGAAAATCACATTTTAATGAAATTCCGCATCATGCGAAATTATCTTGTTTTTCCTAAACAACAAGTTGGAACTCGAAAAGCTTTCGTGTTGCGTGTATGTCTAAGTGCGTAGCCTCAAAAGAGAAGGCACAGGACAGTTTTCTCTCGAAAGAATATGTAAGATTACCAATTCATAAGGAAATACAGTTTTTCAGAGTAAAGACATATACGTACATATTGGAAACTCTTTAGGAGAAGAAATAACGCATAGTACAAAATTAGCTTGTATCTCCAAAACTACACGTTGTAACTCGAAAAGAATTATTGTGGCGTGTACGTCTTAACGTGTAGTCTCAAAAGAGTGCCCAAAGGAGAATTTTCTTTCGTCAAAATTTTTCAGAAAATCACGTTTTAAGGAAATCCCGCATCGTGCGAAATTTTCTTGTTTTTCCTAAACAACACGTTGTAACTCGAAAAGCTTTCGTGTTGCGTGTATGTCTAAGTGTGTAGCCTCAAAACAGAAGACACAGGAGAGTTTTCTGTCGAAAGAATATTGTAGAATACCACGTTATAAGGAAATACAATTTTGCAGAGTAAACACATATACGTACGTATTGGAAACACTTTACGAGAGGAAATAACGCATCGTACAAAATTAGCTTGTATCTCCAAAACTACACGTTGTAACTAGAAAAGAATTGGTGTGGCCTGTAAGTCTTAACGTGTAGCCTCAACAGAGAGCCCAAAGGAGAATTTTCTTTCGTCAAAATTTTTCAGAAAATCACATTTTAAGGAAATCCCGCATCGTGCGAAATTATCTTGTTTTTCCTAAACAACAAGTTGTAACTCGAAAAGCTTACGTGTTGCGTGTATGTCTAAGTGTGTAGCCTCAAAAGAGAAGGCACAGGAGAGTTTTCTCTCGAAAGAATATGTAAGAATACCACTTCATAAGGAAATACAGTTTTGCAGAGTAAAGACATATATGTACGTATTGGAAACTTTTTACAAGACGAAATAACGCATAGTACAAAATTAGCTTGTATCTCCAAAACTACACGTTGTAACTCGAAAAGAATTGGTGTGGCGTGTACGTCTTAACGTGTAGTCTCAAAAGAGAGCCCAAAGGAGAATTTTCTTTCGTCAAAATTTTTCAGAAAATCCCATTTTAAGGAAATCCCGCATCATGCGAAATTATCTTGCTTTTCCTAAACAACACGTTGTAACTCGAAAATCTTTCGTGTTGCGTGTATGTCTAAGTGTGTAGCCTCAAAACAGAAGGCACAGGAGAGTTTTCTGTCGAAAGAATAATGTAGAATACCACGTTATAAGGAAATACAATTTTTCAGAGTAAAGACAAATATGTATGTATTGGAAACACTTTACGAGAAGAAATAACACATCGTACAAAATTAGCTTGTATCTCCAAAACTACACGTTGTAACTCGAAAAGAATTGTTGTGGCGTGTATGTCTTAACATGTAGCATCAAAAGAGAACCCAAAGGAGAATTTTCTTTCGTCAAAATTTTTCAGAAAATCACGTTTTAAGGAAATCCCGCATCGTGCAAAATTATCTTGTTTTTCCTAAACAACACGTTGTAACTCGAAAAGCTTTCGTGTTGCGTGTATGTCAAAGTGTGTAGCCTCAAAACAGAAGGCACAAGAGAGTTTTCTATCGAAAGAATATTTTAGAATACCACATTATAAGGAAATACAATTTTGCAGAGTAAAGACAAATACGTACATATTGGAAACTCTTTACGAGAAGAAATAACGCTTCGTACAAAATTAGCTTGTATCTCCAAAACTACACGTTGTAACTCGAAAAGAATTGGTGTGGCGTGTAGGTCTTAACGTGTAGTCTCAAAAGAGAGCCCAAATGTGAATTTTCTTTCGTCAAAATTTTTCAGAAAATCACGTTTTAAGGAAATCCCGCATCGTGCTAAATTATCTTGTTTTTCCTAAACAACACGTTGTAACTCGAAAAGCTTTCGTGTTGCTTGTATGTCTAAGTGTGTAGCCTCAAAACAGAAGGCACAGGAGAGGTTTCTGTCGAAAGAATATTGTAAAAACCCACGTTATAAGGAAATACAATTTTGCAGAGTAAACACATATACGTATGTATTGGAAACACTTTACGAGAAGAAATAACGCATCGTACAAAATTAGCTTGTATCTCCAAAACTACACGTTGTAACTCGAAAAGAATTGGTGTGGCGTGTACGTCTTAACGTGTAGCCTCAAAAGAGAGCCCAAAGGAGAATTTTCTTTCGTCAACATTTTTCAGAAAATCACATTTTAAGGAAATCCCGCATCGTGCGAAATTATCTTGTTTTTCCTAAACAACAAGTTGTAACTCGAAAAGCTTTCGTGTTGCGTGTATGTCTAGGTGCATAGCCTCAAAAGAGAAGGCACAGGAGAGTTTTCTCTCGAAAGAATATGTAAGAATACCACTTCATAAAGAAATACAGTTTTGCAGAATAAAGACATATACGTATGTATTGGAAACTCTTTACGAGAAGAAATAAAGCATAGTAAAAAAATTAGCTTGTATCTCCAAAAATACACGTTGTAACTCGAAAAGAATTGGTGTGGCATGTACGTCTTAACGTGTAGTCTCAAAAGAGTGCCCAAAAAAGAATTTTCTTTCGTCAAATTTTTTCAGAAAATCACGTTTTAAGGAAATCCCGCATCGTGAGAAATTATCTAGTTTTTCCTAAACAACACGTTGTTACTCGAAAAGCTTTCGTGTTGCGTGTATGTCTAAGTGTGTAGCCTCAAAACAGAAGGCACAGGAGAGTTTTCTGTCGAAAGAATATTGTAGAATACCACGTTATAAGGAAATACAATTTTGCAGAGTAAACACATATACGTACGTATTGGAAACACTTTACGAGAAGAAATAATGCATCGTACAAAATTAGCTTGTATCTCCAAAACTTCACGTTGTAACTCGAAAAGAATTGGTGTGGCGTGTACCTCTTAACATGTAGCCTCAAAAGAGAGCACAAAGGAGAATTTTCTTTCGTCAAAATTTTTCAGAAAATCACAATTTAAGGATATCCAGCATCGTGCGAAATTATCTTGTTTTTCCTAAACAACACATTGTAACTCGAAAAGCATTCCTGTCGCGTGCATGTCTAAGTGTGTAGCCTCAAAAGAGAAGGCACAGGAGAGTTTTCTCTCAAAAGAATATGTAAGAATAACACTTCATAAGGAAATACAGTTTTGCAGAGTAAAGACATATATGTACGTATTGGAAACTCTTTACGAGAAGAAATAACGCATAGTACAATATTAGCTTGTATCTCCAAAACTACACGTTGTAACTCGAAAAGAATTGGTGTGGCGTGTACGTCTTAACGTGTAGTCTCAAAAGAGTGCCCAAAGGAGAATTTTCTTTCGTCAAAATTTTTCAGAAAATCACATTTTAATGAAATTCCGCATCATGCGAAATTATCTTGTTTTTCCTAAACAACAAGTTGGAACTCGAAAAGCTTTCGTGTTGCGTGTATGTCTAAGTGCGTAGCCTCAAAAGAGAAGGCACAGGACAGTTTTCTCTCGAAAGAATATGTAAGATTACCAATTCATAAGGAAATACAGTTTTTCAGAGTAAAGACATATACGTACATATTGGAAACTCTTTAGGAGAAGAAATAACGCATAGTACAAAATTAGCTTGTATCTCCAAAACTACACGTTGTAACTCGAAAAGAATTATTGTGGCGTGTACGTCTTAACGTGTAGTCTCAAAAGAGTGCCCAAAGGAGAATTTTCTTTCGTCAAAATTTTTCAGAAAATCACGTTTTAAGGAAATCCCGCATCGTGCGAAATTTTCTTGTTTTTCCTAAACAACACGTTGTAACTCGAAAAGCTTTCGTGTTGCGTGTATGTCTAAGTGTGTAGCCTCAAAACAGAAGACACAGGAGAGTTTTCTGTCGAAAGAATATTGTAGAATACCACGTTATAAGGAAATACAATTTTGCAGAGTAAACACATATACGTACGTATTGGAAACACTTTACGAGAGGAAATAACGCATCGTACAAAATTAGCTTTTATCTCCAAAACTACACGTTGTAACTAGAAAAGAATTGGTGTGGCCTGTAAGTCTTAACGTGTAGCCTCAACAGAGAGCCCAAAGGAGAATTTTCTTTCGTCAAAATTTTTCAGAAAATCACATTTTAAGGAAATCCCGCATCGTGCGAAATTATCTTGTTTTTCCTAAACAACAAGTTGTAACTCGAAAAGCTTACGTGTTGCGTGTATGTCTAAGTGTGTAGCCTCAAAAGAGAAGGCACAGGAGAGTTTTCTCTCGAAAGAATATGTAAGAATACCACTTCATAAGGAAATACAGTTTTGCAGAGTAAAGACATATATGTACGTATTGGAAACTTTTTACAAGACGAAATAACGCATAGTACAAAATTAGCTTGTATCTCCAAAACTACACGTTGTAACTCGAAAAGAATTGGTGTGGCGTGTACGTCTTAACGTGTAGTCTCAAAAGAGAGCCCAAAGGAGAATTTTCTTTCGTCAAAATTTTTCAGAAAATCCCATTTTAAGGAAATCCCGCATCATGCGAAATTATCTTGCTTTTCCTAAACAACACGTTGTAACTCGAAAATCTTTCGTGTTGCGTGTATGTCTAAGTGTGTAGCCTCAAAACAGAAGGCACAGGAGAGTTTTCTGTCGAAAGAATAATGTAGAATACCACGTTATAAGGAAATACAATTTTTCAGAGTAAAGACAAATATGTATGTATTGCAAACACTTTACGAGAAGAAATAACACATCGTACAAAATTAGCTTGTATCTCCAAAACTACACGTTGTAACTCGAAAAGAATTGTTGTGGCGTGTATGTCTTAACATGTAGCATCAAAAGAGAACCCAAAGGAGAATTTTCTTTCGTCAAAATTTTTCAGAAAATCACGTTTTAAGGAAATCCCGCATCGTGCAAAATTATCTTGTTTTTCCTAAACAACACGTTGTAACTCGAAAAGCTTTCGTGTTGCGTGTATGTCAAAGTGTGTAGCCTCAAAACAGAAGGCACAAGAGAGTTTTCTATCGAAAGAATATTTTAGAATACCACATTATAAGGAAATACAATTTTGCAGAGTAAAGACAAATACGTACATATTGGAAACTCTTTACGAGAAGAAATAACGCTTCGTACAAAATTAGCTTGTATCTCCAAAACTACACGTTGTAACTCGAAAAGAATTGTTGTGGCGTGTACGTCTTAACGTGTAGTCTCAAAAGAGTGCCCAAAGGAGAATTTTCTTTCGTCAAAATTTTTCAGAAAATCACGTTTTAAGGAAATCCCGCATCGTGCTAAATTATCTTGTTTTTCCTAAACAACACGTTGTAACTCGAAAAGCTTTCGTGTTGCTTGTATGTCTAAGTGTGTAGCCTCAAAACAGAAGGCACAGGAGAGGTTTCTGTCGAAAGAATATTGTAAAATACCACGTTATAAGGAAATACAATTTTGCAGAGGAAACACATATACGTATGTATTGGAAACACTTTACGAGAAGAAATAACGCATCGTACAAAATTAGCTTGTATCTCCAAAACTACACGTTGTAACTCGAAAAGAATTGGTGTGGCGTGTACGTCTTAACGTGTAGCCTCAAAAGAGAGCCCAAAGGAGAATTTTCTTTCGTCAACATTTTTCAGAAAATCACATTTTAAGGAAATCCCGCATCGTGCGAAATTATCTTGTTTTTCCTAAACAACAAGTTGTAACTCGAAAAGCTTTCGTGTTGCGTGTATGTCTAGGTGCATAGCCTCAAAAGAGAAGGCACAGGAGAGTTTTCTCTCGAAAGAATATGTAAGAATACCACTTCATAAAGAAATACAGTTTTGCAGAATAAAGACATATACGTATGTATTGGAAACTCTTTACGAGAAGAAATAAAGCATAGTAAAAAAATTAGCTTGTATCTCCAAAAATACACGTTGTAACTCGAAAAGAATTGGTGTGGCATGTACGTCTTAACGTGTAGTCTCAAAAGAGTGCCCAAAAAAGAATTTTCTTTCGTCAAATTTTTTCAGAAAATCACGTTTTAAGGAAATCCCGCATCGTGAGAAATTATCTAGTTTTTCCTAAACAACACGTTGTTACTCGAAAAGCTTTCGTGTTGCGTGTATGTCTAAGTGTGTAGCCTCAAAACAGAAGGCACAGGAGAGTTTTCTGTCGAAAGAATATTGTAGAATACCACGTTATAAGGAAATACAATTTTGCAGAGTAAACACATATACGTACGTATTGGAAACACTTTACGAGAAGAAATAATGCATCGTACAAAATTAGCTTGTATCTCCAAAACTTCACGTTGTAACTCGAAAAGAATTGGTGTGGCGTGTACATCTTAACATGTAGCCTCAAAAGAGAGCACAAAGGAGAATTTTCTTTCGTCAAAATTTTTCAGAAAATCAAAATTTAAGGATATCCAGCA
Organism: Apodemus sylvaticus; assembly: GCF_947179515.1. NCBI lineage: Eukaryota > Metazoa > Chordata > Mammalia > Rodentia > Muridae > Apodemus > Apodemus sylvaticus. The sequence continues at coordinate 68,836,648 of NC_067490.1, forward strand.
TCGTGCGAAATTATCTTGTTTTTCCTAAACAACACATTGTAACTCGAAAAGCATTCCTGTCGCGTGCATGTCTAAGTGTGTAGCCTCAAAAGAGAAGGCACAGGAGAGTTTTCTCTCAAAAGAATATGTAAGAATAACACTTCATAAGGAAATACAGTTTTGCAGAGTAAAGACATATACGTACCTATTGAAAACTCTTTACGAGAAGAAATAACGCATAGTACAAAATTAGCTTGTATCTCCAAAACAACACGTTGTAATTTGAAAAGAATTCGTGTGGCTGGTACATCTTAACGTGTAGTCTCAAAAGAGAACCCAAAGGAGAATTTTCTTTCGTCAAAATTTTTCAGAAAATCACGTTTTAAGGAAATCCTGCATCGTGCGAAATTATCTTGTTTTTCCTAAACAACATGTTGTAACTCGAAAAGCTTTCGTGTTGCGTGTATGTCTAAGTGTGTAGCCTCAAAACAGAAGGCACAGGAGAGTTTTCTGTCGAAAGAATATTGTAGAATACCACGTTATAAGGAAATACAATTTTGCAGAGTAAAGACATATACGTACATATTGGAAACACTTTACGAGAAGAAATAATGCATCGTACAAAATTAGCTTGTATCTCCAAAACTACACGTTGTAACTCGAAAAGAAATGGTGTGGCGTGTACGTCTTAACGTGTAGCCTCAAAAGAGAGCCCAAAGGAGAATTTTCTTTCGTCAAAATTTTTCAGAAAATCACGTTTTAAGGAAATCCTGCATCGTGCGAAATTATCTTGTTTTTCCTAAACAACATGTTGTAACTCGAAAAGCTTTCGTGTTGCGTGTATGTCTAAGTGTGTAGCCTCAAAAGAGAAGGCACAGGAGAGTTTTCTCTCGAAAGAATATGTAAGAATACCACTTCATAAGGAAATACAGTTTTGCAGAGTAAAGACATATATGTACGTATTGGAAACTCTTTACGAGAAGATATAACGCATAGTACAAAATTAGCTTGTATCTCCAAAACTACACGTGGTAACTCGCAAAGAATTGGTGTGGCGTGTACGTCATAACGTGTAGCCTCAAAAGAGAGCCCAAAGGAGAATTTTCTTTCGTCAAAATTTTTCAGAAAATCACGTTTTAAGGAAATCCTGCATCGTGTGAAATTATCTTGTTTTTCCTAAACAACACGTTGTAACTCGAAAAGCTTTCGTGTTGCGTGTATGTCTAAGGGTGTAGCCTCAAAAGAGAAGGCACAGGAGAGTTTTCTCTCGAAAGAATATGTAAGAATACCACTTCATAAGGAAATACAGTTTTGCAGAGTAAAGACATATATGTACGTATTGGAAACTCTTTACGAGAAGATATAACGCATAGTAAAAAATTAGCTTGTATCTCCAAAACTACACGTTGTAACTCGAAAAGAATTGGTGTGGCGTGTACTTCTTAACGTGTAGTCTCAAAAGAGAGCCCAAAGGAGAATTTTCTTTCGTCAATATTTTCAGAAAATCACGTTTTAAGGAAATCCCGCATCGTGCGAAATTATCTTGTTTTTCCTAAACATCACATTGTAACTCGAAAAGCTTTCGTGTTGCGTGTATGTCTAAGTGTGTAGCCTCAAAAGAGAAGGCACAGGAGAGTTTTCTCTCGAAAGAATATGTAAGAATACCAATTGATAAGGAAATACAGTTTTGCAGAGTAAAGACATATATGTACCTATTGGAAACTCTTTACGAGAAGAAATAACGCATAGTACAAAATTAGCTTGTATCTCCAAAACTACACGTTGTAACTCGAAAAGAATTGGTGTGGCGTGTACGTCTTAACGTGTAGTCTCAAAAGAGAGCCCAAAGGAGAATTTTCTTTCGTCAAAATTTTTCAGAAAATCACATTATAATGAAATTCCGCATCATGCGAAATTATCTTCTTTTTCCTAAACAACACGTTGTAACTCGAAAAGCTTTCGTGTTGCGTGTATGTCTAAGTGTGTAGCCTCAAAACAGAAGGCACAGGAGAGTTTTCTTTCGAAAGAATATTGTAGAATACCACGTTATAAGGAAATACAATTTTGCAGAGTAAAGACATATACGCACATATTGGAAACACTTTACAAGAAGAAATAACGCATCGTACAAAATTAGCTTGTATCTCCAAAACTACATGTTGTAACTCGAAAAGAATTGTTGTGGCGTGTACGTCTTAACATGTAGCATCAAAAGAGAACACAAAGGAGAATTTTCTTTCGTCAAAATATTTCAGAAAATCACGTTTTAAGGAAATCCTGCAACGTTGGAAATTATCTTGTTTTTCCTAAACAACACGTTGTAACTCGAAAAGCTTTCGTGTTGCGTGTATGTCTAAGTGTGTAGCCTCAAAACAGAAGGCACAAGAGAGTTTTATATCGAAAGAATATTGTAGAATACCACGTTATAAGGAAATACATTTTTGCAGAGTAAAGACAAATAAGTACGTACTAGAAACACTTTATGAGAAGAAATAACGCATCATACAAAATTAGCTTTTATCTCCAAAACTACACGTTGTAACTCGAAAAGAATTATTGTGGCGTGTACGTCTTAACATGTAGCATCAAAAGAGTACCCAAAGGAGAATTTTCTTTCGTCAAAATTTTTCAGAAATTCACGTTTTTAGGAAATCCCGCATCGTGCGAAATTATCTTGTTTTTCCTAAACAACACGTTGTAAGTCGAAAAGCTTTCGTTTTGCGTGTATGTCTAAGTGTGTAGCCTCAAAAGAGAAGGCAGAGGAGAGTTTTCTCTCGATAGAATATGTAAGAATACCACTTCATAAGGAAATACAGTTTTGCAGAGTAAAGACATATACGTACCTATTGGAAACTCCTTACGAGAAGAAATAACGCATAGTACAAAATTAGCTTGTATCTCCAAAACAACACGTTGTAACTTGAAAAGAATTCGTGTGGCTGGTACATCTTAAGGTGTAGTCTCAAAAGAGAACCCAAAGGAGAATTTTCTTTCGTCAAAATTTTTCAGAAAATCACGTTTTAAGGAAATCCTGCATCGTGCGAAATTATCTTGTTTTTCCTAAACAACACGTTGTAACTCGAAAAGCTTTCGTGTTGCGTGTATGTCTAAGTGTGTAGCCTCAAAACAGAAGGCACAGGAGAGTTTTCTGTCGAAAGAATATTGTAGAATACCACGTTATAAGGAAATACAATTTTGCAGAGTAAAGACATATATATGTACATATTGGAAACACTTTACGAGAAGAAATAACGCATCGTACAAAATTAGCTTGTATCTCCAAAACTACACGTTGTAACTCGAAAAGAAATGGTGTGGCGTGTACGTCTTAACGTGTAGCCTCAAAAGAGAGCCCAAAGGAGAATTTTCTTTCGTCAAAATTTTTCAGAAAATCACGTTTTAAGGAAATCCTGAATCGTGTGAAATTATCTTGTTTTTCCTAAACAACACGTTGTAACTCGAAAAGCTTTCGTGTTGCGTGTATGTCTAAGTGTGTAGCCTCAAAAGAGAAGGCACAGGAGAGTTTTCTCTCGAAAGAATATGTAAGAATACCACTTCATAAGGAAATACAGTTTTGCAGAGTAAAGACATATATGTACGTATTGGAAACTCTTTACGAGAAGATATTATGCATAGTACAAAATTAGCTTGTATCTCCAAAACTACACGTTGTAACTCGAAAAGAATTGGTGTGGCGTGTACTTCTTAACGTGTAGTCTCAAAAGAGAGCCCAAAGGAGAATTTTCTTTCGTCAAAATTTTTCAGACAATCACGTTTTAAGGAAATCCCGCATCGTGCGAAATTATCTTGTTTTTCCTAAACAACACGTTGTAACTCGAAAAGCTTTCGTGTTGCGTGTATGTCTAAGTGTGTAGCCTCAAAACAGAAGGCACAGGAGAGTTTTCTGTCGAAAGAATATTGTAGAATACCACGTTATAAGGAAATACAATTTTGCAGAATAAAGACATATACGTACATATTGGAAACACTTTACGAGAAGAAATAACGCATCGTACAAAATTAGCTTGTATCTCCAAAACTACACGTTGTAACTCGAGAAGAATTTTTGTGGCGTGTACGTCTTAACGTGTAGCATCTAAAGAGAACCAAAAGGAGAATTTTCTTTCGTCAAAATTTTTCAGAAAATCACGTTTTAAGGAAATCCCGCATCGTGCGAATTTATCTTGTTTTTCCTAAACAACACGTTGTAACTCGAAAAGCTTTCGTGTTGCGTCTATGTCTAAGTGCGTAGCCTCAAAAGAGAAGGCACAGGAGAGTTTTCTCTCGAACGAATATGTAAGAATACCACTTCATAAGGAAATACAGTTTAGATGAGTAAAGACATATACGTACGTATTGGAAACTCTTTATGAGAAGAAATAATGCATAGTACAAAATTAGCTTGTATCTCCAAAACTACACGTTTTAACTCGAAAAGAATTGGTGTGGCGTGTACGTCTTAACGTGTAGTCTCAAAAGAGAGCCCAAAGGAGAATTTTCTTTCGTCAAAATTTTTCAGAAAATCACGTTTTAAGGAAATCCCGCATCATGCGATATTATCTTTTTTTTCCTAAACAACACCTTGTAACTCGAAAAGCTTTCGTTTTGCGTGTATGTCTAAGTGTGTAGCCTCAAAACAAAAGGCACAGGAGAGTTTTCTGTTGAAAGAATATTGTAGAATACCACGTTATAAGGAAATACAATTTTGCAGAGTAAAGACAAATACGTACGTATTGGAAACACTTTAGGAGAAGAAATAACGCATCGTACAAAATTAGCTTGTGTCTCCAAAACTACACGTTGTAACTCGGAAAGAATTGTTGTGGCGTGTACGTCTTAACATGTAGCATCTAAAGAGAACCAAAAGGAGAATTTTCTTTCGTCAATATTTTTCAGAAAATCACGTTTTAAGGAAATCCCGCATCGTGCGAAATTATCTTGTTTTTCCTAAACAACACGTTGTAACTCGAAAAGCTTTCGTGTTGCGTGTATGTCTAAGTGTGTAGCCTCAAAACAGAAGGCACAGGAGAGTTTTCTGTCGAAAGAATATTGTAGAATACCACGTTATAAGGAAATACAATTTTGCAGAGTAAAGACAAATACGTATGTATTGGAAAAACTTTAAGAGAAGAAAAAACGCATCGTACAAAATTAGCTTGTATCTCCAAAACTACACGTTGTAACTCAAAAAGAATTGCTGTGGCGTGTATGTCTTAACGTGTAGCCTCAAACGAGAACCCAAAGTAGAATTTTCTTTCGTCAAAATTTTTCAGAAAATCACGTTTTAAGGAAATCCCGCATCGTGCGAAATTATCTTGTTTTTCCTAAACAACACGTTGTAAGTCGAAAAGCTTTCGTGTTGCATGTATGTCTAAGTGTGTAACCTCAAAAGAGAAGGCACAGGAGAGTTTTCTCTCGAAAGAATATGTAAGAATACCACGTTATAACGAAATACAGTTTTGCAGAGAAAAGACAAATACGTACGTATTGGAAACACTTTACGAGAAGAAATAAGGCATCGTACAAAATTAGCTTGTATCTCCAAAACTACACGTTGTAACTCGAAAAGAATTGGTGTGGCGTGTATGTCTTAACGTGTAGCATCAAAAGAGAACCTAAAGGAGAATTTTCTTTCGTCAAATTTTTTCAGAAAATCACGTTTTAAGGAAATCCCGCATCCTGCGAAATTATCTTGTTTTTCCTAAACAACACGATGTAACTCGAAAAGCTTTCGTTTTGCGTTTATGTCTAAGTGTGTAGCCTCAAAACAGAAGGAACAGCAGAGTTTACTCTCGAAAGAATATTGTAGAATACCACGTTATAAGGAAATACAATTTTGCAGAGTAAAGACAAATACGTACATATTGGAAACTCTTTACGAAAAGAAATAATGCATCGTAAAAAAATTAGCTTGTATCTCCAAAACTACACGTTGCAACTCGAAAAGAATTGTTGTGGCGTGTACGTCTTAACATGTAGCATCTAAAGAGAACCCAAAGGAGAATTTTCTTTCGTCAAATTTTTCAGAAAATCACATTTTAAGGAAATCCCGCATCATGCGAAATTATCTTGTTTTTCCTAAACAACACGTTGTAACTCGAAAAGCTTTCGTGTTGCGTGTATGTCTAAGTGTGTAGCCTCAAAAGAGATGGCACAGGAGAGTTTTCTCTCGAAAGAATATGTAAGAATACCACTTCATAAGAAATACAGTTTTGCAGAGTAAAGACATATTCGTACGTATTGGAAACTTTTTACGAGAAGAAATAACGCATAGTACAAAATTAGCTTGTATCTCCAAAACTACACGTTGTAACTCGAAAAGAATTGTTGTGGCGTGTACGTCTTAACATGTAGCATCTAAAGAGAACCCAAAGTAGAATTTTCTTTCGTCAAAATTTTTCAGCAAATCACGTTTTCAGGAAATCCCGCATCGTGCGAAATTATCTTGTTTTTCCTAAACAACACGTTGTAAGTCGAAAAGCTTTCATGTTGCGTGTATGTCTAAGTGTGTAGCCTCAAAAGAGAAGGCACAGGAGAGTTTTCTCTCGAAAGAATACGTAAGAATACCACTTCATAAGGAAATAAAGTTTTGCAGAGTAAAGACAAATACGTACGTATTGGAAACTCTTTACTAGAAGAAATAACGCATAGTACAAAATTAGCTTGTATCTCCAAAACTACACATTGTAACTCAAAAAGAATTGGTGTGGCGTGTACATCTTAACATGTAGTCTCAAAAGAGAGCCCAAAGGAGAATTTTCTTTCGTCAAAATTTTTCAGAAAATCACATTTTAAGGAATCCCGCATCATGCGAAATTATCTTGCTTTTCCTAAACAACTCGTTGTAACTCGAAAAGCTTTCGTGTTGCGTGTATGTCTAAGTGTGTAGCCTCAAAACAGAAGGCACAGGAGAGTTTTCTGTCGAAAGAATATTGTAGAATACCACGTTATAAGGAAATACAATTTTGCAGAGTAAAGACAAATACGTATGTATTGGAAACACTTTACGAGAAGAAATAACGCATCGTACAAAATTAGCTTGTATCTCCAAAACTACACGTTGTAACTCGAAAAAAATTGTTGTGGCGTGTACGTCTTAACATGTAGCATCAAAAGAGAACCCAAAGCAGAATTTTCTCTCGTCAAAATTTTTCAGAAAATCACGTTTTAAGGAAATCCAGCATCGTGCGAAATTATCTTGTTTTTCCAAAACAACATGTTGTAACTCGAAAAACTTTCGTGTTGCGTGTATGTCAAAGTGTGTAGCCTCAAAACAGAAGGCACAAGAGAGTTTTCTATGGAAAGAATATTTTAGAATACCACATTATAAGGAAATACAATTTTGCAGAGTAAAGACAAATACGGACATATTGGAAACACTTTACGAGAAGAAATAACGCATCGTACAAAATTAGCTTGTATCTCCAAAACTACACGTTGTAACTCGAAAAGAATTGTTGTGGCGTGTACGTCTTAACATGTAGCATCAAAAGAGAACCCAAAGCCGAATTTTCTTTCGTCAAAATTTTTCAGAAAATCACGTTTTAAGGAAATCAGGCATCGTGCGAAATTATCTTGTTTTTCCTAAACAACAAGTTGTAACTCGAAAAGCTTTCGTGTTGCGTGTATGTCTAAGTGCGTAGCCTCAAAAGAGAAGGCACAGGAGAGTTTTCTCTCGAAAGAATATGGAAGAATACCACTTCATAAGGAAATACATTTTTGCAGAGTAAAGAATTATACGTACATATTGGAAACTCTTTAAGAGAAGAAATAACGCATAGTACAATATTAGCTTGTATCTCCAAAACTACACGTTGTAACTCGAAAAGAATTGTTGTGGCGTGTACGTCTTAACGTGTAGTCTCAAAAGAGTGCCCAAAGGAGAATTATCTTTCGTCAAAATTTTTCAGAAAATCACGTTTTAAGGAAATCCCACATCGTGCGAAATTATCTTGTTTTTCCTAAACAACACGTTGTAACTCGAAAAGCTTTCGTGTTGCTTGTATGTCTAAGTGTGTAGCCTCAAAACAGAAGGCACAGGAGAGGTTTCTGTCGAAAGAATATTGTAAAATACCAGGTTATAAGGAAAAACAATTTTGCAGAGTAAACACATATACGTATGTATTGGAAACACTTTACGAGAAGAAATAACGCATCGTACGAAATTAGCTTGTATCTCCAAAACTACACGTTGTAACTCGAAAAGAATTGGTGTGGCGTGTACGTCTTAACGTGTAGCCTCAAAAGAGAGCCCAAAGGAGAATTTTCTTTCGTCAATATTTTTCAGAAAATCACATTTTAAGGAAATCCCGCATCGTGCGAAATTATCTTGTTTTTCCTAAACAACAAGTTGTAACTCGAAAAGCTTTCGTGTTGCTTGTATGTCTAAGTGCGTAGCGTCAAAAGAGAAGGCAAAGGAGAGTTTTCTCTCGATAGAATATGTAAGAATACCACTTCATAAGGAAATACAGTTTTGCACAGTAAAGACATATACGTACATATTGGAAATACTTTACGAGAAGAAATAACGCATCGTACAAAATTAGCTTTTATCTCCAAAACTACACGTTGTAACTCGAAAAGAATTGTTGTGGCGTGTACGTCTGAACATGTAGCATCAAAAGAGAACCCAAAGGAGAATTTTCTTTCGTCAAAATTTTTCAGAAAATCACGTTTTTAGGAAATCCCGCATCGTGCGAAATTATCTTGTTTTTCCTAAACAACACGTTGTAACTCGAAAAGCTTTCGTGTTGCGTGTATGTCTAAGTGCATAGCCTCAAAAGAGAAGGCACAGGAGAGTTTTCTCTCAAAAGAATATGTAAGAATACCACTTCATAAGGAAATACAGTTTTGCAGATTAAAGACATATACATACGTATTGGAAACTCTACGAGAAGAAATAATGCATAGTACAAAATTAGCTTGTATCTCCAAAACTACACGTTGTAACTCGAAAAGAATTGGTGTGACGTGTACGTCTTAACGTGTAGTCTCAAAAGAGTGCCCAACGGAGAATTTTCTTTCGTCAAAATTTTTCAGAAAATCACATTTTATGGAAATCCCGCATCATGCGAAATTATCTTGCTTTTCCTAAACAACACGTTGTAACTCGAAAAGCTTTCGTGTTGCGTGTATGTCTAAGTGTGTACCTTCAAAACAGAAGGCACAGGAGAGTTTTCTGTCGAAAGAATATTGTAGAATACCACCTTATTAGGAAATACAATTTTGCAGAGTAAAGACAAATACGTATGTATTGGAAACACTTTACGAGAAGAAATAACGCATCGTACAAAATTAGCTTGTATCTCCAAAACTACACGTTGTAACTCGAAAAGAATTGTTGTGGCGTGTACGTCTTAACATGTAGCATCAAAAGAGAAACCAAAGCAGAATTTTCTATCGTCAAAATTTTTCAGAAAATCACGTTTTAAGGAAATCAGGCATCGTGCGAAATTATCTTGTTTTTCCTAAACAACAAGTTGTAACTCGAAAAGTTTTCGTGTTGCGTGTATGTCTAAGTGCGGAGCCTCAAAAGAGAAGGCACAGGAGAGTTTTCTCTCGAAAGAATATGGAAGAATACCACTTCATAAGGAAATACAGTTTTGCAGAGTAAAGACATATACGTACATATTGGAAAATCTTTAAGAGAAGAATTAACGCATAGTACAAAATTAGCTTGTATCTCCAAAACTACACGTTGTAACTCGAAAAGAAATGTTGTGGCGTGTACGTCTTAACGTGTAGTCTCAAAAGAGTGCCCAAAGGAGAATTATCTTTCGTCAAAATTTTTCAGAAAATCACGTTTTAAGGAAATCCCACATCGTGCGAAATTATCTTGTTTTTCCTAAACAACACGTTGTAACTCGAAAAGCTTTCGTGTTGCTTGTATGTCTAAGTGTGTAGCCTCAAAACAGAAGGCACAGGAGAGGTTTCTGTCAAAAGAATATTGTAAAATACCAGGTTATAAGGAAATACAATTTTGCAGAGTAAACACATATACGTATGTATTGGAAACACTTTACGAGAAGAAATAACGCATCGTACAAAATTAGCTTGTATGTCCCAAACTACACGTTGTAACTCGAAATCAATTGGTGTGGCGTGTACGTCTTAACGTGTAGCCTCAAAAGAGAGCCCAAAGGAGAATTTTCTTTCGTCAACATTTTTCAGAAAATCACATTTTAAGGAAATCCCGCATCGTGCGAAATTATCTTGTTTTTCCTAAACAACAAGTTGTAACTCGAAAAGCTTTCGTGTTGCGTGTATGTCTAAGTGCGTAGCGTCAAAAGAGAAGGCACAGGAGAGTTTTCTCTCGAAAGAATATGTAAGAATACCACTTCATAAGGAAATACAGTTTTGCAGAGTAAAGAAATATACGTACATATTGGAAACTCTTTACGAGAAGAAATAACACATCGTACAAAATTAGCTTTTATCTCCAAAACTACACGTTGTAACTCGAAAAGAATTGTTGTGGCGTGTACGTCTTAACATGTAGCATCAAAAGGGAACACAAAGGAGAATTTTCTTTCGTCAAAATTTTTCAGAAAATCACGTTTTAAGGAAATCCCCGCATCGTGCGAAATTATCTTGTTTTTCCTAAACAACACGTTGTAACTCGAAAAGCTTTCGTGTTGCGTGTATGTCTAAATGTGTAGCCTCAAAACAGATGGCACAAGAGAGTTTTCTATCGAAAGAATATTGTAGAATACCACGTTATAAGGAAATACAATTTTGCAGAGTAAAGACAAATATGTACATACTGGAAACACTTTACGAGAAGAAATAACGCATCATACAAAATTAGCTTGTATCTCCAAAACTACACGTTGTAACTCGAAAAGAATTGTTGTGGCGTGTACGTCTTAACATGTAGCATCAAAAGGGAACACAAAGGAGAATTTTCTTTCGTCAAAATTTTTCAGAAAATCACGTTTTAAGGAAATCCCGCATCGTGCGAAATTATCTTGTTTTTCCTAAACAACACGTTGTAACTCGAAAAGCTTTCGTGTTGCGTGTATGTCTAAATGTGTAGCCTCAAAACAGATGGCACAAGAGAGTTTTCTATCGAAAGAATATTGTAGAATACCACGTTATAAGGAAATACAATTTTGCAGAGTAAAGACAAATATGTACATACTGGAAACACTTTACGAGAAGAAATAACGCATCATACAAAATTAGCTTGTATCTCCAAAACTACACGTTGTAACTCGAAAAGAATTGTTGTGGCGTGTACGTCTTAACATGTAGCATAAAAAGAGAACCCAAAGGAGAATTTTCTTTCGTCAAAATTTTTCAGAAAATCACGTTTTAAGGAAATCCCGCATCGTGCGAAATTATCTTGTTTTTCCTAAACAACTCATTGTAACTCGAAAAGTTTTCGTGTTGCGTGTATATCTAAGTGTGTAGCCTGAAAAGAGAAGGCACAGGAGAGTTTTCTCTCGAAAGAATATGTAAGAATTCCACTTCATAAGGAAATACAGTTTTGCAGAGTAAAGATATACACGTACATATTGGAAACTCTTTACAAGAAGAAATAACGCATTGTACAAAATTAGCTTGTATCTCCAAAACTACACGTTGTAACTCGAAAAGAATTGGTGTGGCGTGTACGTCTTAACGTGTAGCCTCAAAAGAGAGCCCAAAGGAGAATTTTCTTTCCTCAACATTTTTCAGAAAATCACATTTTAAGGAAATCCCGCATCGTGCGAAATTATCTTGTTTTTCCTAAACAACACGTTGTAACTCGAAAAGCTTTCGTGTTGCCTGTATGTCTAAGTGTGTAGCCTGAAAAGAGAAGGCACAGAAGAGTTTTCTCTCGAAAGAATATGTAAGAATACCACTTCATAAGGAAATACAGTTTTGCAGAGTAAAGACATATAAGTAAGTATTGGAAACTCTTTACGAGAAGAAATAACACATAGTACAAAATTAGCTTGTATCTCCAAAACTACACGTTGTAACTCGAAAAGAATTGGTGTGGCGTGTACGTCTTAACGTGTAGTCTCAAAAGAGTGCCCAAAGGAGAATTTTCTTTCGTCAAAATTTTTCAGAAAATCACGTTTTAAGGAAATCCCGCATCGTGCGAAATTATCTTGTTTTTCCTAAACAACTCATTGTAACTCGAAAAGTTTTCGTGTTGCGTGTATATCTAAGTGTGTAGCCTGAAAAGAGAAGGCACAGGAGAGTTTTCTCTCGAAAGAATATGTAAGAATTCCACTTCATAAGGAAATACAGTTTTGCAGAGTAAAGATATACACGTACATATTGGAAACTCTTTACAAGAAGAAATAACGCATTGTACAAAATTAGCTTGTATCTCCAAAACTACACGTTGTAACTCGAAAAGAATTGGTGTGGCGTGTACGTCTTAACGTGTAGCCTCAAAAGAGAGCCCAAAGGAGAATTTTCTTTCGTCAACATTTTTCAGAAAATCACATTTTAAGGAAATCCCGCATCGTGCGAAATTATCTTGTTTTTCCTAAACAACACGTTGTAACTCGAAAAGCTTTCGTGTTGCCTGTATGTCTAAGTGTGTAGCCTGAAAAGAGAAGGCACAGAAGAGTTTTCTCTCGAAAGAATATGTAAGAATACCACTTCATAAGGAAATACAGTTTTGCAGAGTAAAGACATATAAGTAAGTATTGGAAACTCTTTACGAGAAGAAATAACACATAGTACAAAATTAGCTTGTATCTCCAAAACTACACGTTGTAACTCGAAAAGAATTGGTGTGGCGTGTACGTCTTAACGTGTAGTCTCAAAAGAGTGCCCAAAGGAGAATTTTCTTTCGTCAAAATTTTTCAGAAAATCACGTTTTAAGGAAATCCCGCATCGTGCGAAATTATCTTGTTTTTCCTAAACAACACGTTGTAACTCGAAAAGCTTTCGTGTTGCGTGTATGTCTAAGTGTGTAGCCTCAAAACAGAAGGCACAGGAGAGTTTTCTGTCGAAAGAATATTGTAGAATACCACGTTATAAGGAAATACAATTTTGCAGAATAAAGGAAATACAATTTTGCAGAATAAAGACATATACGTACATATTGGAAACACTTTACGAGAAGAAATAACGCATCGTACAAAATTAGCTTGTATCTCCAAAACTACACGTTGTAACTCGAGAAGAATTTTTGTGGCGTGTACGTCTTAACGTGTAGCATCTAAAGAGAACCAAAAGGAGAATTTTCTTTCGTCAAAATTTTTCAGAAAATCACGTTTTAAGGAAATCCCCGCATCGTGCGAATTTATCTTGTTTTTCCTAAACAACACGTTGTAAACTCGAAAAGCTTTCGTGTTGCGTCTATGTCTAAGTGCGTAGCCTCAAAAGAGGAAGGCACAGGAGAGTTTTCTCTCGAACGAATATGTAAGAATACCACTTCATAAGGAAATACAGTTTAGATGAGTAAAGACATATACGTACGTATTGGAAACTCTT